>NC_067156.1:11551383-11853883 GCF_903995435.1 Acomys russatus
ACCCTTCCGACACATCCTACTGTTGGTGAGGAAGTATTCAGACGTAGATGTCAACACAGGAGCTTTCATATTTGAGCCACAATAGGTTAAATGTATGCAACACCTGGAAAGAGATGATGCGGCTAAGCCCTAGGAGGCTGCGGCAGCACCGAGAAAGTGTACAGAGCTCAGGGGTCCATTCCTAGTGTTCTTATGCTGCACAAGGGCATGGCAAGAGGATTCCAGCCACACCCACACTTGGGAGCCTCAACCTACTAGGCAACTAACAAATCTCTTAGAAGAAAAAGTGAGGAAGAGCCTTGAGCTCATTGGTACAGGACACCACTTCCTGAACAGACCACCAATGGCCCAGTCTCTAAGATCAACAATCAATAAATGGGACCTCATGAAACTGAAAAACTTCTGTAAGGCAAAGGACACTGTCAACAGAACAAAGTGAGAGCCTACAGACTGAGAAAAGATCTTCACCAAGCCTACATCTGACAGAAGCTAATATCTAAAATACATAAAGAACTCAAAAAATTAAACATCACCGAAGCAAAAATCAAAATAAAAAATCGGGTACAGAACTAAACAGAGGATCTCAACAAGGGAATATTGAATGGCCAAGAAACACTTGAGGAAATGTTCAGTGTCCCTAGACATCAGGGAAATGCAAATCAAAACAACTCTGAAGTTCCTCCTTACACCCTTCAGAATGGTTAAGATAAAAAACTCAGGAGACAGCACATGCTGGTGAGGATGTGGAGAAAGGGGAACACTCCTTCATTGCTGGTGGGAGTGAAACTTGTACAATCACTTTGGAAATCAATCTGATACTTTCTCAGAAAATTGGGAACACCTCTATCTCAAGACCCAGATATATCACTCCAGGGCATACCCTCAAAAGGCGCTGCACCATACAACAAGGATGTTTGCTCAACTATGTTCATAGCAGCTTCAATTGTAATAGCTACAATCTTGAAGCAACCTTCATGTCCCTCAATTGAAGAATAATTAAAGAAACTGTGGAATATAACACAATGGAATATTACTCAGCTATTGAAAACAAAGAAATATTGAAAATTTCAGGCAAAAGGATGGAGCTGGAAAAGATCATCCTGAGTGAGTCATCCCAGACCCAGAAAGACACACATGGTATATACTTGCTTATAAGTGAATATTAGCCTCATAATACAGGATAACCACACTACAGTCACAGACATAAAGAAGCTGAAAAACAAGCAGGATCCTAGAGAGAATGCTCAATTCTCATTCAGAAGGACAAATAGAATAGACACGGCAAGTGATTGAAGAGATGGAGCAGAGTGAGACCCTACGGTGGAGGTCCTCTGAAAGATCCCACCCAGCGGGGCATTGAAGCAGATGCTCACTGCCAGACTATGGGTTGGAGCGCAGGGAGTCTTATGGAAGACCTGGCACATAGAAGACCTGGAGGGGTCAGGCTCTCCACAAGGAGATAATTGGAGCCAACCAAGGACCATGCATGATGATGACCTAGATCCCCTGCTCAGAGGTATTCGATTGGCGGCACAGTCTCATAATATGGGGAGTTTTGCCTACCTCTGACATGACTCTGGCACTCACTTATTGATTGCTTCCCCCTGATGAGGCATCCTTGCCAGGTGACAGAGGAAGAGGATGCAGGCAGTCCAGCTGAGACTTGATAGACTGTGGTCAGATGATAGGGGAGGAGGGCGCCCCCTTTCTGAGAAGTAAGAGAGGAAATGATGGAAGGAGGGTGGGACTGAGGAGAGACGAGGGAGGGATCTACAATCAGAATGTAAAGGGAACAAATTAAAATTTTAAAAATTAAAAAAATAAAGAAATCTATAACGCTGCTGGTCTGCCAAGTTGGAGAGATGGCACACGGCAGGAGGGTGCTCAGTGGGCCCGAGGTCCACACTGCAATCAAACAAAAGTCCCAAAAGGTTAGCAGGACCTTGGTTTGACTGTGGATGAAGAAAGTAGAAGTGACTGGCCTCCTGGGATGGAAGATTAACTGCCTTAGAAAGCAGGATATTCTTGGTAGACCTCAGTTTTTAGCCTAAGATCCGGGCCATCTACACAGCAACATATATTGCTAATGGGACTACACTTCTTTTGTCAGAAATATTTCTACCGAAATTATGAAGGCCACTTAAGGAAGGCTGCAATATAGTTCCCACCTACTTGTTAGTATTTAATTTCCAATCTCTGCTTCTCTCCCCACCTCTCTCCTGCATATACTCACGCCCATTCCCTCTCTTATCTTTCATCTTCTCCTCTCTCTGTTACTTTCCCTAAAAGATGCCCTTATGCACACGCACTGACTTTTCTCAGTCTTTTTGAATATTTTAAGGAAATAAATATAGAAAACTGCTTTTCAATGATTATTGTGGCATTAAGGGGAAAAGAAGATTAATGAGTGTCTTCATAACAAACAGTGATGTTCCTAACCATCCTATGGTAATAACTATACAGCTATAAGCGTCAGTATTTAACATCAGTTTGGAAAGCTGAATCTGTTTGTTCTCTGGAGGTATTGCAATTCACTGTGCCAGTGCATTTTAAAGGCCCTGTGGGGCTTAAAGATTGGATAAGCCTCCAGTAGTCCCTGCCTTCCTACGGACTCAGCTTCTGTTGTTCTACTGAGAACTGCTACCTGGGGCTGATTTTCCCACTTCTGCAAAAGGACCCGAGCCATTGGCGGAGGGTCTCCAGGGTGTATCAGATTTTTGTGCATCAAGATTCCCGAAATGATCCTCTTCAAAACCGTAGACTACTGAATTAATACGAAGCACATGCTGCTAAGTAAGAAAAGAATTCTATCTCATGTGCGTTCCAAAATTAAAATCTAATAAACGTGGAAAGACCAACTCCTCCTAAATGTGACCTCGGCAGAAGGTCACAGGGTCTTTCCTGGCTGGAGAGCCTGCGAGCTAAATTAGAAGCAGGTTGACTCTGCTCTCTGCCCCCTCTTACCTGTCACTCCATTTTTAGCCTCTGGTTTCTTGCCAGAGGCCAGTGAGTGATCTGCAGGGAAAGGAGATGTGCGGCTGAGCCCCATCGGAAAACGAGGAGCAGGATGAAGTTGGACTGCGAGTTTTTCCTAACTGTAGCTATAAGCTATTAGTTGAGAAAATTTAATAAAATTCTGAGGTTTTCTGTTACAGGCTTCATTCTAAACAGTGGGGCACCTCGATGGCTTTCCACTCCGTGACTAGCCCATAATTCAACAGCAATTTTGTTTGGACATTTTTGATTGATAGAAAGACAGGCTTTCCTATATATTTTGGAAAGAAAGTCACTGTAAGGTCATTATGACATGGGGCAAAACATAAGGCTCTTACAAATTACTGTTATTGAAGCATTTTAAATCCAAATATTCAGATTCTCTTTTAAGTATTTGGGTTTAGAAATATATCAACATAGTATATTTTCCTACAAATTGTGCACGTGATACCTTAGTACCCAAAATAGAAATTAAAATCATCCAAGGGCTTGAGGGATAGTTCAGTAAATCAAGTCCCTGCCATTCAATAATAAGGGCCTGAGTTTGGAGCCCTAGCACCCCCAAAATGGGACTCTAGTACACAGAGTGGGGGTCGGCGGGGAGAGGAAAGAGGAAACTCCTCAAGCTCAGTGGCCAGCCAGCTAAGGCAAACCAGTGAGCTGCTGTCTCAGTAAGAGAATCTGGAGAAGGGACTGGAGAGCACTCCCTCAGGAAAAGGCGGCTGTACAGAGATAGAAGCTGAGGCCTTAGGAATAGATGTGAAAGCTGAATGTGGTTGTACAAGACTGTGAACCCAGACTTGTGGACTTAGGCTCTAGCAGACCCCTGAAGGTCAGCAGCCAGCTAGCCTAGCCTGACTGCCGCCAAGTTCACGGAAAGACTCTGTCTCACAAGATGAAAGTGGAAATGGAAGCAGCCAGCTAACCCAGGCTCATCAATTTGATTTAGGTTCATTGAGAGATTCTCTCAAGAACTGAAGCTAGAAAATGATTAACTGTGTTTCCACGTGTATCCCCTCACACACTGGTATACACAGCACATAGCCTCTTCATACACAATAACACCATACTACACACAGACACACACACACACACACACACACAAAAAATACATTTCATAAAAAAGAATTCAAAGTGGGGAGAGCAGTTGAGGAAAATATCAGAGGTTGGCCTCTGGCCTACACACACACACACACACACACACACACACACACACACACACACACACACACAATAATATAGCCGTTGAGAATCATTAAGCTTGACTTGAAAAATGATCTTTGGACTAATTTTCTATGTTCTTAAAATTTGAGTCAGGAGAAACAGTTTTCATTTGCTGAAAAATAATACAAAGATATAAATAATAGCATTGAGTAAGAAATCTATGCTTAGTAAGACAACAGACAAACAGTGCAATTTTGCCATCTGGAGAATAAGAAAATCAAAGGTAATAAGAAACAATTGGGGATTTGTTACAAAGAAATTATGCCGAAAGCATCTTAGAGTCATTTTCTCAAAATGTTCAAATTAGTAGGTAAGGAAGTAAATTGTACAGTACATATTTGGATGCCACTGGTGACATTTTATGCAATATCCTATGGCATAATATCTGCTAACTAATTCAAATTATTTTAGCTATAAATTCTGTCATGCTGGTATAGTTTGCTGCCATGCCACAAGGAACCATTAACAATGAATGAAATGGTATGACAGAATTATCTAGTTCCAGAAGGGGAGGGTATTGGTTCGTGTCTGGCATTGCATTACTGAACTTAAAGAAATTAATAAATCTGAAAGCATTTGAGATATCAAGCAGATACAAACAAAACAGGGGATGGAAAGGATGGGGTGGGGATAATGAAAACTGCGCTTCTGGTTATATAAATTCAACCGAGATAGCAAACATTTGTCATCACCATACCTGGGGGAAACAGTGGGATCAGAAACAGTTCTCATCATTGTGTGCCATCTTTACAGCTCCACTTCCCCTTGTCATGTGAGAGTCTATATGCAATAGAAGAAAGGATTAAGAGGAATACAGTTGCAAGTGTTTAATTGCCACTTATTGGACCTACCAACACTCTGATGATTCAGAGATCAAATTCCTAAATCATCAGCATATTTTGCTGTATCTAAACTGCAGAAATGCTCTCTCATTCAGGTTTGAATTCTCACAGCACTGGGTAAATGTGAGATGCTCAGAAATATTTCTTTGAAAGCAAAGCGTCATTGAGCTTTGTGAGATAATATCTCTAAAGTTTTGGGTTGAAATAGTGATGGTCATAAAGCAACAAAGACATAACATTCATTCTACACAACAGCAAATTAAAATAAAAATACTCGCTGTGGAGCCTCCATGTTATTTAATACCATAGCCACTGAGCTTATCAAACTTTAAAAATATCTCTGGTTTCATTATCCACCTTTGAATCACAATAACCTCATGCAGCTACATCCATAGCGGTTTGATAATGCTGTTCTAGAAGATTCCAGCATCATATTGCTGGCATGTCTATTTTCCAAATTTACATTCAAATATATCCACTGCGTAGTATATGGTTGAGATTAAAATGTACAAATAACTCAAGAGCTGTATGTAATCATTTAATCTCTCACAGGAACATATTAACTAGAAGACAGAAGTCCTTTGGCCAGTACCATCCCACATGGTGTTTACTGGATAAATCAAAAGAGATACAACCATCAGAATTAAGGACAACTTTTCTTTCAAGAAACAACTCCTGAGTTTTATTTGACAAAAGTGACAGAAAAATAAATGTCTATGTTGTCTAAGGACCGTCTTACTAGCCATCAGCATGAGTGTTCTGTTGGCAGAACTCCAGGAACTCTGCATCCTTTCAGCTGTATTGTTTCCTGTCTTCATCCATTTTTTCACCTGTACATCACTTTTTTCTAATTTCTAAATATTAATAATTTAATAGACAGGCCTCTCATCCATTTTCCTGGTATTTGATTATATAAATTCAACATTTTTCAAGCCTATGAAAAAAGACTGAATCCCTTCAGTCCACAAGGAAAGATTTCTTTTTAGTTAGCTATCACTAGCAATAAGGCTTTGGAGGAGATAGTTAAAGTATGTGGAGTGCTGACCTTTGCCTCTTGAAATTGAAAATGTTAAAAGTTATAATGCCTTATAATCCTACTACAAAGGATTGAAACAGCCTACACAGGCTGGCTAGATGGTGCAGGAAAAAGGATACTTGGTGCCAACGCTGATGACTTGATTTAGATCCTAGGCATGCACATGGTAGAAGGAGAGAACAAACTTCTTCACATTGTTCTCTGACCCCCACAGGCATATCATGGCACATGCACAATGCACACACATGAATACACACACACACACACACACACACACACACACACACACACACACACTACATAGCTATAATAAAAAATAACATTCATAGATTAATTCAATACCCAGTGTGTCATAAACAATCAATAAGCATTATTTAAATTCTATGAGCTAGGTTGTATCAACCCATTTTATGTTCATAAAAACAATGGTTATCTTCCTCAGATCTCAGACTTCCATTATATGGATGAGTTTTTATGATCAGCAAAAGACCAAATAAATAGACCATTCATGAAAAATAGAACTTTGGTCTGGAACTTATGAATATACTGATCTGAAAAATCAAAGATAAACTTCATTAATCAACTCAGAACAGGCTCAACTGTGTCAGTGACTGCCAGCATCTTACCTGACACTATCCCTAATTCCAACTCAGAACCCATTGGAGAAAATCAAATTAGCCCCCCCAAAACTCATAACACTGGATGCACCACACCTCTTTCATTCTCCTCCAGCAGCACATCATTTGAGCCTTCCCATTATGTCACAACGTGTGCCTTCAGGTCTCTGTGTAGTGTGGGCATCAGTGACTGAGTCCCGTGTTTAGAAGGTTCTAAATAATTAGTCTCTGCTTATTCTCATGTGTGAGATCTTCATTTATTTACATGGCATTGTAATTGATGATAAGAGCTCAGTGATACATACATGGGAGACATTTAAGTGCAATTACTATGTAATGGGATGGACAGTGCCCTAACTAGACATCTTATGCTATCTGCAAACCCCACAATACTAGGAATGGGTTCATCTTGTTGAGTCATTGGCCAAAGAAATGTATGCAAAGAAGAGAAAGTGAAAAGACTGTAAAAGCCAGAGGTGATCTATGACTCCAAGGAAAGAGCATCTTAAAAAAAAAAAAAAAAAAGAGGATTGATGCATATATAAACACATAGTGACTGTGACAGCTCATATGCCTGAAAAATTCAAGCTGAACAAAATCAAAGCACAAATAGGAGGTAGTGGGCAAAAAGCTCCACACCTAACCAAAAAACTACTTGCAACTTGATACTTTATGAGAGAGAGAGAGAGAGAGAGACAGAGAGACAGAGACAGAGACAGACTGAGAGTAAGAGAGAAAGAGAGAGAGAGAGAGAGAGAGAGAGAGAGAGAGAGAGAGAGAGAGAGAGAGAGGCCACCATAGTTCTCTGATGGTGTGTCACTGGGCATATCAACCACACTCCAGACCCCACGCTGAGAAGTGGTTGGTGGAGACAGATGAACTCCATGGTATTTTGTATGTGCTTTTTATTGTGTTTTGTTTGGTATTCTTTGTCTTTTTTTACTTTTGTTTGTCTTGGTTTCTTTTTCCTGAGATAATATCAAGCTGGATGGGTGTAGAGGTAAGGAGGAGCTGGGGTGATTTGGGAAGGAGAAACAATACAATCAAAATATAGTGTCTGATAAAAGCTAACAAAAAGAGCTAAATCTTAATTTAAGAAATGTGAATTAGCTGTGTGTGGTGGCATGCACCTATAATTTTATCCCATGATAAACTCAGGTGAGAGGCTACAAATTTGAGGAGCCTGCACTATATAACAAAGCCTTGTTTGTAAACAAGGGACTGAGTGCTTTCCTACATGTTTCCTTACCGGCATTACTATGCAGAAATTAGACTCTACAACACCATGGCCATTAGGGCTCAGATGCACAGAATCTGCTGTAGACAGGCTGTTTTCCTACCAGGCGGGCCCATATGATTACAACTCTATCAAATCAACTCTCTTGCTATATTTCTGGCTACAAAGAATACACAATCTTCAACTATTTCACATATTCTAGCTGCTCGCTCTGTTTTTCCTTAATCCTCATCTAACTGCCTCTTTGCCATTTTCTGTGCACTCCAGAGCCTAAAGTTTTAGCAGTGAACACTCTCAGTCGCTGCTAGTCCCATCTGCCTAGGAAAAGAATGAGTAAAAAAGTACTGGTTTTAGTTTATTGTAATGAAGAAGAGCTCTTTTAAAACTGTCTTGCTGAGCTGAGTGCGGTGGTAGCACACTCCTGTAATCCCAGCCCTTGGGGAGGTAGAGGCAGGCAGATCTCTGTGAGTTCAAGGCCAGCCTGGGCTAGAAAGCAAGTCCAGGACATCCAAGGCCACACAAAGAAACCCTTTCTTGAAAAGCCAAAACCAAAATCAAAACAAAACAGAAAAAAACCCACCACAACAAAACACACAAACAGACAAACAAACAAACAAACAAACAAAAGATCTGTCTTGTTTGAGCTAATAAGACAGCTCAGTGGAGAAAGCTGCTTGCTACTAATCCTGACTGCCATGAGTCATATTCCCTCAACCCAACATGGTGGAAGAAAACAACCAATTCCAGCAAGTTGTCCTCTGACCTACACATGTGTACATGGGACATGCATGTGTACACACACACACACACAAACATACACAAACATACACACACACTTTTAAGGGAAATTTTCATCCTATTTCATCAGAGATCTACTTACATTTAGCAGCCCTATATGTAAAAAAGATGATCTAAAATGCACAGAAGAATCCCCTGGGACAAAGAATCTGGCATGTGACTAGGTATTCTGTTTAGGTACTAAGTGTGTGTGTTGGGGGGGGATCTAGATCCCTTAGAAATCATATTTCTAGAGTGCTAGAAGAAGCTAATGTAATGGTACATTTTGTATTCCAAGGGGGAAAGAGGGTGTCTGCAGACTGTGTGAGCGAGAGTAGAAAAGCCAGCACCCTCTGAGGGCAGCCCATGAGGTCCGTTAAGTCTCCATGTCATGTCCCTGACAGCTCCAAGAATTATCTTGATACGGTTCACAAATAAATCCTCAAAGTCAATAATAAAATGAAGAGCATTGTATATTCACAATAAAATGGACAAGTGCTGCATAAACAGCTAAAAGTCCTACAAATTGCTGGATGCGGTTTGAGATGAGCCGTCTTCTCTCAGTTCTTTGCTGTGTAAGTGGTGGTTTTAATCCTATTTCCTCTTTAGGTCCAAGAAACGTCAAGGGAACTACAGGAGTTATGAACTTCAGCAAGAACATTCTATAAGGGTCAAGAGGCTGAAGGAAACCAAGGACAGAGCATGCTGTGGTCAGCAGGAATGGGAGCTACCTGGCCAGCTTACACATTTCCCGGCAGTGGAAGGATGTCAATAGAGCAATAGTCACGTGCTCTGATTTGACGCCAGGAGATGGCTGAGCGCTGGCTCTGAAGGTGGCCAGTGGGACCTGGGTCAAGGAAGAACTGGACATCGTTATCCTTTGAAGTTGGAGAGGTGGTAGTGGCTGGCTTCCTTTTTGATGATGTAAATAGGAAAATTGAAAACTCACAGTTTTTCCCAAAGAAGCTATTCACTATGGAGTTCAGTGGGAACACCTTTTAATTCAGACACACACACACACACACACACACACACACACACACACACACACACACACACACACACAACTTTTCAAAACAAACCATTAGCGACTCAAAAGAATAACATGTGAGCCCTGACCAGGGAGCCTCACAAGTGAACGGGGTAAATAGCTTGAAACTTCCTGTTTGAATTCTGCTCCAGACACAGGAAATTTGTCAGCTAAAGGAGTGGACTTAGGTGGCCAAGGGATGGAAGAAGAGGAGGTAGTAGGCCAGGGCCACTGCTGCCACCCTAGTGTGCAGAGGGCACTAGAAGGTCCATGGCTCAGGCCACATAGGCCACACAGCCCCTACTCACCCTCTATACCAGCTCTAGCTTGTCTGCTTTGGCGTCCGTTAGTGGCTCGCGCCTCCCAGGCCTCTATACCAGTCCAGTCTCCGCACTCCGCTAGGCCCCTCCACCTCCTTAGCCTGTGTGTCTCTCCTAAGCGTCCTCTCTGCCTTGCCCAACCTTCCCTCTCTTTGCCCACCCAGCGACCTTCTCATTGCTGCCTAGGACCCGGGATTAGCCGTCCTGTTTATTTCTCTTTTACCCTGCTTGGCAGAACTCGTTTCTCCTTCGCTCCAAAGCAAATGGGGATGAAGCTAGGGCCCTTTCTACATAAGATATCATAAGACAGACAAGCTGGCCGAGTTCATTAAACATCCGAGAGGACGTTGAGACCCTGGTGCTGCCATCTCCGAGATTTGTCGGCGGCGTGTATCCTGTTTTCGGATCACTCTCCATGCAGGGGCTCTCAGCACTGAGACTCCTGCCCCAGGAACACTGTTAAGAGGTGTATTCCGGGTTCAGTTTAGTTGCTGATTTGAGGCGATATTTTACTGTTAGTACTGCAGCCCTCAGCCGAGTTCACTAACTCATTAAATATTCATTCCACTTTCTGTGTCAGGGTTGATGTAGTGAAAGGGAGTGATTCATTCTGTCATGCCATTTGTATAAAGATTTGTTTCTAACAACATTTTTTGAAGTGCTGGTTTTTCTCATAAAACATGAAGAGATATCAATTATATTTACCTAAGTTTTGTATCCTGTGACCTAAAACAGGCTTTAAATGAAGGTAGTAGGGTCTTAACATTGTTCACCAACTGCCTGCTTGAATGAAGACAAATAGGAGTCTGCAAACAGGATGGTAAAAATGATAGGCCATGGATAAAGGTTCACCAGGATAACAGTCTCCACGCAACACTAGAAGCATGTAGCATATCTGCCAAGGTTCATCGGCACAAACTACTGGTCTCACAACGCATCCAAAGAGTAATGCTCTCTAACAGGAAGATGGCATCATGACAAAGAACAGTGAACCTGCAAAGGCTCTCAGTCTCCACTTAAGATGTGCAGGAACCTTCCAGCACAGCCTCTCCATTTCCCCACTGTCCTTGCATTAGTTACTTAAATTGACTTCAGAACAATATAATATCAATCTTTAATACAATACCAGGTTTTAAACTGAGTGAATCATGTGCATCTCAGTAAAAGTATTTGTGAAGATTCAAAATGTCTAAGTAAATGTATTAAAATATCTACGTTTTGTCATAAAATAGAACTTTGTCATTCGCTAGAAACATTGCTGCCAACTTCTGTTTTGTTTGTTTCAAGGCTTTACAGAATTTAATGTTAAAATTTTACTGAAACGTCTGTGAAATGATACTCTAATATGAGATATGTTTTCTTAGGATATGTAAAGGACGTGGAGAATAAAGAGATGGCTCAGCGGTCAGTGTGGGTACTGGTTTGTAGAGTAAAGGAGTTCATTTCCCAAAATATAAGTTGAGTGACTCACAACAACCTGTAACTCCAGTTCCACCACAGGATCCAACACCCTCTTTTGGTGTCCATACCCAACTGCAGTTATATTCTCAGAACCCTACACAGCCATACACATATATGCACAATTAAAAATAAAAATAAAAAAGTTTACCACAAGAAACTATAAAGAATGTATAGTGTACAATTTGTTAAAAATTAGCAGTAGCTGTCCATTCGCATTTATTCCACATTCTTGGCACTGACAACATTAATGTTAGTTTGATAAGAAATTCTTGGTGACTTGAGTTTTTATTGTAAAGGTAGAAATTCTGTTTATAGGAGACATTAGCTTACCTAATAGTCAGTGAAAAGGAGGACATTTTGAAAAATAAAATAAATCAATGTGCTTCTTATCTATGTTGTGGGAGCATTTCCACAGGCTCCATACACTCTTTTGGGGGAGGGGATTGTATACCCACCATGCCTGGGTGTGTGTAGGTAAGGGCTGAGTACCTTGCAGCAGTCTCTTGAGGTTTTGTGTCTGAAGTCAGGTACACTGACTTTGTTGTACTTGGCCATTTGGAGTTCGTTTTTCCAGTGATCCAGCTTACCCTTGATGGATGGTAAGGAAGCATGTTATGTTGTTCAAATCAAGCCTGCTGGAGTGGAACAAGGGAAAGGAAGGACCAGACATGAACACAGTTCAGCTTTAATCCTTACAGCTTACATTTTGCTATTTTCAGTCAAAATAAACACTTGGCTAAGGCTTCATTCATTAGGCACTAGTGCTATTTCTCAGTTGGGGAGTGCCTGCCTAGCATACATGAGGTCCTTTGAGTCTCAGAACCACCTGTCCTGGCCATAATGACACCTGCTTCTAACCCCAGCACTCGGATGGTGGAGGCAGAGGATTAGAGAGATTCAGAGCCAGCCCTGGCTATGTGAGACTCCATCTCAACAAATAAATAAATAGTCAAACTCATTGAGTCATTTTACTTGTTGAGAAAACAGCAAAAGTAAGATCACCTTGGTCTGAGCCTCTGCTCCTGAAGCAAGTTATAACTCCAAGGAGGGACTTTCTTACTAATCCTGACTCTCACCCTCAGACGTTCATGTGAGCAGCGTCCTCTTTGCTGGAGTCTGGGGAGGAGGAAAAGAGCTCACCAGGTTTTGCCAGGTACCTCTCGGCCTATTACTGTGGGCTGTGTGCTGCCTGCAACCTCTGGTTTCATTTATCCCAGCAGAACGAGAAACACAGACTGAAAGCTTTGTGCCTTCAGTTCTGAAGACTCTCAAGTTATTTGCTTAATGAATCTGCTTCTTTTTTAAATTCTCCTTTTAACTTCTCTTTTGTTATAAAGATCTCAGTCATGAACATAAAGTGTGTACAGGGAATATATTTTGTATTCCTACATAGACAATGTGGTCTATGTCTTAAGTGGAAAAGCGGCGTTTTAGAAAGAATTAGAGCAAACAAAAAGAGCAGATTGTTTCATGGCAACAATGAAAATTAAAGAGTAGCAAAATAAGCTAGTAGGACACAGAAGGAATGAAAAGATACATCCGTAGAAAACTACCAAGAATGAGAGACCCCCCCAAAAAAAGGAAAGAAAAAAATGTATTCTCAATGAGCTAAAAATTCTAGCTAAGAGACCGAGCTTTAACGATGTGCTTCAAGAGCAAAGTAGTGCATGAGGGCTCAGAAATGAAATGTGAGTTTTGTCAGTAGGCAACAGGCTCCATCCACTTTTGTTTTAGTGTATTAGTCTTGTCTGCTAGTACTTAAGACATCTTTATATAAAGCTGTGCCGGGTAGTGCAAGCCTGTACTCCTAGCATCCCTGCGGCTGAGGCAGAAAGATCAAGGTCAAAGTCATCTTTGGTTAAAGGGTGATTTCAAGGGCTAGCTGGGATCCGTAGATCCTGTCTCAAAAACAAACAAACACAGTCAGCTCTTCTCTATGCCCCAGCAATGCTTAGATATCTCAAGTATTAGATCTAGCTAGAGCTGCCTGTGTGCCTTTGTAAATTGACCTAGGAATTATTTGGATCTGTTTTTTGTTTTGGTTTTTTGTTTGTTTGTTTGTTTTGTTTTTTGTTTTGGTTACCTCATTGCATCTCACATTTGTCTGAAAGGATGCTCTGAAACATCTTTTTCATTGAAAAAGATACTTTTTAAATACGTACCAGAAAGATCATCAAAAGATGTTCAGAACTATCTAATTTTACATGTGAGATAGGATACCAGTGTTTCAAAAGTAAGTTTCTATTTGGCAAATATCCTCTAGCATTTGCTTACATAAACTAAGTTATCATAACAAATCAATACATTTTAATTTGGAAGACAATCCGCATTGGCATATATCTACAAAGAACCTCTACTAGAGTGTTACTAAGGTGCTATATTTACGTAGGATTTAAAATCTGGCCATTTTTGTCCCTTCAAAAGTCACTATTTTAGTTCTGTTTAGGCGTTAAAGCACGCCACTGCAGCCCCTAAAGTACACCACAAATGTTCCTGTTGTCGCCTTCAGTAACATGTAGTCATCTATCCTGGAGAGTGACTTTCTCCCTTCCATCCTAGCACCTCGCACATCTGTTTGGCATCAGCTTTCTGAGTCTACGCCTGGCATATTTATTTTGTAGCCCTTCTCTCCAACACTTCATCAGATAATAGCCTCAAATTGTGGACCATTTTTTAATAAAGACTGACTGAAAGTATAAGATGAACATGTGATTAGCTAAGTTTCTTTTTTATTATTGATTTATTCAGATTACAACTCAATTGTTATCCCATCACTTGTATCCTCCCATTCCTCCGTCCCTCCCACTTTCACCCTCCCTCCCTCCCTTAGATCTATGACCAAGGGGGACCTCCTCCCCCACTATATGGTCATAGGATATCAAGTCTCACCTTGGTAGCCTGCTTATTCTTTCTCTGAGTGCCACCAGGCCTCCCTACCAAGGGGAAATGATCAAATATGGGATATCAGAGTTCATGTCACAGTCAGTCCCCATTCTCCACATA
This sequence comes from Acomys russatus, assembly GCF_903995435.1. NCBI lineage: Eukaryota > Metazoa > Chordata > Mammalia > Rodentia > Muridae > Acomys > Acomys russatus. The sequence continues at coordinate 11,565,925 of NC_067156.1, forward strand.
ACTGTGGAGAATGTCCTGTCTATTGGCTAGATCAGAGAAGGGGTTTGATGTTTACTACTTGTATTGTCATTGGTTGGTGCAGTAGTTTGAGCAGACCCCGTAGGTCCAGATCTACCAGTCATAATGTTCTTCTTGTAGGTTTCTAGGACCCTCTAGATCCTTCAATTCTTTAATAGATAGCATTATGTTTTTTATAGCACAGATATGTTGATTTTTCTCCCGGAACTAGAGGAAACCTATATCAGATTACATGCTCAGACTGTATTACTCTAAAGTGAGTTTTTACTGTATTCCATTATTCTTTCAAGTTATACTATGTTAAAAAGACAACTAAATGTATATGGCTACATGAAGCAAAGGTTCCTGATCATAATGTCAATGATTCCAAGCAAAGAGAGATGGGGCATGGTAGTGGCGGGAGAATATGAGCAAAGTACAGTATGACACTCATAAGAAAATGCATTTTGTGTGCACTAAATAAGAGAATTATTTAAAATATAAATTTCTATGGTGCAGACAGCAGCAGAATGTCAAAGCGTGTAGGAAGTCAGAGCACAGTGTTTAGACAGGCAATGAGTGTAACCCATGTGTAAGAAAAGACAGTCAGAGCACTGACCAGATGGAGCTTCATATTTGGGCATGACTATAGCAGACCTAATAATGTGAGGTGGAAAACCTGCCCCAAGTGTAGGCAGCTCGTTCGTTGGGCTGGGTTCCTGGACTGAGTGAAAACAAGAACGTGTGCTGAGCATCTGTTATCATCTCTCTCTCTGCTTCCTGACTGTAGACATGATGTGACCAGCTGCCTCCAGCTCCTGGTGCTGTGTCTTTCTGGAAGTGTGGAATAGAATCTCAAATGATGAGCCAGAATACCCTCCCCCGTCAAGCTCCCCTTGATCAGCATTCTGCCACAGCACAGAGGAAAGTAACCAAGTAACTAATACATACAAAGCAAGGATATTTCTGCTGACTTTGACTTATTATGGACGCCAGATTTTCTGTCTCATCTACTCATGCATAAACATCCCGTTAATACCACAAGCCTCCTCATATTTTACAGTCTTTGCATTTTTCAGTTCTTCCTTTCTGTCCCTGGAAATAGGAACTTAACATTGCAGTGTAAAACTTTCACCAGCCCAACACAGTAATTTAAAGACATGCTCTCCTTCCTACCTCTGCTTCATCAGCATAGGCTACCAATGTGTGCCCTTGGAACAGGTGCAAAATCAAGCCATATAAAGTCTCTGCGTGGGTGCCAGAAAGGATCACGAAGCCTTGCTGAGGCGCTATTGGTAATAGATAGCTGCACAGGGTGGGAGAGTAGGTTTTCCTCAAGGAAGTGGTCCCTGAGAGGCTGTCATACTCCACTAGATGGCCCTACATCCGTGCGCATAGAGGCAGCACTGAGCGGATTCAGTGGGGAAGGAGAAGCCACCAGAACAAAACCTTTAAAGTTAGGAGGAAATACTGGGGAGGAGAGAGAGGAGAGGTTGGGGTAGGGGAAAATGTGGGTTACACTTGATCACACACACACACGCACGCACACACACACACACACACACACAAACACACATCACAACCTGATCCCTTGAATTGTCTTTCAGTCAAAATGATAAAGCAGTGAGTGAAAATGGAAAAGCTCTTAGTTGTGTTATTGCAAAGATGGATGAGAACGGCCACTTGCTAATTTCTAAGTTTATTCACAGCTGCTTCGCTTTCCTGGAAAGATTTTGAGCAATAACCAGAGCAGTCTCCACAACCAGCCATTTACCGATCACTATCATAAATCAGGCTGGGCACTTTCCCGTTCTCAGATCTCTCTGATGAATAGTTCTTACCTCATTTTCTTTCTTTTATTTTTTATTTTAATTTTATTAATTTATTCAGATTACAGCTCAATTGTTATCCCATCACTTGTATCCTCTCATTCCTCCCTCCCTCCCTCTTTCACCCTATTCCCCTCCCCTAGGTCTATGACCAAGGGGGACCTCCTCTCCCACTATATGGTCATAGACTATCAAGTCTCATCTTGGTATCCTGCTTATTCTTTCTTTGGGTGCCATCAGACCTCTCCAACAAGGGGAGGTGGTCAAATATGAAGCACCAGAGTTCATGTCAGAGTCAGCCCCACTCTCCACATAACTGTGGAGAATGTCCTGTCCATTGGCTTGATCAGAGGAGGGGTTCGACGTTTACTATTGTATTTTCTGACCTCATTTTCTTAGACACTGTGACTTGGATCACATGACTTACCCAGAGCCACACAGTTGATAATGAATGGAGTGATATGCAAGCCTGACTGTGACTCAAATAAGCACATTTCACAAGATCTTACTCAGCCTTATTTATAGGAATGTATCACTGCAGATAGTTAATGGGTTATTGGTTTTGCCACATTTTTTTTTTCCTCCAAGACAACAGCAAAGCAGACTGGTCATAACCATCCTATAGGAGAAATTGGAAAAGAGTGAGAATATAAGTTTTTTCATGAGGTGGGCCTCCTGCTAAGGAATAGATAATGTTAAGGTTAAATATCATTGGGGTTGTACTGGATTTAGAATCTTCAGGGAAATACACTTCTCACTTGATCCACAAGAGGGTTTTCAGAAAGGCTCGGATGAGGAAAGACACAAGTTGATTACAAACAGTGTTGTCCCATAGGTTGGAGCCTGAGTTTAAAATAAAGCTGAGCCAGGTACCAGCATTCACCAATCTCAGCTTCCTGACTTCAAACACAAGGTGACCCACTCCTTCAGGCTCCTTTTCGCATGCTTTTTTTTTTTTTTTTTAAATCAGGACTATAATCCTTTCTCAAACTATGTACCCAAATAAATCCTTCCTCTTGTTGTTATTTCCTTTGCCTCCGTAATAGAATAGTGACTAATAATAGAAGTAAGACTCCTGTGACTGTCCTCCTGCCTAAATCCTAAATCTAGCCAGGCCACTATGTACAAAGTGAGAGCAGGGGGCCGTGGGAAAATATCAGAGAAAGCTGCCAACTGCTGAAAAGCTAACATAACATGAAGACTGAGAGGGTCCAGTGCCTAAGGAGCTTTGAGGACACAGACCATTCTGTAGTGTTAATAGCATTTGCACATCCATCAGAGAAGAGAGTTACTGGGGATTCACCCATCACCTTCCATTTTCAGTTTGAGGGTTCGTAGAGTTCAGTGTCCTTTCAGTCAACACTCCAAAATACTTCCAAATTCTGGACAGATTCCTTACTCTTATATGCGTAGAAATGCACTTACATCCTTCCGGGCCAGGGTTAAAGAAGGTGTTCTGAAGCCATCTAACAAAATGTGAACCAAAAGTTAGGGTGACAGATTCAAGGAAATGGCAGAAATGTGGGGTAAAGAAGCCAGAAGAAGAAGGTACATGAGTGTTTCTTTCTGGTCAACACCTAGGAAGGCGCCAACACTCACAAGGAGGTGTTTAAACCCACAACACAGTAGGGATTGCAACAAAATGATTCCAACAAAGGTGGTGAAGTCTCCCAGATGCAAAAAATAAATCAGGAGGCAGGGGGCTCTGTCATGCCTGCTGCCCTCCTGGAGAGGGATGAAGGACTCCTGAGATGGTAGGAGCATTTAGAAAAGCTGCCTGGTTACAGCAGCCACATTCCAAGTCTCTGTGGCATTAGATGTTGAGCAACTCAAGACAGAAGACATATCACTTCCATTGCTGACACTACACATGGGGTGGGGAGCTTTGCAAATACTCTGAGATGAGTGAGCACCCCAGGTTTGACAAAATATTAAAACATCTCAGCCCAGTCTTAGTCCACTAGATGTGGTTGTGAAACCATCAGCCAGAATTAGTGACCAATAAAAGCTATACTTGTCATTTTAAATGATTTGAGAACTCCTACCCAGAGAGCTACACACACACACATACACACACACACACACACACACACACACACACACACACACACACACACACACACACACACCTCTGTCTTTTCCTTTCTTTCTCTTTATGGACATAATGTTTCAATATTCAGATTTATATAATGATTACTATCATAAATTTCAGTTTATAATTCCAACAGCATATTATACAAAAATATCCTACTATGTTAACCAATACTATTCAGTTTAAACTGTAGCTTTACTCTCAGCCCACATATTTTTCTAACTCAAAATTGTCAAAAGCTGTTCCTATATCAGCAAACACATTCCAAGTCATTTTCTCTCACATGAATTTGAGACTAATTCTAATTATCAGACTAAAAGTTTATAAATTTTACAAAAGGAATCTACAGTTATTATCCCTAATGAAGCTCCTGTGGTGTGTCGGCCCAAGCAGCGACTACTGCCACTTGTCTTGTTTGCCCTTCAAATTTTCTATCTGCCAAAACATGCTATTGCCAAGTTAATTATAATCTAGAATTCCATTAAGTTTGTGCACATGTGTTACATTACAGCCTTTAATATTTAATCATAACTTTTAAAACAAAAATATTTCCATTGCAATAATACTCCACTCTCCATTAGATTTTAATAAATTTGTTATATAAACCTAATGATTTTCCTGCTTCTCAGAATATAACAGTGAAATATTCTAAATTATGAGAAACCCTTTCTGCTTTGAATGAACATAGCATATGCCAGGTTTCAGCCTAAAGACAAAATATGACCAAATCATAAGACCCCAAAATAAGTTTTTATGATAGAAATGTCACTTGTGTACCATATAGGCAGCCTTGTAAGACCTTTGTCTCATTAATCATTCTTGTTTATAATATGGAGAATCAAGAGCAGTTCCTCATTTTAACAAGTCAAGTACCCTTTTATATCTACTTAGTAAAAGTTGTATCATCTATCTATCTATGGGGTTGGGGATTTAGCTCAGTGGTAGAGTGCTTGCCTAGGAAGCGCAAGGCCCTGGGTTCGGTTCTCAGCTCTGGAAAAAAAAAGACAAAAATAACATCTATCTATCTATTTGTCTATCATCTATCTTTCTGTCACTCATCTATCTATCTATCTATCTATCTATCTATCTATCTATCTATCTATCTATATCTATGTATCTATCTTATGTATCTGTCTATCTATGTATCTATGTATCTATCTATCTATCTATGTATCTATCTATCTATCTATCTATCTATCTATCTATCTATCTACCATATAAACCTGGGAAGATGATTCAGTGATTAAGAGCACTGGCTGCTCTTCCACAGGACTAGGCTTCAATACCCAGCCCCTCATGGCTGCTCACCACACCCATCTGTATCCAGTTCCAGGAGATTCAGTGGCCTTTTCTGGCCTGAGTGGACACTACACATCTGGTTCACAAACATATATTCAGACAAAATACCTACACAGAGGATGGGTTGGTACTTAAAGAAAGGGAGGGGAAACCGGGGCAAGAGGTGTGAGGGTGGGACTAGGAGGAGAGGAAGGAGGGGGCTGCAATCAGGCTGTAACGTGAATAAATAAAATAATTAATGAAAAAATAAAAGAAAAAAGGCTAATATTCTTCTCAAATTGTTATTAAAAAAACAAAGGGTTGCTCCCTTCTTTATATGCCAGGTGGCTTTGTATTTAGCTAATGCTATTTTGTGGCATTTTTACATTCTTTGTTTCTCATCTCCATTACTGCAGTTTCATTTAAGAGGGAAAATGAATCACAGCAAAACCTCAATACTCTGAGTAAATATTTATCATAAAACCCAATGATTGAATATACTTTTTGAGACAGGATGTCACTGTATATCCCCATCTGGCCTGGAACTTGCTGTGTAGACAAACTTGCTACATGAACTCACATACTGTAGATCTTCCTATCTCTACCTCCCAAAGGTTTGGATTAAAGGCATGGAGCCACTACCTCCTGCTTTGTTTAACATATTTTAATTCACTTATTTACTTAATAATAACACTAATATTTTGATTGTTTTACAATATAATTTTTATACATACAGAAACAAAAGGTATGCTTGCCTGGAATACCACTGCTAATATTAGCAGAGAAAGCTGCGGAATCCGGTCAGGCAAATGACAGTCTCTGTTAGCCTACAGACTACCCTACCATATGTATGGGGAAATGCAGATCTTTAGAATTTATTTATACTCTCAATGTATTGTTGTTCTTACTATTTCTTTGTTTTTAAAAAATTGACTGGACTTTGAAGAACTAGAAGTAAAACATACATTTCAAGAAAACTACCACCAGAAAGGAAGCTTTAATCAAGAGTAGCCATGCATCTTTTTTCTTTTTCTCTTTCTTTTTCTCTTTCTCTTCCTTTCTTATTTTGTTTTGTTTTGAAACAGGGTTTCTCTGTGTAGCATTGGCTGTCCTGGATTCTCTTTGTAGACCAAGCTGGCCTCAGACTCACAGAGCTCTGCTTGCCTCTGCCTCCCTGGGTGCCACCACACCAGACTCAGCCAAGCATTCTTGGAGAACACATTTCTCAAATCTCTGTGAGCAGGTCCCATGGAAGGCCTGATGATGGAGGCATTTATTGCTTGAGTAGACTTTTCTAGAAAATGAACAGCTATTATCTCATTTGAAAACATGACTAGGCTTTTGTACCGAGGTACAGTTGTAAATGCAACCTCCAATATTACTGCTTTGCTTTTGAGACAGTATTCATATGAAAGCTTCACTTTTGTAGTAACTCAGGATTATAATATTTCATCTTCTTTGAGAGAGAGAGAGAGAGAGAGAGAGAGAGAGAGAGAGAGAGAGAGAGAGAGAGTGAGCCAGATGTTGCACACACAGGTTGCCCTATAGCTGTGATTCCTGCACCTTTCTCCCTCCTACATCTGCTCTCTATCCACCATAATCTTGCAGGCATCTCCTTTCCCACTCACATCACAAAGAAGTCTTTCAAGCAGAAGGAGTAATTAAATAAGGTAGCATTTGCCAAGGCAGCTCCGTGAAGTGGTAATACCTGAGGAATAATACCTGTGGTTGCCCCTTAGCTGTCACATGCATGTGTATACACATTAACCTACATGCATGCATGTGTGTGCACACACCTCAAATACATATGCACATATTGCTATAAGTAAGCTAAAAGTAACAATTCTTGACTAATTCTCTAGCTATAGTCAGACTTAATTTTCCTGATTTAAAGGCATGATATTCTTGCTAAGGCATACAATTATTAATGATATCATTAAGCATTTAAGACAAATCCTTTTAGTTAAAAGAAGTTTAGCAATTGTATTTACATTGTTACCATTGATTTGTAGCTGACTGTTAATTCATGAAATTAACTTTTAGGAATAAAAATAATTTCTTTTATGTAATACATAGCTTGAAATGAGAAACAATTTCTCCAATGTGGTCTTCAGCGGAGCTATTTAAGGCAGCAATTGTCTTTAGAACAGGAAGATACTTGCAGACCGGAGTCATCTATTTACTCCATAAATGTTTGTTTAGCTATTTGCCAAATATTTGCATTTCAAGGAACAACACAGAAAGCCCTGTGGTGATGGAACTTGTACTGAGGGTGAGAGTTAATCCACATACAATTAAAGACACAATCTCAAAGGTTCAGCAGACAATTTAGAGAGGGCAGGACATAGAGAAAAGGGGTCAGGGGTTATTTTAGACACGTCACTAGGAAGGCCTCTTGGAGAAGGTGTCCTTTAGTGGTAGGGTAGGGAGCATGGTCATAAGGCTATTTGGGGTGGAGTGTTGCTGATTAGGGGAGGCAAAACTTTTGGTAAATAAGCATTTGAATTTTTCTAGGTTTTGAGAGGAGTTAACATGATGGGCAGATCATGTAAAATCTTACATCCTTGAAACCAGAAAGTGAGAAGTCATTGACACCACAAGGCAGGTCCCCCAAACACATAGTGAAGTCTAACTGGGGGGCCAAAAGCAGTAGCTGAGTGTTAGAGGCAAACACTGCTGTAATGATGATGTCAAAAGCTCAAACAATGAAGAAAGTGATGAAGTTGTAAAATCATAGGACAACAGTTGAGTAAGCATTTTTAGACAGTCCAATCCCACAGGCAGTGACAAGTGCCTGGGTGGGACACAATGGTACATGGAGACTTATTATTTTTTCAGAGTCAGGTCTTACACCTGACGCTTAGGCTGTGTGACAGTATCATTCATTCTTATGGAAATGGTTACATAACTGTCTTATTTCCTTTTTGTCTCCTGTCTTCTAAGAATCCCACATCAACCTAAGGCAACTTTGTATTATGCCATCCTGTCCTATATTGTTGAAACATACATGAAGGAGAATGGGAATTAAAAAGTATATTTATGGCATAAAATTGAAACAATGGAGTTGAGATCTAGTGAGTAAGTGAAGCATTATAAAATAATATCAGTTGGATTATTTGGTTTGTTTGTGTTTAAGTTTTTGTGTTCTTTATATATTTTTAGATAGTAGCCTTTCGTGGCATGTAGGGTTGGTGAACATCTTTTCTCAGTCTGTAGGCTGCCATTTTGTTCTGTTGACAGTGCCCTTTACCTTAAAGAAGCTTTTCAGTTTCATGAGGTCCTGTTTATTAATTGTTGATCTTAGAACCTGAGCTATTGGTGTTCTCTTCAGGAAGTTGCCTCCTGTGCCCATGAGTTCAGGGCTGGTTCCCATTTTCTCTTCTAATGATTTAGTGTTTCCGGTTTTACATTGAGATCTTAATCTACTTGGACTTGAATTTTGTACTGGGTAAAAAATTGGAGTCTATTTGCATTTTTCTACATGTAGACATCCATTTAGACTAACACCACTTGTTGAAGGTGTTTTCTTTTTTTCCGTTGTATAGTTTTGCCTAATTTGTCAAAAAAATCAAGCTCCATTGATGTGTGGGGTTTTTTTCCTGGATCTTTGATTTGATTCCACTGATCAACTGGTAAATGAAGCTGCCCTCTGAGAAGCTCCACCCTGGAGCAAACAGAGACAGATACTGCTACTCACAGCCAAACATTAGGCACAGTGTGGGGAGCCGTGAGGAAAAGTTGGGAGAAGCATAGAAAGACCCAGAGGGGACAGGAGTTCCACAAGACCAACAGAGCCAACTAACTGGGCCCAAGGGGGCTTGTTTAGACTAAAGCACCAATCAAGGACCATGCATCGACTGGACCTAGGTCCACTACACATATGTAGCAGACTGGCAGCCTGGTCTTCCTGTGAGTTCTCTAATAGGGAGGAGGGCTGTCTTTGATATGGACTCTGTTGCCTGCTTTTTGATCACTTCTCCTGGCTGCCTTGCCAGGTCACTGTGGATGAGGATGTGCTTAGTGCTGATGAGACTTAATGTTCTGGGGGCTCTTCTTTTCTGAGGGGCAGGGGGGAGGGTGGGGGAGGAGACAAGAAGGTAGGAACCAGGGAAGAGAGGAAAGAGGGGGCTACAATTATGGTGTACAGTGAATATATAAGTTAATTTTATATTAAAGAAAATAGCATTAAATAGGCTCACAAGTAACTGAAGCAAGAACTTTGAAGGTTTGGTAGGGCAGCCAGTACCACGTCACTCATAAGTGGCATGGTTGAGGTGATAAGAAACAGCTGAGACGTTATGAGTGGGAGAAGGAGGCTTGTTTTCAGTTTAAAAGGAACATTCTGGCAAGCATGTACAAAGTGAAATGGAGATCAAGATATGAAAGCCAAGAACAGAGGAACTAGCATCCTTTGGACATATTGTGGCTGAAGTGTCCTTGAGCTGCAGAGGATAATAAAGGATCAGATACTAAATAGATAACTGGATTTTCTGAAAGTCTCATGGGAGTTCGTAAAAATAAAAATCAACTATTACTACAGAGTATCTGAAGTGGGCCATTTGGGTTTTTTTTCTTAATCCAGTTAAGACAGAAACTTTTTATTTAGACCTACAAAATACAGGGGTATGGGGATGGAGATGCAGACCTGTCGTCCTATCCTGTGGGAGGCTGATTTTCAGGCTAACACATCTGAAGAGGTCAGCCCGAGCTTTATGGCGAGACCTTATCTCAGAAAACAAACTAACCAAGATTGAAACACCTAATGAAAACCTAAGAGGGGATGTCACATTCCACTAAAAATGAATGTTTGCAATAGAACCATAAATTATTGTACTGGGATATAAAATACAGAGAACAAAACAAAACCAAAAACAAAGAAACAAAAAGAAATCAACTCAAAAGAGTAAGAATAAAGAAATTAGAAAGAAAACCCATATTATTGTTGGTGAAACATTGAGACACTTAAGAAGAGTTCATAAAAGGGCCCAGGAATGAGTGAAAAACATGAGGGAATGGGAAGAAAGGCCGGGAAGCAAGAGTATCACTATGACTCTGGTATAAAGTTTCCCAAAAGCTTTCTCACCAGCTAGTGGCTTTTCTGGGAGGTGGTAGACCCTAGCTCATTCACTGCGAGTGTACCCTGCAAGAGTATATCAGAACTCTGTCCTTCCTGAGAGTCTCTTTGCTTCCTGGCTGCCATGTGATAAACAGATTTCTTCTGCAACCTGCCATGACAATGTTGACTCAATGATGTTCCCACAGTGATAGTGCAACAGTGGAGTGAAACCCAAATGAACAGAGATAAACCTGTCTTCCTGTTTCTCCTTGAGTACTTTGTCACAGTAACAAAGACATTTAAGGACAGAAACGTGACCAACTATCTCACATGCTTTTAATACTTCATAAAGCAAAGTTTGGCAGCTACCCTGCAAATCTCAGGTCCATAGCTCTGTAAGATCATAACTGTGTGGTCACACCAGGAGAACAGAGGAATGAAATGTGAATAGGAGAGAAGGACATGAAATGGAACAGGCAAGTCAACCTTCCCTAGGCACACTGTAATCTACTGACTGTGGTGGAAGAAAGTAGGACACAACAGAAGGTCTTTGCAAGTTGGGAAACATCACAGCACAATACGAATGCCAAGGCAAAGAAAAAAGGCACAAAGATTTGTGGTTCCTAAGAAGTCCACATGGCACTGTAGCTCCAGCTTTAGGGTATATGACACCCTTTCTGGCCTCCTCCATAACTGCATACACACAGTGCGTTGCACATACAGGCTGCCACCCATTGTACCTCAAGAGAAGAGTTCTTGCTTGGTATGCACAGAATCCTAAGTTTTATGTTAAACACTGAGGGAAAAATAATTAACAAATTGAAAAGAATTTACTCCGGCTGGCATAAAACTTTTAGAACGGTTTATGCATAATACTAAAAAAGCTATATCTCGGGTCCTAGATACTTAACAACTATTTCAGACATACAGTAAATGTCTATGCACAGACACAAGCCTAGGTGAATAGTAGGAAAAGCAGAATAAAGTAATTACCTTCATGGAGTTTAAGTTTTAGTAGATGATACAGAAAACTAGCAAATTGAATCTACTAAAATGTAACCATTATTTTGGATGGGAAAAGAGAAATTTAATCATAAGTAATCTGTACTTGGCTAATCAATTAAAACATTACAAATGTCAACTTCCAATCCCAGTTGATCTAGCATTTGAGACTCTCCCACACAGGACTCTAATTAGGCCTGGACTTTCTCAACATTTAGAAACTGGACCATAAATGTTGTTCCCAGCTTGTTTAACCATTTGCCTAACTTTATTTGGGCCCATACAAAGGTATTATTCATCCCAAATCAGCCAGAAGAAACCTTAAGAGAAGGACTCCCCATTTCCTTTAAGGGGGGTCAGGTAGGTGTTTGGCTGCTTTCTTGGGCTATAGAGGGTTATTTTCAGTGGGAATTAGTTATAAGTTATTGGTCTTATTTAGAGAGAAAATAAAGTTAGACTCAGTGATGTTTCCCTTTTCCTTTATCTTAAATTCTTAGGTTTGGAGATAGGGATTGAAAATAAAGAAGAGGCATATAGGGATATATAGGGAAGATAGAATAGAAAGTAGGTTAATGCATCTACTCCCCAACTTAATGTCTCAGTTGTCACTCACAAGGTTATTTTTAATTCACTGGTATAGAATTTTGTATATAGATGCAAAATAATTTTAAATCTAGATACAGTGGTAAAGAATTCAAATGTAAGATTTTCTTCACACACACCTCTAATATGCGGTATTGTACCCATATAACTCAATTATAATACAAGGTTTTACTTCCAATAATTTGAAAGTGCTATTGTAGGCTGTTTAGGAGAAATAAGTTATACAAGTTAATTGTTAGTTGATCAAATCATGTCAATTACTAGTCTACATTTATCAAAAGAATATACATCCTTGGTGTGGCAGATTGATATGATTCTATAGAAAGATAAGGTAGGCTAGTTAGATAAGGTCTTCAAAAACCTCAGAGACATGCAGAATTTGGCATTTAAAATGTTTTTATTATTTTAAAGACTCACTGACAATAAGACAAGTTTAATCCCTGGCAACACCCAGCCTACCTCAAAAGAAGATGACGTCCATCAAAGAACCTCCTTATGGAGATGGCTTCAAATGTGGCAGACAAGCCACTGGGAAAAATGTCCTCATTTCTACCACAGACAGAATTCTGCCTAAAAGTGGACAAGCTTGTGTGCAGGTAGAGTCTACAGCCAAACTCTGCCAAGACAGGGTAAGCAAGTCCTCAATCATTCCTGCCTCACAAACATGTCTCTCAGATATATTGGGCCAGAAGGCTGAAGAAGATATTACAACATTATAGAGAGTTTTGGGTCGCTATTCAGATAGAAAACTGTCTCTGTCATCTTCTCATTTGGAAAGCTACTAACCTGCACACCTGTATACTCAGCTAATCAAGTTTATTCTTTCTCAAGTCTCTGATGGAATTGAAGACCAGGTAGCTAAGTTATATGATGAAGCTTAGTTGTTTGGAGGTTAAGATGTTCTTAAATCTAGATAGATGTTTTAAGTTGATAATGACAAGATGTGATGGAGATTGACTTATACTCAGTATTTTAGATGCACCAAGATAGGAAAGATGTTTTCTTCAAGGCCGTCAAATACAAATAGTGAAAACATTAAGAATGAGACCTTTATATAATTCCTGATTGTATCATGGTTCTTCTTGCTACAGGTAGTTTATTGTATATATGTATAATAATATAAATGTCTATGTAAACAATAAAAATGTTTAATAAAAAACAATGCTTATACATGGTATACAGGTTAGGAATTTTTAAGTCTTACTTTGGTTTTATTGCATTTTTTTCTTCTGAGGAAGGGTGTTTCGGTGTAGTTCAAGCTGCCCTGAAATGTGTCACCCTCTTGGCTCAGCCTCTAGAATACAGGCATCCCAGGTGAGCACCACCACACCCTATTAGATTTTTGAGTTGGCTTATTTTTAGAAACATTTTTTTTAATATATCTTTTTTTTTATTATTAATTTATTCTTGTTACATCTCAATGTTTATCCCATCCCTTGTATCCTCCCATTCCTCCCCCCCCCATTTTCCCATTATTCCCCTCCCCTATGACTGTTCCTGAGGGGGATTACCTCCCCCTATATATTCTCATAGGGTATCAAGTCTCTTCTTGGCTACTTGCTGTCCTTCCTCTGAGTGCCACAAGGTCTCCCCCTCCAGGGGACATGGTCAAATGTGAGGCACCAGAGTACCATCCTATTGGGTCTCTAAATGAGAGACACATGGGAGAACAGCAAAATAAAAGGATCCAGAGGGTCCTAGAAACCTACAAGTAGAACAATATGATAGGCAGATTTGGGCCCAGGGGTCCTGCTCAAACTAAGGCACCAGCCAAGGACAATACAGGAGGTAAACTTTAGAAACATTTTTAAGTTATATCAGTGTCGCGCGCACCTTTCGCCGATAAAGGAGACGCGGCAACTCAGGATTCTTCTGACAGCATTTTATTGTACAGCTCTCTGCAGACTGATGGAGAAGGACCCTTTCCCCGAAAAACCCGAGGCTTATATAGGAAATACAGGGGCGTGGAGGGACGTGTCTTCTCATCATTGGTGCTCTAGAGAATACCTAATTAGCATACCGCCTGCGTAAGCGGGTTATGTAAGGGTGACGTGCTTGCGCATGCGCACTGGCCATAAGGGCTTCCGTGAAGAATCAGGAAACAGGAAGCCGGCGCCATCTTGGAATGCCGGAGCGGCTCCCGACATCTCCCCCTTAACTTTCAATTAAAAATGCCAAACTGAAGCCATGAAATTACCGATCCAGCTCTCCACTTCATCAGTAGGGAGCGATCAAGGTGGGCACATGGACGGAGACCCTGTACACCTGAAGTCCCGTGCAATGGGAACTTGAGCCCTGGGAGGTACACAGGTCTATCCTGTAGCATCCTGGTGCAATGGGAACCTGTGCCCGTCAGGAATGCTAGAACCAAGATAGTGTCTCAATGTTTGAGCATGTTAAGCCAAATCTGGGGAGATGCCCCTTGTTTTACAGCAAGCATAGCCTGCGCAAGCACAACTCTGTCACGTTGTTGTTGTCTTTTAAATTTGCAGAGCAACCAAAGACAGAAAACTAGTCCCGCCGCCAACATAAGGCCAAATGACCCCATCCCCACCAGGGTGGGTTCCTGTGTGGCCAGCCAGGCTCTGCGGGAGCCCATATCAACCAGCACTGCCTCCAGCTGGAAGTGCGTGCCCAGCACTGCACAAATGTGGAACAGCTGGTGGCTATGGCCAATATAGTCGAAGCGCCCAGGTGCCAAGCGCTCTGGCAGACGGGCTGCAAAAAGAAGCCTGTGAGAACCGCACAGAGGAGGTGGTAGGCATGGCTGGAGCTCAGCTCATCCTGCCCACAGCTGTGGGCTCTGCCCCAACACAGCCGCAGCCTGTAGAAGAACGGGAGGTCACCATATTGATGCCGAACTTAGTGCGGACACCCGATCGGCATAGCGCACTACAGCCCAGAACTCCTGGACTCAAGCGATCCTCCTGTCTCAGCCTCCCGAGTAGCTGGGACTACAGGCGTGCGCCACCGCGCCCGGCTCCCAAATTGGATTTTCTTGGTCCTGTGGAAAAACACAAACAGCTCCCCTGGATCTTATTAATATTGGATCCGGGCCTTTCCATTTGTTATCAATTACATCTTTCCATTGGAATCAAGGAGCTAGCTGTCTTAGGTCTCGTTGTCATCCTTTTATTTTTTGCCGAGGTTGCCTCCTCTAGAGGAGGCGCTGACGGTCTACACCTAGGGGCGAATGGCGGATCAACCCCATATCTCTCTGACTCATATTTAGCAGCCTCCTCGTCCAGTTCTATTTGTTCCTCAGGATCTAACTCGTCCTCCTCTGAGGCAGATCCCAAGTCCCCGTCCTCTGAAGATGTCTCCTCAGAGGCGGAAGATTCTACTTTAAGATTTTTAAATTCATCTAAGACGGGATACAGCCCACTGGCTTTCTCTTTCTCTCCCTCCTTCAGTTTCCCTTTTAATTCGGATCTTTTTGATTGAGGTTTCTTCCTTTTCTTTAAACCTCTTTCCTTTTCTGCTTCTGATAGACTATCTTGATGGTCGGCCAAAGCCTTTTGCCCCTTGCTAACTGTCTTTCTGTATCTTTCATCTTCTATACATGATTTAACGAAAGCAACCAGCAAGAGCGGACCGTACCACACAAAAGAAATCATACCTTGCAGAAAAGTGCCTAGGCTTCTCATGCCGTCAGTTCTGAATCCTCTTCCGACGAGCAGTCGGGGGTCCTTCAAGTCGTTCCTTCACCCAGGGGTCGGCAGATCCCGGGTTTCGGCACCACTTGTCGCGCGCACCTTTCGCCGATAAAGGAGACGCGGCAACTCAGGATTCTTCTGACAGCATTTTATTGTACAGCTCTCTGCAGACTGATGGAGAAGGACCCTTTCCCTGAAAAACCCGAGGCTTATATAGGAAATACAGGGGCATGGAGGGACGTGTCTTCTCGTCATTGGTGCTCTAGAGAATACCTAATTAGCATACCGCCTGCGTAAGCGGGTTATGTAAGGGTGACGTGCTTGCGCATGCGCACTGGCCATAAGGGCTTCCGTGAAGAATCAGGAAACAGGAAGCCGGCGCCATCTTGGAATGGCGGAGCGGCTCCCGACATATCAGTTTTTCTGTTGTGACTTTATGGGCTACATCTCACTTGTTTTGTAATTTATTTTGTTGATAAGTTTGAAAATAATTGAAATGTGGAATGGACCTCAAATAATATAATTTGAAAAATATATTTGTTTGTAAAAAAATTACAAATGTCACTAAAAGTTTTTTCATTGTAAACAATCTCACACTGAAAAACTTGAAGTAAATAAAGACATTGGAAAGCCAAGAATACATATGGAAAAACAGAGGCCATGGAAAGGAGCAGGAAGAGATCTATGGGAGGGAAGAGAATTATGAAATGCTGTGATTTATTATAATCTCAAATAATTCAAGAAATGATTAAAAATATGAAGAAAGGGGGCAGAGAAATGGCTCAGTGACCAAAAGCTCAGGCTGCCCTTGAAGAAGACCCGCATATGATTCTCACCAAATACACTGAGTGTTCACAACCACCTGTGACTCAAGTCCTGGGATGCCATGTTCTCTTTTGGCCTTCACAGGTACCTGTATTTATGTCCAGGCAGGCAGATAAGCAAGCAGGGAAGGCAGGCAGGCAGATAGACAGACAGGCATGCATGCATGCATGCACACACATGGAGTTTAGAACATAAAGCAAGTCTTTATAAAGGACAGGAGGAACGAGTTCATATGTCTGGAGTGACTGTTGCTCTCACACACCTTTAAGAGAAAGTCTGCCACAGGGATGAACTGCTTTTTCTGTAAAAAGTCAGAGGATTAAACTTTCCAAACATCACAGGAGATATAGCCTCAGCACTGTGCCTCCTCAGTGGCAAAACGGCTAAGGAAAATTCCAAAGCAAATAGGTGGACACACTCCAACAAAAGTTCATTTGCAACAGTAGGCAATTGGTCTGGTTAGCTTCTGGGGTCAACTTCCAGAGAAGAATTGGTAGAAAAGCAAGCAAGATTTTAAGAAGCAAAGTTTTCTTATATTTCTCAAAAATAAATTCATTAGCACTCTAATTAGTGGCAGCCTAAATGCTAAACAAAAAGAGTAAAACAAAAAGTGAAAATTGAGACAAAAATGAAAGCATAAACACACTGCAGTATAACTGCAAAACATCAAAAGGGATGAATTACACAGCACCCCATAAACACAGTGGATGACTCACATAGGAGGCTGGTTCCACCTCCTTGCAGCTTTCTCTCAGCCCAATCATGCCAGGAGAAAATGGAATCCCATATGCAAATTGCCTGCCTAAAGCTAAATTGGATACTAACTAATCATTATTCCAGAAGAAGATAAAATTAAATCAGTTTATAATTAAAAAAAAAAAAAGGTTAAGACGGTTTACCATTATTGAACACAGTAAACCCTGTAAAGCACAGATTTCAGCAGGAAGAAAATTCAGTACATAATGAAAGAATGAGATAAAAATATACACAGTTGGTTCTCATTATTCACAGTAGTTATGTTCTAGTAAGCTGCTGAGAACATTGAATTCATGAATACTGAACCACTGCTCCTCATGGCTCTCTCTCTCTCTCTCTCTCTCTCTCTCTCTCTCTCTCTCTCTCTCTCTCTCTCTCTCTCTCCAATCTATATCTATGTCTATGAATATGGAGTTATGTAAATCCTAAGACTAACTACTTCTAATGTGTTCTACGTTTTCTTTTTCAGCTTGCAAAGGATAAAATAACGTTCAGAAGCGTTAACTAGCATGACATCCCAGGAATGTAAACCCAAGTAAGAAAGCAGACTCAGTCCACCTGGAAGCTGGCAACCTCCTACAACATAAGGGCTGTCCTTCCTGCCTTTTTGTGGTTCTCCCTGCAGGAAAGCCAATAAAAGAAGGCAGAGCCTAGCTTGTTTGGACTCAATTGTGAGTGAGTATGTGTGCTGCTTGGCTCAAATTTCTCCCCATCCTCTGCCTGCTGCAAATGACCATGAAGGTGGTGAGCGTGCATTGGAGAATTCTAGGTAGTCCGTAGTAAGCAGGCAAGTAGATTTGACATCCTGATATAATGAGGCTCAGCTGTGTAATTATCCACTTCCTTTGGTATCAGTATATCTTGCTATTATTTGAAAGATAAATTTTATGTGATATACTTTATTTTAAAAACAAAGTTTCAGGGAGAGAAATGCAACAGAGGTTCATTGTCCCTGAATTACATGTCTTGTGTCATTTTAGCTTCTGTATCTCTCTGGGGAGTAAATTAGTGATATCGAATTATACAGAAAAGTTAACCTAATAGGCCAGAGCCTGTTATTCTCAGACCCTTGTAAGGTGAGCTCTTGCCTAGGGTCTGGGAATGCCATTTCAGGAAAGTTCCCACCATTCCGTAATTGATAAAAATGGCTCACTGGACCTAAGGATTTGTGCAAACAATGGTTTATGCTGAACACCTGCTTTCCTTCTGTAAGCCTGCAATTGTGACTCGGGCTCAGCACAGGACACTGAATCTAAAAGTCAGGGTGCTCGGGTTCTAATGAACCTCCCTGATGAACACGGTTTCAAGCACATGGCCGTGACTTAATGCTAGAGGATTAGGTGGTCCACTGGGAGGAGATGTGGCAGCATGTGCCTAGCTTCCTCCAGAGTGTTCCAGGCTATGGTTTCCCGAGCTGTTTTCTCTTTGTGATGGTTTTCCTACAGTAACCGATAGACCAGAAGTATACACAGATCGGCATGCTATGCTCTGTGAGTCCTCTTGAGCTGCAAAAGCCATGGGTGTTATGGAGGGCACCACACACAAATGAATTGGTATGTTTTATTCTGTCTTCACCAGGACGCAAGTGCGGCTGCCGTTTGCAACAACATAGATGGACCTGAAGGAGGTGAGACTAAAGGAAAATTGGCCAGACATGGGAAGAGCCATAATGCATTGCTTCGCCTATATTAAAATGTTGAATGTCTAACAGCAGAGTGTGTCAGCAGTTCCCAGACATAGAGATGTTGATCAAAAGGTCAAATATGCAGTTATTTTGGGGGAATAAGTCAGCAAAGCCAAACACTGCTGGATAAGACTAAGTAATATTCCAAGGCATATTAGATGTTTGCTGAGAGCAGATTTTGGTCACTGTCATAGGCCACCTGGGAAGGGCGGCTTATACAAGAATTCAGCTATGCACCTCCACACAGACACAACCACCTCTAACTCCTCTAAATCAGGCACCTCTGGCCTTTTCTATGACCTGTCACGTGTACATAAACCCACACACAGAAACGCGAAAACGTGTGATTAAAAAATAATCTTCATTCACTAGATGAAGGTATGCTTAAGCTATAAAGTCACATTAATGACAAAAGTAATCTAATAAGAACAGGCACAGGATCTGATGTATAGACATTACATTCATAGTATTAGTGGTAGTCACAGATCATATGTGCATTTGAGGCAGATTTTCCCACTGCAGTTCAAGCTGGCCTTGATCCATGATCCTCTGGTCTCAGATAATTGAGTTCTGGGATTACAGACATGTGTTCCCATTTATGACATTTCTCTATGATCGTCCATAGGCTGTCACTGGAGTTTTTGTTTTTTACACTTTTATTTATCTTCTGCTGTTTGTTTTCTTTGTTGTAAGTAACCATTTAAATGGTGGCTATATTCATCTTTAATGTACTTTTTTTTCTGAGAGAGGATGTCTCTGTGTAACAGTCCTGGCCATTCTGGACTCATTCTGTAGACCAGGCTGACCTTGAACTCACAGAGATCTACCTGCCTCTGCCTCCTGAGTGCTGAGATTAAAGCCAGGCCAATGTACCTTTTTTTTAAACTGTGAGAACCACCGACTTAATACCAAACCTCTTTCTTGAATGAAGATTCGAAGTATTTCATATTCAGAATATTCCCAGTAATTCTTAATACATATTTTAAATGTCCAGAACCTTTCCCAAGCATAATATCTCTTCACTTCCTTTTGTGATAGATAAAAATGAATATTCAAGGTATCTTCAAGATCCAAAGCCTTGAAGCCAGATTTGAAGATGCTCGGCATCTGGCTGGTTACCAAATCAATCCTCTTGATTCCATTCCACCCTCAATAATCCAGACAGATAACACCCTAACTAACTACACCTTTCCAACTTCCAAATCTATTTCAACCCTAGTACACTTTAGTTAAAGAGGAACTCTGAAAATTAAGCAGTTTCACACATGAAATTTATAGTCCTAAATATAGCAAGGGTAGTAAAGTTACAAGAACCCTGAAGTGTCATAGCTCTGCAGGTTAAGAAAAAACATTATATATGCTAAGGCACAAATAAAGGACAGTATATGAATTCTGCTACAATAAACAGTGACATTCATATACAAAACCGAGGCCTGTTTAATGTGTAAATAAAAAAATTTGTTCCTAAGCAGATTTTGTGTTCTGTTTACTAATTTCTAAAAGCACTAAAGAGAATTCCAAATTTCCTATGTATGTGAAAGAGGAAGATGGGAAGGAAAAGACAGAATTGAGAGAGGGAGGAGGAGGGCTAGAGGGAGGGGGAAAGATGGGGGGATTATTTTATTTTTAGTTATCTATTCTAGTCACACTAGTGCTGGCAGAAATACTTTAATTTAAAAGGACAAAACATCCATCACCAGGCAATTTCATTTGAGATCAGAATGTTGTTCTATATTTAATAAAAACATGAACTCACTAGGAACATAATATATATTCTTAATATTGTAGTTGTAAAGCTATCCTGCCTTACTGTGCCGTGTTCAATAAAAGAGAGAGGAAAATGAGACATAGAAGAAAAGCTACACTTTCATTTAATGTGTTATATAATATAAGGACATGGAAGGTTCTTGAAAAGTGTATCTGGGGCTACTGAGATGCCCAGCAGGCAAAAACACCAGAGGCCAAACCTGGGTCCCCACATGGTGCAAGTACAGCACAGACCCCTGCAAATTACCCTCTGATTTCCACGCATGTGTCCTGGCATGGGCACCATTCAGACATGCATGCAAACACATACAAACCAATAAGTAAATAAATAAACTGTAAAAATCACTGAAGGAAGCAAATCTTTGAGTTGTAACTAATTTGAGACACAGTAATCATCATCTCTGCACACCCTTCTGTGTCTCCCTTTTAGCCCCATTCTCATCCATGCCATCTGTGCTTGGCTGTGTAGCTTGCGCTCCCTTTACTGCCTTAATACTTCCCTGGAGAAAGTGAGAAGCCATCACAAAGAGTCTGGGCTTTCCGGTGGTCTTCATCCAGAAGACAACCCCAACAAGCACTTTTTTATTCTATCTTCTTGTAGAAGAGTATGGAGACGTCTTCTCGTTCTACATCATTTCTTCCACTTTTACATTTCTAAAAGAAAAGAAAAGAAACCAAACTTTATTCTTTTGAGAAAGTAATACACATGTGCAGACAGTCTTATAAGATTGAAGTGTAGCAATAATAAAAATTAAAAAAAATTTTACACCCTATTCTGAGGACTCTACTTGTAATTTTTCTAGCTCTCTCACCTCTCTGTCTTTGCCTTCCCATCTTCCTCTTTCACATACATATGAAATTTGGAATTCTCTTTAGTGCTTTTAGGAATTAGTAAACAGAACACAAAATCTGCTTAGGAACAATTTTTTTATTTACACATTAAACAGGCCTCTGTTTTGTATATGACTGTCATTGATTATTGTAGCAGAATTCATGTACTGTCCTTTATTTGTGCCTTAGCATATATAATGTTTTTCTTAACCTGCAGAGCTATGACACTTCAGAGTTCTTGTAACTTTACTACCCTTGCTATATTTAGGACTATAAATTTCATGTGTGAAACTGCTTAATTTTCAGAGTTCCTCTTTAACTAAAGTGTACTAGGGTTGAAAGGGATTTGGGAGTTGGAAAGGTGTAGTTATGGTGTTATCTGTCTGGACAATAGTGAGTAGAATGGAATCAAGAGGATTTGGTAACCAGCCAGATGCCAAGAATCTTCAAATCTGGCTTCAAGGCTTTTGGATCTTGAAGATACCTTGAATATCCATTTTTATCAATCACAGAAGGAAATGGAGAGACATCAGGCTTGGAAAACTAGAAGTCAAGAAAGTACTTGTCCAATAGTCAAACACTGTCTTTTGTCTCGTGACACTGACGGGGGAAATGACAAAGAAAAGTCACATTAGTTGATATAATTTCTCTATATAAAAAAAGGCAGATAGTTATTTATAAAGCTGTGGACCAACAAGTCAACAGTGTTGTCCACAGCAGGAGTTCTCAGAAATTAATATGATTAAGTAACATATGGCAAACTGTACGGCAGATTGTTGTCTCAAGGCTCCACCCAACTACTCACAAATATATGTCTTCTTCAAGAGTCTAAATAATAAAAAATATATGTACAGAACAATACTGGAATTAAATAGAGTAAAATATTAATAGAAATTCAATTATCTGTGGTATTATAAAATTTTGTTTTTAGTGTGTTTTTCTCAGTTTTCAATTTTTATGCCATAAAAATGACAGTATTAAAATACATCTTTTAATATAATTTTATAAATAGCTATAAAATTTTAAGTCACTGAGGACATAGAAATACAAAGAAAGAAGAAAGATTCTAAATGAGAAACTGTTTCTTCTGCAAATATGTATTCCTGTATGTATGTATTTATGAACATATATACTGTATGTACACATAAATAATCATACATATAAAATAATCATATATATTCTATCTATAAATATATAGTATACATACATTTGCCTCAAATTTCTCAACGTAACTGGAAATAATGATATAATAATTTATCTAAATTAAAAGTTTTGTTCTTTATTAAAACTCAACCCAATTTTTCATTTTCTAGATCTTTCTTTTTTTTTCTTTTGTTGTTGTTTTGTTTTATTTGTTGTTGTTGTTGGTTTTTTTTTTTTTTTTTTTTTTCCTCGAGATAGGGTTTCTCTGCATAGCCTTGGCTGTCCTGGGCTGACTTTGTAGACCAGGCTGACCTCAAGCTTACAGAGATCCACCTGCCTCTGTCTCCCTGAGTGCTGGGATTACAGGAGTGTGTCACTGCACCCAGCTGATTTTTATTTTTTCGTGATTTATTTATTTTATGTCTATGAATGTTTTGCTTTCATGTTACATACGTGCAAATGCACCATATGTGTTCAGGTGCTTGTAGGATCCAGAAGGGGGTGTTGGAGCCCTTGTAGCAGATGGTTACATACAGTAGTGAGGATCTATGTGGGTGCTGGGAACAGAACACCAGTTCCCTGTAAGAACAGCAAGTACTTTTAACCATCTCTCCAGCACTTGGGTTTTATATTTTGAGCTAATAAATTTATGATCTCATAGTGAGATTTACTTGTTGATATATTAGGTTCTTTATTCTGTTAATACTATTTCTTTCTTTTTCTCCACTCCATTGAACTTGTGTTTGTCTTACAGAGTAGCTGCTGGTATTGGTGATTGACTCCTGAGTGGTAGTTTTCTTCCAGTGTAGGCATAAGGATATTGTGTAATTCAAATGCTAATTCCTGTATTTCCCATATCTGGTTACAAGCCTAGTTCTGAAAATCTCCTATCTCAATGTTGTATAAAGTCTGCTCCCCAATTGTTCCCTCCTGATATGCCAAAAAAGCAGCTTATACCCAATTGCTGAGCATGGGAAAGAAAATGGCCATACTTCCTGCCAGCCAGGGGAGGAGGAGTCGGAGGAGGAAGATGGAATTAAGCCACTGGAGAGGTCCAGAAGACATGAGGAGAAAGAAGCTGGAGCAGAAAAACTACAAAGTGCAAGTATCTCTGGGATGTATGCTGGGAGGAACCAGAATTGCTTGGAGGGTTAAGAATAGTGTAGTAACTGCTCAGTTATTGTGTTGTGAGGCTTATTACTAAAAAATAAAAGAGTCTCAATTATTTGAATGATAGCTGGGTTAAGAGAGGAACAAACAGTTTCATGAATAGAGTGTTAACATTCCAGAATAGATGAAAATAATGCATTACTATGTGGGTACTTTTTTGATATTGATACTTTCTGGTGCTCTTTAATGTAAGGTCAGAATTAATAGGGAAAAGAGAACATGCCAGTAATTAGGATGCAGAGTAAACCATAGGATTAATGGAAGAGGTAGTAGTCCCTAAGGCTGGCTTCAGAGGAACCAGTAAATGCTTCCCAGGGAAGTAAGCAAATGGGATGCTAAAACAAACAAAAACCCTATTATCATCATCAATATTCTATATGAATAACTTCTGATCTGTTATATTTAAAACTCCAACATACTGAGAGATCAAGCTTACATGCTAACTCTATCTTTTGCCACCAGGTGTTGACTATATGACAGTTTCTGTACGTAGAACTATCTGGAAGTTTGAAAGCATTTGCATTTTATATGAAGCCTTAATGTTAGAGCAATTGCTAGCTCTGTGCTTGCACAGTGGTCACACTGTGCTCTTTAGTTTTACTGTGAAAGTTGGTAGTATAATTTTTTGTCAATGAAGGTCTCAGCTTATTTATATAGTAGGGAATTAGAAAAATGAGTTAGAACTGGAAGCTATATTTTCTGAATCAACAGAAAAATAGGTTCTTTTTTTACAACCAACTCACAAGGCACTGTGTGAATTTCAAAAGCCCCTGCATTAAGCATAGGTGATAATTTTGTAGATCTATTAATGTCCTCTTAACACCCTATGTCTATAAGAAATGAAACTAATAAACTCAAAATGTAATATGTGAGATATTACAGGACAACTATTACGCTGAACAAGTACTTAAGAAATAAAAAAATACATCTCTGTACCAGGCCAATTGTATCAAAGGTATAACAATGGGCTTAGATTTTCACCCACAGAATTTTGCTATCAGTGAAATGCAGTCCATAGCCTTGACTGGCTCAAAACATCAGAAAACTGGTGTTTAACCTCTGCATGATGGCTTAACTAAGTCACACCAAGAGAAAAGCACAGAAAAAGGTTATCAGAAGTCATAAATTATGTCAAGACAAATCTTTGACTATGCTCAACACCCTTACCTATATGTTTAAATTACTTGAAAATAAATGCTCTTGTAGATGAAGGTGACCTTGATGAATTATATTCTGGGAAGAAGTTAGGTGGTGAGATGTTTTTTCTCCTAAACAGCAATGTGCATTCAATATAGTTGTAACACTTAGAGGGGCACATGTTACTAAGGAAAATACCAGCTTTCAAATAGACTACCTAAAAAATCTGTAATGGCAAGTTTTGTGAAATAGGCTTATTAGCTCTTCAATCATTTTTATTTGTTTTATATATGGGTTTTCCAGCTCTTATGAGAAAACAGTCAGAAAGATACTGCATAATATTTTAAAAATAGATAAGTCAGGAATCTAGAATAGGTAAATAGTATAAAATATTTGCAATATTAATGTACTAGAACAGTAGTAACACATCTGAATTTTAAATGTGACTATATCTGTACTCTCACTTTTGAAGAGTAAATAAACAGAAACAAAATGTTTAAACTTCACCTCCTGGCATGTCTAAATATATACTACAGACAATTTGCTATGGGAATAGCTTTCTCATTGAGAAATGTGACAAAGTCAGAAAGAATACAATTATTCACTGCAGTATAGATGTGTACATTCATTAAAACACTTTATTTTCTTTTTATCTGTCAGTTTATTTTATTTTTAAAATTTATTATTTTTTTTCCTTTTTTTACATATACATTTATATTATTACACATACATACAATAAACTGCCTGCAGCAAGAAGAACCACGAAACAATCAGGAATTATATCAATGTTACATTCATATTGTTCTGGTTATTCGTATTTGGCAGCCTTGAAGAAAGCATCTTTCCTATCTTGGTGAGTCTAAGCTCTGACTGTAAGTCAATATCTACCATATCTTCTCATTAACAACTTAAAACATCTATCTAGGCATAAAAACATCTTCACCCCTAAACAACTAAGCTTAATTGTACAACTAAACTATGTGTTCTTCAACCACATCAGAGACTTGAGAAGGAATAAAATTAATCACCTGAGTTGAGTAGACATGGAGTGACAGTTAGCAGCTCCCCAAATGAGAAGGTGACAGAGACAGTTTGCTGCCTGAACAGTCACCCAAAACTCTCTATAATGTTGGTGCATCATCTTTCGCTTTCTGCCCCATTATGGAAATATTTGTGAGGCAGGAACTATTGAGGACTTGCTTACCCTATTTTGGCGGAGTTTAGCCATCGACTCGGCCTGCATCTAAGCTTGTCCATCTTTAGGCAGAACTCTGTCTGTGGCAGAAATGAAGACATTTTGCCCAGTTTATTTTCTAAGTGAAGTACAGTATTCTAAAATTCCAGCTTGTGGCCACTAAAGGGAAAGGCTTACCAAACTAACCTGAACAAAACTTCAAAATATGCAACTTAATAATTCCTTTCTTAAAATAAAATGTATCCCAGATTAACCTCATAGATTTCAATCAATGTCTGGATTCTTCTTTTGCAGTGACCTAGAAGTGTGACTTTCTGAGCAACATTAAAGTTGTCCTAAATTTTGTAGCACGTAAGATCAGTAGCGAAAGGAGCCCTAGGCATTACCTACTGTGCTGGACCAATCAGGTCTATGCAGTTGCACATTACTGGGTTTAATCCAGTGCACACCATCTCACTTGAGTGTCCTACCTCCTGAAGATTTCATTTTCTTTAGCAAAATAAATGGGATGGTTTCACAAAAACACACATGACATAATAGAACAAAACTTTAATTCATAGAAACTTTGAAAACCTTCTGGGGGCCATGGGCTATATGGCCAAGGTCTTGCCATCTTGTCCAAGCCTGCACCTTTAAGTTTCTGTTTCTCCCAGAGCTTGCCTTTTACCAGAAATCAGCTAACCCTGTTGTGGTTTAGCATTTAGACTAAAGATAGATAAAGATAGAGCAAGATATCCTGTGTGGCACGACGTTATGACCCTGCCTGAAATTCCCCATGTCTTGAGATAGCCTGCAGCTGGGTTGCCATAGCAATATGCTTCCTTGTCTCCTGCCTTATAAAAACTGCTGCCTGAAAAATAAAAGTTCGGGAGCTTGATCAATATTCAGATTTGCTCTCCTTCTTTGTGTTTTGTGTTCTGTCCCTCATTCAGGTGATTCTCCTCCCGAGCTTTAGTCGAGCCCCCACTGGTCCGGGCAAAAATCCATGGTAGAAGATACAAAGGGTAAACAAATAATTTAGTGACTTAGTTTTGTATGGCCCTACATATAAGCAAGTAAAAAGCCAAGACCATAGGCTACAGACCCTATAAAGGATAAATACTGCTAATGAGTTCACAACTTCCCTCAAATATAGCATGACCCCTAAAGAAACTTGGTACAGTAACTGGAAGACAACAGCACAATATTGTTCTCAACAATGAATCCTTTGGAATAATGTCACTTCCAGTGTAGCCTTGAAGGTGAATTCTACCCAACGTTGTCTTCAGTTTAGAACACCATGTGGTCTAATATTTCTTTGTGAACTTACCAAAGCCTGCCTTGGCGTTGCCAATTTTGAGGTTCTGAAACTATGACAGGGATCAGATTAAAGATTCTGGTCTGATCTTGGTTTCCTTATTGGGTTGAGAATCCTCTTCCCTTGGCTGCCTTTATGTTACACTGGGGTTTCTGAATTTCCTCACATACATAGATAGATTAACCAGTGCATCACTGTTGCCTCTGAAAGAAACCCCTGGTGTGAGAATATAAACTTATAATATTTCTCTCATTAATTTTGCTTTTTATGCCTAAGGGTAAGTTACCACAAGATAGGCTGAAGATGCAAATTCTGTAACTAAAATTAAGGTACACTAGACATATTCCTAAAACAGGAACTTGCAAGTCTGCAACATCAGTCTTTATGACCTCAATCCACTTTAGAGTAGCTCTTATGATGAAGGTAAGAGGCCAGGCTCTACAGGAGAATTTACATTTGAATTCCCTCTCACTCCTCTCGTTTTCCACATCACATGTAAGTGACTTTATATAATCTCATTTTATTTACCTGTAAAAAGGAATAAATAAGTGAAAATATTAAGAACAAACAACAAAACTCTAATTTGGTCTTCTTAATTTTTTTCATAGAATATTTGAATACCTAGCAAACCTTACCAATTAAAACAAAAAGACACTGGCATAATATACAGTGGCCTGGAGAGATGGGTCAGTGTTTAAGAGCACTTGCTCCTTTTACAGAGGACCGGAGTTCAGTTCTTAGGACCCACATAAAGTATCAGCAGCTCAGGACCAGTTGAAATTGTAGTTCAAGGAGATCTAATGACCTCTTCTGGATTCCAAGTGCACCCATACACAGGTGATACACATACATACATTTAAGCACACATGTATACACATAAAATATAAACATTTCTAAAAGCACCATATACTTATATCAAAAAATTAAAAGATTATATCATGAGAGGTCATACGGATGTCAATAGCCTAAATAGTAAAAATGGTAAACAAATTGGTACCAAGAATGTTAATGGATTTTTATTAATTAGTTTATTTATTCACTTTACATCCTTGTCATAGCCCCTTCCCTTCTCTCCTCCCAGTC
This sequence comes from Acomys russatus, assembly GCF_903995435.1. Classification (NCBI taxonomy): domain Eukaryota; kingdom Metazoa; phylum Chordata; class Mammalia; order Rodentia; family Muridae; genus Acomys; species Acomys russatus. The sequence continues at coordinate 11,594,326 of NC_067156.1, forward strand.
CCAACCTCTTTCCCCTATCCTCCCTCCCCTATTCCTCAGAAAAGGAGAACCCCTATACCCACCCACCTCAGCTCATCAAGTCTTATCAGGACTAAGCTCGTCTTCTTCCCCTGTGGCCTGGAAAGGCAGTCGAACCAGGCAGAGAGTGATCAAAAAGCAGGCAAGAGAGTCCATGTCAGAGACAGCTCCAGCTCCCCTAACTAGTGGAACCACATGAAGTCTGAGATGCCCATTGGTTGGTTACATCTATGTAGAGGAACAAGAGCCAGTCCATGCTTGGTCTTTGGTTGGTGCTTCAATTTCCACAAGCCCCTCTGGACCCTAGTGAGTTGGATGTGTTGGTGTTTTGATTTCCCATCTAAATTCTGTGTAAATTCGGCTCATCAATTGTTCCCTGATAGGTCAATAAAACAGCTTATAGCCAATCAATGAGCATGGGAGAGAATAGGTCTGGACTTCCTGACAGCCAGAGGAGGAGGAGCTAGAAGAGTAAGTAGGTGATTCAGCCATGAAAGAGGTCTAAGGAAGATCATGAGGAAGGAGTTGGAGTCCAGCAAAGCTACAAAGTACAAATATCACTGGAATGTTTGCTGGGAGTAAGACAAATTAGCATTGAGGGTTAGGAACAGACTTAAACAGTTCAGATTGTATTGTGACATCTTGTATTATAAAAGAGTCTTAATTACTTGTGTGATAGCTGGGTTGAGAAATGAGCTAAGAGAAACAAATACTGTTGTATAAAAATAAATTTAATAACGTTTGGTTCTTTTATCCTTCCTTGCACTTTTTCACCAGACTCCCTATGCTTCACCCAATGTTTGACTGTGAGTCTCAGCATCTGTTTCTGAACCACTGCTTGGTAGAGCCTTTCAGGGGACAACTGTGCTAGACTCCTGTCTGTAAGCATAGCATAGTATCTTTAATAGTGTTGGTGGTTAGCTCTCTTCCATGAGTTGGCTCTTTGGGTTGGGCCAGGCATTGGTTAGACATTCCTTCAATCTCTACTCCATCTGTTCTGTCTTTATCGCTGTATATCTTGTAAGTAGGGTAAGTTTTACATCAAGGTTTTTGTGGTTGGTTTGGTGTTATCCTTCCTCCTCTAGGAGTCTCTTCAAATGAGAAGGTGTCCTCTTCAGTCTCCATTGACCCTGCTACTAGGAGTCTCAGCCAGAGTCCCCCTCATATCCTCTCAGAGGCCTTTTCTGACATAAGTCTCCAGCTTGTCACAGAGATGTTCCCACCCACAGTTTCTCTTTTCTCTGCAGGTCTTCTGTCCTCCCACCCCTGCTCTGCCATGTCTGATATCCACCCTATTTCTCTCTGTGTTCCTTTTGTACCTTGTTCCCTCTTTTCAGGCACTGCATCTGTCTATTCTATTTCCCCTTCTGAATGAGATTTAAGCATCCTCACTTGTGTCTTCCTTGTTACTTATCTTCTTTGGGTTTGTGCATTGTAGTATGTTTATCCTGTACTATATGGCTAAAGTGACTATATATTATATGTGTCATGCTTGGTCTGGGTTGCCTCACTCAGAGTGATCATTTCTAGTTCCACATAGTTGCCTGCAAATTTCATGATTTCCTTGTTTTTAATAGCTGAGTAGTTTTCCATTGTATAACTGTGCCACAGTTTCTTTATCCAATCTTCAGTTGGAGGATATCTAAGTTGTTTCCAGATTCTAGGTATTACAAAGAAAATCCTATGAACATAGTTGAACAAACGTCCTCACTGTGTGGTGGAACATCTTTTGGGTACATGCCCAGGAGCAATATCTTCAACAAATGGTGGTGGTCTAACTGGATGTCTTCATGTAAAAAAAAAAAATGAAAATTGATTCTTATTTATCACCCAGCACAAAACTCAAGTCCAAGTGGATCAAAGTCCTCAACATAAAACCAGACACAGTAAATCTGTTAGAAGAGACAGTGAGGAAGAGCTTTGAACTCATTGGCACAGGAAGTAACTTCCTGAGGAGAACACCAACACCTCAGGATCTAATTAATAAATGGGACCTCTGGAAACTGAAAAGCTTCTGTAAGGCCAAAGACACTGCCAATAGAATGAAATAGCAGTCTTCTTATTAGAAAAAGATCTTCACCAATCTTACATCTGACAAAGGGCTAATATCCAAACTATATAAAGAACTCAAGAAATTAAACACCAACAAACCTAATAACCCAATTAAAAAATGAGGCCCAGGGCTAAACAGAGGATTCTCAACATAGGAATCTCTAATGACCAAGAAGCACTTAAAGAAATGCTTAATGTCCTTAGTCATCAGGGAAATTCAAATCAAGCAAATTTGAGATTCCACCTTAGACCTGTCAGAATAGCTAAGATAGAAAACTTGCATGACAACACATGCAGATGAGCATGTGGAGAAAAGGGAACTCTCCACCCTTGCTGGGAGGAGTGCAAACTTGTACAACCAGTTTAGAACTCAATCTGGCACTTTCTCAGAAAACTGGCTCTACTTCAAGACCCAACTGTACTACTCCTGGGCATATACCCCCAAAAAATGTGCTAATAATTTTGGTAACATGGACAAAATGGGAAAATTCTAAAGGAAAACCAGACCACAGGTCAGTGACGATAGCTTGGTCTATTCTCACATGTATTTCTTCTGTTACTGTAGCTTAGAGCACAGGAACCACAGGGATGCACAGAAGTGAGAAGGGAGTCTTGAACTCCATTGATGATTGCCATTGATATTTTAAGACATGCTCTTTATTGATCTCATACTTTTTCTCTTCATGTTTTTAGAGTTTATTCAAATTATTGCCATGTTATCAATCTTTCAGTATCAAATGACATGATCAAAAGATGTTAGAATCATAAATCTTTTTTGCTTACTTCTGTATACTTTAGATATTTATTTTTTATTGTATATTGCTTTATTTTAAAATATTGTATGTCATATTTAAATTTGTTTCTTGTACTTGTTATTTACCCATTTTGGGCGTGTGCGTTTCTGTACGCAGATGCTTTGGTGCACATATGGAGATCAGGGGAGATGTGTATATTGAGGTGTGGCAGCCATAGTAATTGCTTCTATCTTTCCATTATGTGCGTCCTGTGGATTGGATTCAGGCGGTCAGGTTTGGGGGCGATTCCTTTAGACTGCTGAGCCATCCCATCAGCCCTATCCTATTAGCAGTTAAAATGTGCTTGCATGCTTACATACATGAAGTAAAACACTAATTTTAATCACATTGCCATTAGCATTACAAATCTTGATGAAGCATTTTCTCCTCCCCTCTCTCCTCACCCCTTCTCTCTTTTTCCTCTTCCTCTTCTCCTCCTCTTGCTCTTCTTCATCTTCATCACATGGGGTCTAACTATGCTGCCCAGGCTGTGAGTCCAGAATTCAAAGGATCCTTCAGCCTCAGCATCAGTATCAGGGACTGCAAATCCTAATTTCAGGGCCTCAACCTCAATGAAGCATTTCTTGACACTGATTCATTTTTGCATAGGCAAAACAGACCCTACTTTAGTCTCACAGTTTTCAAATGCACTCCCCACTTTCAAGCCGCAAACTTTTTTTTTTTTTCAGAATTTTATGTATCACTATCTAGAAATGAAATCAGTATCTTGCTCCATTAGTACATAGGAAATTGGAATTTTTTAATGTCATCAAATAAACTGAAAAATTTCCATTTTTATGCATGCTTTTATCATGATGAAATAACATAGGGAGTGTTGAAGTAAATATAAGTGAGAATTTATTGTGTGATTCAGGTGACATTTATCACTGGGAAAATGAATGTTGTTGAGTAAATAATGTTGCAATATATGGGCAGTCATAATAGAAAAGTCACTTCACAGCTAATGTTTTTCCAGTAAAGCAAAGATTTAAATGTATAGTAAAGAAGACTATAAACATCCTAACAATATATATAGAAAGCAAATAACATTTTTCTATCTCTTTATCTGAAACAAAAAAAAAAAAAAGAAAGAAATTGAAAGTACAGCGCTGTAAAGAGTAATATTAAAAATCATAATTGAAAATTTTGACCATATAAAAATTGTTTGCAGAGCAAAATTCTACCTTTATGAGTCAGGACAAGAAAAAAAGTGTCCAGGGAGCCCAGTAGAAGCGGGAGCCATGGGTTATTGACAGCTCCTCACTAGAGATTCACTCAGTTTCAATGTGGGTATCAAAACGTGGAAACAAAGAACAAAATATTACAACCTTTTGTTCCCCTTCTGTTTCAAACAGGCATACTTCTAAGATATGTCTCTATGATCTTTTTATTCACTACGTTATCTTCCATAGAGCCCTCTCCTTTATAATGTTGATCAAACCTTGTAGCCAATAGAACACTACAAAAATTTATGACTAGGTTAAAAAAAGAGCATAGTTAACTCTTTGCTGCCCTTTTAGGTGATGCACGCTGATGATGCAAGCTTCCATGTTGTAAAGATATATAGGGAAATGAGATAAAAGAGAACTACAGATGGACCATCAAAGATAAGTGAAGGGCTTTTACAAGGTATTAGATCCTGCCAATGACAATATGGACGTGGCAAACCCTACCCTTACAGAGCCATGACAGTACCTGGTCATTCATCACTCAGTTTCTTAGGATGAAATTACCAAGAGGGGACTTTCCTTTGTGTTGACATTCCTTGCTCTTGAGGACAGATTTCACAATTTTATAAGCTTATAGCTGTAGAGCCTGAGAGCTAGAAACTTAAGGCTCTGAGTTCCAAAAGCCAAAGGAGTATATCTCTAAGTGTTTAGGCCAAAGCAAGTTCTGGGTGTTGAAGTTTCATCACTGTACACCACACCTGGTATTCCAATCCTCAAACTCTATGAGTGAGGAGAACTCTTTATAGTTAGCTTTACAAGCTCTTTGTCATTCCTGAGGCTTGCCCCTGGGCATTAGGCTTTAATGATTTATATAAGGTGTCTTAGTCTGGGCTTTATTGCTGTGAAGAGCCACCATGACCAAGGCAACTCTTATAAAGGAAAGCATTTACTTGTGGGCTGGCTTACAGTTTCAGAGTTTACTCTATTATCATAATGAGAAGCATGACAGCATCCAGGCAGATATGGTCCTGGAAAAAGAGCTAAGAGTTCTTACATCTTGATCTGCAGGCAGCATAAGGAGACTGTGTGCCACACTGGGCATAACTTGAGCATAAGAGGCCTCAAATCCCACCCCTACAGTGACATATTTCCTCCAATAAGAATATGCCTAATCCAACAAGGTCATCCCACCTAATAGTGTGACTCCCTAAGGGCCAAGCATTCAAACACATGAGTCTATGAGGGCCATACCTATTCATACCACCACATAGGCATAAATCACTAGGTCAGGCCTGAAGCATTTAAGCTCTGGTTGTTAACAAACTTGAGTCTTTTGCTTTTCCCCCTGCCTTTCACTTGGAGTCTGTCTTTATACTGCTCTCCTACCCGATGGATCATCAAGGATGAGTTGTTGGCAAAGGATGAAGATGTCTTTGTCTGTGGAATTGCCCCAGAACTGAGAAAGGGAGTTAAGAAACCACCAAGAGGGTCTTTAAAAGGCACAAAAAGGAAAATAAAAGCACAAAGGACCTCTTGGCTTCAAATCCAGGATACTATCTGACTCTTTACCCCTCATAGGAAGGGATGTGACCATGCCACACATTAGCATACTTATGTTCAAATGTTTATTCTCAGTATCACTATTTTTAACGTGGCTTTTTAGAAGGAAGGTGACTATAATTATAACAGATCATGAAGGCAAGGTTCTTATTTTAAGACTATCCCTTGATAAAAGCAAGGCGGGAGGGCACAAGATCTGTGCCATAATCTATGAAGGTTCCATGAGGACACTGCAGTCTGATATCCAGGATTGTTTAGTTTTGCATGCCTCCTGCTTCCTATCTAAAATTAAGCTTATGTCAGGACCCTGAAGATGGGCTTTTGTGGGAGAGAAATCACTGGACCTCTTTATTTGTTCCTCTTTCCAATGAGGGCACACTGACAAATCCTTTTCTCTGCTTTTCACTGTACCCCACCTGTTAATAGGTCTATGAGGATGGATGGCCAAGCTAGATTGTTGAGGATGCTAAGGGCTCAGGGTCTGACCCTAAGAATCCCATTGACAGCCATGACGATGAAGTCCAAACACAACCAACAAGGCTTTGCACGGCCCCCATGGGCTGGAGAGTCAGCACAGCAAACAACAATCCTGTAAAACTTAAACCTTTCTGGGTGAGCTGACAACAGGTAACAGGGCTAGGATGGGGTTGGAGGAGGCAAAAGAGACTCCTTCATAAATGGTACCCAACTAAAGAAGTGCTCCCAGGTTGGAAACACACTGGGTGGCCCAGTGTTTGTAAACTCCTCCTATTCCTTAGGAGTCATCAGCAATGAACTCAGATCTCCTGCTATGGCAGGAAAACAAGACAGACACAAATAACACTTCTTTTTGGGGGGGAGTTGTTTTTTTTTTCCAAGACAGGGTTTTCCTGTGTAGCCTTGGCTGTCCTGGACTCACTTTGTAGACCAGGCTGGCCTTGAACTCACAGCGATCTGCCTGCCTCTGCCTCCCAAGTGCTAGGATTAAAGGTATGCTCCACCACACCTGGCACAAATAACACTTCTAAAGCTCTAAGATCACATTACCTTGGGGCTACAGCCTAAGAGATCATTCCAGAGACTTCATTAGAATCATGAACAAAATAAAATATTCAAAATTGGCCCTGTGGCCTCCAAACAGAGTAGAGAAATGTCCAAAAATAAGAACTGACCAATCCCAAGAGCCACACATCGAAGGGAAAAGTATAGTTAACTGAAATGGAAGTTTCTGGCTTTTTTTTTTTTTTTTTTTTTTTTTTGAAGACTCTGTTGTGTCATGTAGTTTTTTTACTGAAAGCTGTCTTATGAGAGAGCATGTGATTTTTTTTCTGGAAGATGTCTTGTGAGAGGGCATGTGATGTTTTGCTGGGAACCAGCGACAAGGGGACAAGTCTTTTTCCATTGCTACACCATGGAATTCTTTGCTGGTCTTGACTGGTCTTTGCTCAACAGAGAGAAACATTAGAGAGACCTTCTCATGGTACTCAGGCTGATTCTGGCAACTTCCACTGACTTGTGCAGACTCAGCAGAACCTTGCAGTTTCTGCTGGGTCATGCCACCACTACACGTTCCTGTTGCTATATGGTATTGGCTGTTGGACTGGACTGCTGGTATCCTGACAATGCAGAGTGGAATTGGCCCAAGAAACTAGGCTTTCTAAACATGTCCACAGCTATTTTTTTCCTTTTAACAGTCTTTCTCTCTTTCCTCTGATTGGTGGGTTAGAAGTGAGGTTGAAGTGTTTAAGAACCCTAAATAAAGTAAGTTTTGAAAAATATAAACTTACAATTAACTGATGCTAAAACTCAGACAAAACTAATGATGGATCACCTGACAGTGATAGTAGAATGATCATCACAAAAATGCTTCAATAAGTGATTACAAGTTATACTAAACACATGGCTGTCTTTGGCATTCTGTGGTAGTTTCTAGTGTCTTCCACTGGCCATTGAGAGCAGCTTGTAGGTGAGTGACAATAGGCTGAGACCCCTTGCCTGCGGGGATCAGGGAACCCTTCCATGGATTAACTGGGTGACCTGATATCAGACCTCGCAACTTTCTGGGAACCAGCTGGGTGACCTGAGATTAGATCTACCTGTGTTCCACAGCATGGTGTCTCTTCTCAACAGGGAGATTAAGGCACTTGTGTTTTGTGGCCAACAGTTCAGTCTGAGACACAGAATGCAGTTGCCGTGCTCAGGTAGACATGTGGCTACACTTTGGAGATTTCGCCTGTGCCTCTGTGAATCTGGGAACTTTCTGTCGATTAGCTGGGTGACCTGAGGTCACATCCACTTGTGTCCCACACCCCAGGTCTCCTCTGGGCTGGAACACACAGACACTGTTGTTTTGTGGCCCACTGACCTCAACAGTTCAGTCTGAGACACAGAACAGCAAAAATGCATCATGCAGACACGAGTGTGACTAGACTCTGAAGACCTACCTGCATCTGCATGGACCGGGGAACTTTTGGTGGATTGGTTGGGTGACCTGGGGTCAAGTCAACTTGTGACCCACACTGTAAGGTCTCCATTCATCTGGGAGACCCAGACACTGGTGTTTTGTGGCCCACAGATCAGTCTGGGACACTGAGCACTGTGTGTTGAGCCCTGGTGTGTGGCTAGACACAAGACTTAATTCGTGCATGCTTGCAGGGACCCAGGAACTTTCCTGTGGATTAGTCAAGTGACTCAAGGCTAGACCCACCTGTGTTCTGCACCGTGTAGTCCCCTCACACCTGGGAAATGCCAACACTGTTGTTTTGGAGCTCTTGGTTTGGTCCTTTGGTCACTGTGTGGTCACTGCTGTCTTGCTGATCAGACAGTGTGTGTCAGTGCTGTCATCATGGGTCCACGTCACTTTTCTCTTAAGAGAACATTGGTGCTAAAAAGATTCTTCATGGCACCTAAACAATTCTTCCTCTTGATCCCTTAATGTGAGCATTATCATGTTTGGGCAGAGTGACAAGCTTCTGTTGTCCGTGGCAGGTTCAAACAGGCCAGGCTTTCCCCTCTGCTGCCTGCGGATCACGAGCTGCTTCATTCATCTTCATAATTTGCCTACTAACACTGATATCAGGTGGAAAAGGCTTCTGCGTCCCTGTTTGAGGGACGGAATGTCAACTGTGACTGCATTGGCTTTTCTCCTGTAGAGAGCGCACAGTCGTTATCACAATTGTATGTATTTTTCATCTCCTTCAGGTTTTAGGGGTTCATTTCAGCTTTGTTTTCATGTTGATTTGCTTTGCTTTAGCCAATTCTGGGTCTGTTACCTCTTCAAACCTGTCAGTTCATACCTACTTTTTTCTTTGAGTACTCCTTCAGCCTCTCTTTCACAGTCCCTTCCCTTTCTGGACTCCAGTGATACAAGCCATGGATGCTTGGTCATTGTCTTGGGCTTTAGAGGCTCTGCTTTCCATCTCTCCCCAGTACCGTGGATTCCATTAAACTCAATGGCACTGATTCTACTTTCTGTGACCTAATTCTGGAATCTTCCTGTACTTGCCCTTCAGGTTCCAAGTCTTGCAATTTCCACACAGAACACACCGTAAAAAACAGGTGGAGTTTATTACCGAATAATGTAGAGACCGTCAAGGGGGAAGAGTGGGTCACAGCCGAATTTATCATATTGTGCACTTCTTTTAAAAGCACACTACTTGACATTTCTAAAGTCTAGAGCACACAGCTTCCTCTAAAGGGGCTTTCCCCATCCAAGAGGACTGAAAGACTCACTTAGGTTAACATTTAGGGGAGGGGCCTGTGATATGTATATTGTTCTTTATCAGAGTGTCTCCAGATAGATAATAACTTTAAGGCCTGTTAAGATCATAATGTCTCTATCCAGGAGTAGAGATGGAGTTTACGTTTAAGTACTGATGATGACGGAGAGCTCTGTTCCTCTTGTAGTTAGCGAGAGCTGTAAACTTCACACAAAGCTAGAGCTGGCTTGGAAGAATTGCTTCCATCTTACTGGCCTGTGGGCTTGTCTGTGAGCCGTTTTCTTGACTCTCGATCAATGTGTGAAGGTCAGGCCCACTGTGGGCAGTACAAGGTGACATGGGCTGTATAAGAAAGCCAGCTGTGCATGAGCCCAAGAAGCAGCACACCTCCATAGTCTCAGCTTTGGTTCCTGCCTTGGCATCCATGGATGACTGACTGTAACCTGTAAGTTAAGTAAACCCTTTTCTTCCCAAGTTGTTTTTGGTGAGTATTTTAAACAGAGAGCAAACAATAACAGTCCCAGTGACCCCCAAGCTTGCTTATATATGATTAGCTACCATATTCTATTTTAGAACTCACACATCTGAGTTTTTTTTAATTGCTATTACTTCTAGTACCCTAGTACTCATCTTTTGTAAGTTTCTGGCTTTAAGGTCACCAATTAATAAATGGGACCTCCTGAAATTGAAAAGCTTCTGCAAGGCAAAGGACACTGTCAACAGAATGAAAGGCAGTATACAGATTAGAAAAAGATCTTCTCCAATTCTACATCTGACAGAGGGCTAATATCCAAAATATATAAAGAACTCAAGAAATTAAACACCACCAAATAAAATAATCCAATTGAAAATGGGGTACAGAGCTAAACGGAATATTCTCAACAGAGGAATACTGAATGGTCTTGAAACACTTAAAGAAATGCTCAGCGTCCTTAGTCTTCAGGAAAATGAAAATCAAAATGACTCTGAGATTCCATCTTATACCTGTCAGAATGGCTAAGATTTAAAAAAAAAAACCCTCAAGTGATAGCACATGCTGGCTAGGATGTGGAGAAAGGGCAACACTCCTTTATTGCTGGTGGGAGTGCAAATATGTACAACCAATTTGGAAATCAATCTGGTGCTTTCTCAGAAAATTGGGAATAGAGCTCCCTCAAGACCACTCCGGGGCATATATCCTAAAGAAGCTCCACCACACAAGGACATTTGATCAACTATGTTTATAGCTGCTTTATTCATAATATCCAGAATCTGGACACAACCTAGATGTCCTTCAACAGAAGAATGGATAAAGAAACTGGTACATTTACACAATAGAATACTACTCAGTTATTTAAAACAAGGAAATCTTGAAATTTGCAGGCAAGTGGCTGGAGCTAGAAAACATCATCCTGAGTGAGGCAACCCAGACCCAGAAAGATACACATGGTATATCTTCACTCATAAGTGGATATTAGTCCAACATAGATGTCCTCTGAGAGACATTACCCAACAGGAGATCAGGACAGATGCTGGGACTCTCATCAGGACTCTGAGAGAAGCACTGAGAGTTGTATGGAAGAGTTGGGGGGCAGGAGGAATGGAAAGACCTGGAAGGGTCAGGAGCTCTACAGGGAGACCATCAAGGCCAGAGAATTTGTACCCAGAGGACCTGCACAAACTGATGCGCCAACCAAGGACAATGCATGCAGAGAACCTAAATGCCCTGTTCAGATGTAGCTGCTGGACAGCTCATTCTCCATGTTGGGCCAGGGGAGATGCTGGAAGTGGCTCTGACATAAACTTGCCAGAGATTTGATCACAAGAATTTCTCTTTGGCAGGGTGACCTTGTAAGCACACAGAAGAAGGGGTTTCAGGCTATCCTGATGAGACCAGATCAGCTGTGGTCATATGGTGGGGGAGGAGGACCCCACCTGTCACAGGTGTATGGGAGGGGAATAGGGCAGAAGAGGGAGGGAAGGTGGGAACAGAAAGATAGGAGTGAGGTGATAACAATCAATTGAGATCTAATGAAAAAATTATAATAAATTAAAAAATTTAAAAAGACAATCACCCATATTAAAAAAAAGAGAGAGAGAAGAGTAAGAGACCAAGAAAAACAAGGAGAGAAAATAAAATTAAAATGTTTACATTGTGAGTGTACAAGACAATCTAATATGGGGCACAGAAGAAGCCCTGGAACCAGCAGTCCACCATCATAACCAAATGCATCCACACCCTTAAAAACAGAAGCAATTTGTGTGATTTGCTGTCAGGAAGAAAAAACTGGTGAATGCAATAGGCATAACTCGAAAGCCATCCATCCTGAGAAATCTTGTCAGCAAGAGCAAGAATAGTGTGTGTGACTTAGCAAAGTATTCTTAAAGGAACTCGTCCCCCAGCTACAGACCAGAGAATGCAAAAGCCACCCCCCCACACTTGTAGATTAAGTCAACCCCTTAGGACTGAGGTGGGGGTGGGGGAAAGGGGCAGGACAGCACTTCCTGAAAAGCTGTTCCTTTCCATTCCAATTCACACACCTGCCAGGTCTTAAGCATTAAGAGGAGGAGGGTGCCACCCTCTGTTTGATTTGTGCAATAACATCTGTAACTTAAAAATATTCTTATTTGTTTATTTATTTATTCATTCATTCACTCACTCACTCACTCATTCACTCACTGGATTGTAGCTTCCTCCCTCCTCTCCTTCCAGTCAGTCTTACCTTTCCTCTCTTTTCTCCCCCACCCCTTCTGCTCCCCTACTTCTCAGAAAAGGAGAAACCCTCCCCAACTCACTTGGACACATCAAGTGTGCATCAAGACTAAGTGCATCTTTTTCCACTTAGGCTGGACAAGGCAGCTGCATCAGAGGCAAGTGATAGAAAAGCTGGCAACAGAGTCGATGTCAGAGACAGCCCCTGCTCTCCTTACTAGGGAACCCACAGGAGGACTAAGCTGTCCATTAACTACATATGTGTAGAAGGCCTAGGTCCAGATTATTTGACTCTGTTGGTCTTCTTGCGGAGTTCTTGTTCTTTCTTTAGCCCTTCTATCCTTTCCCCCACATTTTCACAAGGCTTCCTGTGCTTAGCCTGATGTTTGGCTGAGTCTTAGCAGCTGTTTCAATCTTCTCCAGGGTGGAGCCCCTCAGATGGAAGCTATGCTACACTCCTGTCTGCAGGCATAGCAGTAATAGTGTCAGAGTTTGGCTTTCTCCTATGAGGTGGGGCTCAGGTTGGGCCAGGCATTAGTTGGACATTCTTTCAGTCTCTGCTCTAACTTTATTCTGGCACATCTTTCAGACAAGGTAAATTTGAGGTCAAGTTTTTTTTTTTTTTTTTTTTTTTTTTTTTTTTTTTGTGGGTGGTATAATGCTTCCCTCCTCCCACTAGAAGTCCTATCTGGCTAGAAGGTGGCTGTACCTCAAGACCCAGCTATACCACTCCTGGCATATACTCAAAGGATGTTTCACCATGCAACAAGGGTATTTGATCAACAATGTTCATACCAGCTTTATTCATAATAGCCAGAAACTGGAAACAATCCAGATGTCCCTCAAACAAAGATTGGATAATGAAAATGTAGTACATCTACACAGTGGAATACTACGCAGCTATTTAAAATAAAGAAATCATGATATTTTCAGGGAAAAGGATGGACCCTTTTCTATAAAAGATCATCCTGGGTGAGGTAACCAAGAGTCAGAAAGATGCACATTGTATGTACTCACTTATAAATGGATTTTAGCCATGTAGTACAAGATAAACACACTACAATTCACAGACCCCAAGAAGCTAAGTAACAAGGGGAGGGGGTCCAAGGGAGGATGCTTGAATCTCACTCAGATGGGGAAATAGAATAGTCAGTAGAAGTAGATGAAGACAGGGGACAGGGTAGGAGAGGGAGTGCAGAGGGAAGTGAGGGTGGGGATCAGATATGGGGAGAGTGTGGACAGGTCAGACGACTAGAAGAGAGAAGAGAAGCTGTGAGTATCGTTGAGACAAGCTCCCTGCATGGGAGAGACTCAGCTGTGACGTTAGCTGTCAGGCAAGAACTGTTTGTTTGAAACCTATGTTTAAAGCTATAAAAAGAAAAAAAAAAAAAAAAAAAGAGGTACATAGACTCATACACTGGCCATAATTTCCCTGGAAATGAATCCCTCCCTCCCTATGTACCCATGCAGACTAAGCTTTGTGTTCTATAAAATTAGTTAATAACATATCAATTTAAATCCTTGCCAGAGATTGTTTTTCTTTAAGGTGCTGAGAGATTTAATTATTTTGGAGGGGGGAGGCAGTATACCCTTTTGTCCACACATCTTTGCTTGTATATTTAACTGCAATGATTTGTTGGTCAAGTATGTGGCCTCTCTGGCTTCTGCTAATTCTATCGATACTGGAATCTCACTGGAACTCCTGTATTGCCCTGGTATCATGGAGATCCTGTAATTTCATGCACTGCAACAGTTCATAGATGGGGTAGATGTTGAGTTGGACCAATTCAAAGCCCTGGATCTGGGCATAAGAGGTATCTGAGCTGGTCAGCCCACCAGCTTTCCTGCTTTCATGCCTTCTGGTCAGCTCAGCAGCAACTTCCCCACCCCTACACACACTAAGGCCAGCTCAACCTTGCTGCTCAGGCAAGGTAGAGAGCCTGCTCTCCTGAGTGTTGCAGCTGGCGAAGGATGTGGCTAGTTCCCATGCTCATGACATGAGGGAGAGGAAGAGGGTGTCTCTCCCTCAAAAATGCCTCTGCCCAGCAGACAAAAGGCAGGGCTAACTCTCCCATAGTCATGCCTTTGGAGTTAGCTCGCCCGCAAACCCTACCTCCAAGGCCATCTCTACTGGGCTGCCCAAGTGAGGTGAAAGTGCTGTTCTCCTCTAGAGTACTGCAGCAGGTGAGGGGCAGGGTCAGCTCTCCAGCTCTGATGACCTCCAGGCCAAGTCTCTTGCTTGCTATAGGTGGCAAGGGGCAAGGAGAGGTGGGTGTCATCTCTCACTCACACATATCAGAAAAGTTGCAGTGCCAGGTGACCTGTGCTCCCACCATCAGGGTCAGCTCTACTGTGCTGCCCAGGTGAGATGCTGGGTCTGCTGTCCAGAGTGTTGTAGCAGGTGAGGGGCAAAGACAGCCCTTCTGCTCCCATACCCTCATCAGGGCCAATTCTCCCATCCACCACTGGTGGCAATGACAGGGGGAGGGAAGGGGATCTCTCCCAATTTTTAAAATAGAAAAGCCAAGTTAATTACTTGAAATACATGAGGATCTGATTTGAGACAGCATGTCATGCCATTGAATTAATCATGAATATGTATTTGCAGGACATTTTTTATCCTATCTCATGTTTTTCCAAGCATTATGTAAATGCTTATAATATAAGCTTTTATTACATTGCTGAACTGAATGCAACTGAAGAAAAGAAAACCTTCAAAGACCTTGGGATATATGTAAAATGACTGAACTAAATTTTAACATGAAAACATGTTTAAAGTGTGTGAAGTATATTCATGAAACACAAAATGAGAAGCTTGTTATTCAAATATGCAGAAGCAGCTTCTGCTTTTATACCCAGATATCATAAAAAAACAAAGGGAAGTTTGGGTTTTTTCTCCTCAGCAACATAAGAAGTATAACTGATGAAAATATAAAGTAGTATTACCAGCTAATGCAAGTGGGGGTGTCACATCCTTAAAACAATGAAAACAGGGAATAGGCAGTTAGAATTTATACACAAACACACATTTTCACACACATGCATACATACACTTAACACATGCATTTGCACATACAGACATTCATTAATACACAGACACAAGCACACTCATGCATGTTCACATACAATCAGACATCTGTGTTCACACACAAATACATGTGTTTTCAAACATACTTGTATAAACAAATGCACCTACACACCCCAGATTTCAGTTAAGTTGGTGATGCTGTATTTGGAAAATAGACAAAAATGAGTAATTCTTGCAGATATTAAATCTTTTCACTTTGATTGAAAATGTGAGGTTTAGACAGCATGTCATTCATGCATTTCAAGTGTATTTATAGATGCCAAAATAAAAGGCAAAAGACAAATCAGATATGATATTTTTCAAAATATTTTATCACAGAAAATACCAAAGTCTACAAGCTAAGCACCTTGTTTTCATCATGCCTCAATCAAGTGTTTATCAAAACCCCACTCTGTGCAAAGGTATTGGGCAATATGTTTTATTAGAAGTTTCTTAGGAATCTCAGTGTGCTATGTAGGGAAGCCACCTCCTCTTGATGCTCCTTAAATAAAACTCCAAAATAAATCAAACCAGAACATCCCCAATGCCACCTCTTACAACCCAAAGACCTTTGTCCAAGAGTCTATTTACCCCTTTGCCATGCAAGGTGGGCCCAAGGCTTGGGAAGGTTCCTGATAACCCAGCCTAGATGCTGCTTCTTTCAGGTCTTCTGTCATAGACTAGTTAGCTGGGAAGTTTAACCTCACTGTTTGGTGCTAAAGAAAGATAACGGCAAGCCTGTTCGCTGTTTCCTAAACTGAGAGGACCTCCAAAGCCACAAGACAACATGCATTTGCATGCATAGGGTTTTTTCTTGGGGGGAGAAGTTGTTTGTTTGTTTTATTTTGGAGGTTGTATTTTGTACATCTTCTGAATTCTAGGGAGTCCTCAAGCCTGCTCTTTAGTTGAAGGTGACCTTGAATTTCTAGTGTTGTTTACTCTATACTCAAGAGTTGAGATTATAGAAGTGTTCCACTATGCTCTCAACAGACTTTTATACACTTATACATAATCTCAATTATTTTTCCTTAGAAAACTATTAGATGCTTTAGTACATTCTCTTTAAAACCAGATTTTTAAAAAATTACATTGAATGCAACACATGCATATTTGTCTTTGAATAAGCCTGCATTATAAACTGAGAACCAAAAATGTTTTTAAAAGTTATGTTTATGATTTAGTGTAAATTTTGAATACTTAAGAAAATAAGTGGCTATGAAATTGTATATTTATGCATTAGAAAAAGAAGTTTTATTTATTGTGGGAATAACAGATATATCAGTTACAATTAAGCTATATTATGCCAGCAATTTAATTGAGACAAGCAACCAACCCTTTTTAAAGCAATCTGGCTAGAAGGTAAGCACTGCTAAACACTTGCTAAAATGTTAATTTCATGTTCAAATATTTATTGTAAGCACTTCTGATGTTTTTATTGCATAAAGCTATAGAGAGCAGTTAGATAGTTGATTGACAGGAAACAGTTCCATTCATAGGGCTGGTTTTACTTGAGTGTGTGGGGCTATCAGCCAAGGGGTCTTTGCTGTGGCAGCCAATGGTTGTTCTGAGGAAACCTAGTTGCAAGGAGCACTATAGTCTAGGCTGCTGGGGAAGCCACAGACCTCTGCTCCAGGAGACTTTGCTCTAGTCACGGTGGTTGATCCAGCCTGCACCAGCTCCAGAGAATATCAGATTTGTCACCCCTCAGTGCTCTCCAGGTGACGACAGCTTCTCTGGACCCAATAAAAGCATGTTTCAATCTCGATTAATATAGCAATTTCAGATCTATCCATTTTCTTGCAAATTCATTTTTATTCATGACTGATTACATTACGCTCTGTCTATGCATTGCATTTTCATTATGCAGTCATCTGGCGATGGACATATGGGCTGTTTCCATTTCTTTGCTACTGTCAATAGAGCAGCAATAAACATGCTGATACAGGTGGCTCTGTGGGGAAATTTAGGGTCCTTTGGGTGCATGCTCAGGAGTGCAGTACCTGGGTCAGATGGCTCTGTGAGAGATCCACATACTGGTTTCCATGGTGGCTGCTCCAGTTTGTATTTCCTTTTAACAGCCATTCTTACATCCATGATATGGAATTCAAAGCAGTTTTCATTTGTATTCTCTGCATGGCGAAGGAAGTCGATCAACTTTAGAAATATTTATTATCTATTTCTGTTCCTTCCTTGGAGAACTGTCCTGTTCAGCTCACTGGCTCATTTGTTGATTGGCAGCTTTGGATTTCTTAGCATTTAACTTTCACTATTCATTTACTTTATTTTATTTTGATACCATAACATAATTATATCTCTTCCTTTTCTTTCCTCCCTCCAAACTTTCCCATATACCTCTCCTTGCTCTTTTCCAAATTCATGGCCTCTTTTTTCATTAATTGTTGTTACATACGTATATGTTTCTAAATATAACCTGCTCAGTCTGGGTGATGTTAATAGTATGTGTGTTTCCAGGGATGACCATTTGGTATTGGATAACTGATTGGTGTACTCTTCCTTGTAGGAGACTATTTCTCTCACTTTCAGCATTACTTAGTTGCCTGTAGTTCCTTGTGTAGGTGGAAGTCTCTGGGATTTGCCCATCACTTTTGGCTTATCAATTGATATTGTTTTTGTTCTGCTCATGTTTAGGCAATAATGTCACGTATTGTCTCTTATATAAAGATTATAGCTTCTTATTTATTGATTAGTTGTTTGATTGTTGGTTGGTTGAGGCAGGATGTTATGCACCCCAGGCTGACCTCAAAGTCTATTTAGTGGAGGATGACCTTGAACTTTTGATCTTCCTTCTTCTTTCTCTTGAGTGTTCAAATATGAAGCCTGTACCAACACTCCCATCTAATGCTGTCCTGGGAATCAAATTCAGCACTTCAAACATTCCAGGTCCTATCAACTGAGCTCCATCCTATTATAGATTTTACTTTTATATACAGTGTCACTGTTGTTATAAATCAGGAAACTAGGAAAGAGATCATACAGTGAGGGAGGAAAACAGGTTCAGCCAATGAAAGGGAGTAGTATAATACGAAATGTGAGAGCAGAAAAGAGATGACTGAGGCTAGAGGGGTCCAAGAAGGGGCAATAGAATGGGAGAGCAGAAAGGTCAACACAAGCCATGTGTGAAATGACATCCATTGCTTGTATGCTAATTGAAAAGCAGCAAGTTAAAAAAAACTCCTTGTTTTTGGAAAGCAGTTTTCACCAAAGGTAGCAGATTCAATGGACTCAACCAAAAGCTTTTGATCTACAGAAAAGGGGCTGTATTTGTGGGAAGCTTGCGACTGGCCCTGTGCTTGGTAAAGCTGGAAACAATGCTATGATTGTTATAATTGCAATCCAAACACAAGCCTGCCATACCACTTTGTCTATAAGCAGGTTGGTTTCCATTCCCCTAAGGTTAGCCTGGGGCACTTCTCAATCCCCTATGGCCCTTCAGTGCTTCAGCCAAGGTTTCTGTTGAATGGCCTTTTGCCCACTTATGGTCTTTGTCATGGGTAGAGTGGACTGAAGTGATTTCGTGATGATCAGATACCTGGGGCTTTTAGCTCATATGCCTAGAGAAGTGCTGGAAGTGAAATGGGAACTAGGGTTAGTATGAATAATGGCCCTGATGCCAAGAACTCTGAGCTATAATACTAGGAGGTGACTGAAGAATTCCATAGAGCATCAGAGGGAAAAGACTTGAGGAAGCCATACAAGAGATGGTGGTAGTATTGAGGTCAGAAACAACAGAGAAGCTGGGAGCATGCAGAACAGGAAACTGTGAAGAGATAAATGTGTGGGTCCAGACTGCAAGGACTCAAAATCTCCATCACTATAAAAGCTCCAGAGAGATTAGTCCCAACACCCAGAAACTCAGGAGCTGCAGCTAGTGTCCAGGTATTAGTTTTCGAAGGTCCTAGCCTGTCTTGAGCAGCAAGAGTAGAAAGCCTCTAGCTTTCAAAGTTTAGACCCACAAGCTTCTGGGTTTGAAAACTCAGCTTTGAGCCTCTAGATTTCATAAGTCCACATGTTCTTCTCCTAGCCGTGGGACATGATATAAAAGTCATCTTCATTGTACCAGTTTTCATAGGACCCAAGTGATTAGCTGTGAAGGACGCAGGCAAAAGCATTTTTGAGAGAGTGGCTTTGCTGCTTGGTTTTTTTCAATGTGACGCAAGCTACAGTCACCTGAGAAGAGAAAACCTCAACTGAGGAAGTGCATTCCATCGGACTGTCCTGTGGACATGTCCATGGGCATTGGTTTGTTTGTTTGCTTTTTGTTTTGATGAGTGATTGATGCAGAAGGGCTAAGGCCACAGGGGTAGTATTACTCCTGGGTAGGTGTCCTGAGCTGAGCAAGCCATGAGGAGCAAGCCAGTAGGCAGCATACTTCTGTTGTCTCTGTTTCAGTTCCTGCATCCAGGTTCCTGCTTGAATTCTTCTCCTGACCACTTTCAATGATGACCTGAAAGATACAGTTAAGACATTCAGCCTCTGGTTGGCTTTGTACAGCATCTTATCACAATAACAAACACCAAGCTAGGACAGTAGTATAGGTAGAGTTCCCTACTGGGGTAGGAATCCTTCTCCATCACTTTCTGTTTGCTTTTATATTTACACTGATTTATTCATGGTTGATATGAAAAAATTCAGTGAAACTCTAGTAACCAAGAAGTAATAAGGAAGGAAGACAAGAAGGGAAAGACTAAAGAAGGGTAAAAGAGATTGTCTACATAATATTTCAATACAGGCAATTTTTATTAGGGAGAGGAGGACATCTTAAAAGGAAAGGAGGAAGCTCACAGAGGCTTCTGGAGATGGTTCTGTTTCCTGACTACACTAAAAAGCTCAGCTTTGAACAACACATGCAGATGTGCCCACACAGCGTGTGTTTTTTCACTGTGTGTGTTCCACACAGATGTTTTGGGGATAACTGTGTGCTGCTTGGGAAATACACATTATCTTCCATCTGTCTTAAGTTGTCTGAATGAAGTGATCGATGCTTAGCATATCTATCAATTTAATAGTCAAGTATATTTTCCTTATCCAAGAAAAGATAGATCTTTGTTATTAAACTTGAGGTTCAGCTCTGTAGCTAGCTCTTTAGTGTCTGAGTATTCTTATTCAAGTACTTTTACCTCTTCTGGGTTCTAAAGGATGTGTGTGTGTGTGTGTGTGTGTGTGTGTGTGTGTGTGTGTGTATGCATGTGTATGAGTGTGTGTGTGCATGTGTAAATATATGTGTGTACTTCTTATTGATTATTTCTTTTCACAGTGGTTCCGCACCCATTTGATGAGTTAATAAGGAACTCCTTCTTGCTTTTCATACAGTAGAATGGGTATCCAGCCTTCTCTTTCCTGGAACATTTTGCTCCAAACGTAAGTGACTATTTCCTTAGAGTTTTAAAGCCCATTCCAGAAAAATATCAAGACAGTCTTGGTTAGTAAAAGCCAAATATACATTCATTTGGAAGTAAGATGCACTGTTCTTGTGTCTGGATAAGACAGAGATAAGTGGATGAGTATGGAGAGAAAGAAGAGAAAGCTGGCCTCATCTGCCTGATGGAGGAGGAACAGGTCAGAAGAGCAGCTGAGTCCTGTTCTCCTGCTCTTGCTCACAGTGAACAGCAGTCTCCTCATCTCTGTACTAGGTCAGACCATTCTCTCTTGTTGATGTTATCCCACTTATCACAGAACAGTTTACCAACATCCTCGTCCTCTCTTAAGCAGATGTCATTAGATCTCTGGTCCAAGCAATCACAAACAATATGGCCAGTTTCCATCATGACTACATGTTCTGTAGGGACCAAATCTCCTTCATCCTCACAGAGAACGAAGGACATAAATTGTAATACTGCATGCCAAATTAACATTAAAAAGAACAGGGGGATAAATGTCCAGAGTTCAAAGCTGTTCCCCTGTACCTGGACTTTGATTGATTAAAAAAAAAAAAAAAAAACAAGACTTGGACAGGAAGCCCCAAGCTGACCAATGTACATGTAAGATAGCCTCATGCAGCTAAGTGAGGATGAGCATCTCAATGTGTGCACATGTAGATTGTGTGGTTGGAGTCAAGAGATTAAGCTTCATATGATATCATTTGTTAAAAACAAAAACCTTAAACAATGTTGTTTTATATGTTATAATGCAAATTTGTACATTACATATTTTTTTAATTTACTAGGATTTCCAATAACACAATACCCCCCCCAAATGTTAAATGTGCTAATGTCATCCCTAGTTATATTGGGTGATTATCATAAGGAAGTAAAAGAAGCCAAATAAGAATCAGAAGGAATTATCTCTCCCACCTTTATTCTACATAACAGTGTTATGTGTAACCCTGGTTAAATTTTAGTAGAATATCTGAAAGGGATACATTATCTCCTCCCAGCTCAACTTAGAAATTACGGGTGTCTTTTATGTTATTACTATCCTTTTTAAACTTTTCAGGATATGTGGTAATATATAATTTAGGGTAGTTTGTTTCTTCCTTCTCCCCTTTCTCTCTCCCTCCCTCTCTTCTTTCCTTTCTTTCCTCCTCCTCCTCTTCCTCCTCCTCCTCCTTCTTCTCTCTCTCTCTCTCTCTCTCTCTCTCTCTCTCTCTCTCTCTTTCTCTCTCTCTCCTCTCTCTGTCTCTCTGTCTCTCTCTCTGTCTCTCTGTCTCTTTCTGTCTCTCTCTCTCTCTCTCTCTGTCTCTCTCTCTCTGTGTCTCTCTCTCTTTCTCTCTCTACCTCCCTCCGTCACTCCCTCTCTGATAGTTAAGATTCCTGACAAAATATTAACCCCTGCCAGATTTGAGGTGCTTGAGGGTAAAGAATATAACTTTAGATGCTAAAAACATCCTGCCCCTTTCCTAAAGCTCCCAAATAAAGTAGTTGAAGAAAGCCTCATAAGATTTTATCTTAAATTTTAAAACAAACATTTAAAACAAAATTTTAAAACAAACATTTCTTATCAAAGAAAAATGACATATGCATTTTTACATCATAATGATGTGACAATTGAGCTCAGGTTCTTGTCTCCAGCCTGTGTATACTTTGCAGACCCCATAGCCTTTCTCTATGTGCATACACAAGCTTCCAAGTGCCAAATGCTCAACTCTGAGCACATACATACAGGCAACATTATACGCTCTGAGGAGGTTATGTTTTGAAACATAAATGTGTTATGTATAAGCATTCAATGATAATTAGTAAAAGATGCTACAAATTTGAAGGAAAGAGACACGAGAAGGCGAAGACAGAGGAACAAGAAGAAATAAATGTTTTAATTAAATTATAATCTCAAAATAAAAACAACTTGAACAATGTTTAAAATTCCATGCAGTTCTGTAACTCAGAGCTCTTCACACCTGGTCAGGACTCAGTCATGATCTATGGTGCCATCTTTCCCTGAGCCATGTGCTCATCAACACTCACAGCACTTGGCAAAACTTTCTTTCCTATTTAGAATTGAAATCGATTTCCACCTAAAAGAAAGTTAGCACATCCCATCACCTATTACCAATTCTGCCATAACATCTAATCCATTATTTGGTGAATTTTGTCCACACCCCCATCTTGAACCAAACACAGACTCTCTAAGAACATGTTCAGCATGACCTACATTTACCCTTCCCTTCAGTTGAGCACAGTCAAATCCCATATACACAAATTTCTACCAGATTCTTTAAACTCATATCAAATGGCACAACCTTGGCCCATTTTTAATTTCCTTTTAAATATTCTAAAATCTAAAATCTCCTTTGATCAACAGCCTCAGTCTTAATGTTCTCTCTCATTCTCTGAGGAAATCACTCTTTTGTCATCTGCAAACAGTTCCAAATGACCCCTTCCCCATTGGTTTGCATGTGTTTGTGCTGTTTTTAATCACTTATTGTGTTTGTCTTTATTTAGGTGGTATCATATTCTACATACTCTGCAATATGCGACTTTCATAGTTATCTGTGTTGGCGCCTGTGACCTGGCTATTTTAATTCACAGACAGTATTCCAGTAACTGAACATTCCAAGTTAGATTTAAACTTCTCTCTGAAAAACATTGGGTTGGTTTTCAATGTTTTGATAGGCCAAATAAAGCTACATTCTTGTGCCTTCAGGCATGGACATTTAGAAGTAGAAATCCAAGGTTACAGGCTCAGGAAATTTATGTTTAATTATACTCACAAATTTCTGCCAAAATTAAACAAATTGATGTATTCATATGCTAAAAATAGTTTAGAAAAAGATTTACTTTCCATACATTGTTATGCTTTTATTGCTAAAGTCTTTTTCTTTTGTGAAATGATGAAAACTCACCCCATTTTTTGTTTTCATATACATTTCCTTAATTAAAACAATTTGGAAGGGAAGGAACATTTGTGTACTGATGAATATTGTCATTTATGAATGTAGCAAAGGTCTATATTCCAATCTACTTATATATTGAGTAAATGTTTATTACTTTTTCCATTAAAGCCACATGCTCTTAAAATTCATTGTTATTTTAACTGGACATGTTATATTTCTGTTATTATTGTAAAGAGACCCTTATTTTTATTTTACTTGTTAATTTTTATCAGTGGAGAAAAGACTTATTTTTATTATGAAGAATTTTATCTAACCTACCTGATACATTTTTATTAGTTCTGTTGTTTACTTGTTGGTACTTTTAAATATTCCAGAAGACCATCAGATAACCCCTTTTTAATATTTGAACAGTTTTTTCCTCTTGAAACTTGAATCACTAGCTAATTGCTCATTAACAAAAATGATAAAAGCTGATTTTTTGCATTAATTGGTATACTTCTAAAATTTAATTACTATATATGGTGTTTGCATAGGTATTTTATTATATATTCTAATGAATTAAGAAAAGTTTTTTATTTCTTAATGTGTAAGTGTTGTTACAATGAATACATATTATATTTTATAAAATTACAACTATCCACTAAAATAATTGTATAATTTCTTCTTTAGAAAATCGAGAAGAAAATTACCCATCATCCTGTAAGAATTTCCTACTTTAATCCATCCTTACAATGTGTGGATAAATCTTTTCTATAATATGTTAATTTTTTCTTGTTCTTATGGCCAAATACCAACAAGAAATTTAAGGTGAGAATGGGTTTATTGTGGCTCACAGTTTGAGAGAACACAGTTAATCAACATGACAAAAGCATGGCAGTAAGAGCAAAAGTGTCACATTGTATCCACAGTGGGAGTCAGGAAGCAGAGAACAGACTGGAAGTGGACCAAGCCATAAAACCCCAAGGCTTGCCCCTCTTCTCTCCAGTAAGTTTCTTCCACCTAGAGGTTCCACAGCCTTCTTAAATAACACTGCCCGCTAGGAACCAAGTGTTCAAACACATGAGCCACTGGAGAGCACTTCACATCCAAATCACACCATTTTTGTTTTGGTTTGAAATTGTGTCCATCTGCTAGTGAGGAGACTTGGTTGCATGAGCTGAACATACACAGACTAGATCAGTTCAGGTAAAAGCTTCTATTTTCTCTTCATGGTATTTACAATTACCACTACAAACCTAGCTTTCATGCCCTTATCAAAGGCAAAAAAACTGAAAAAAGAAGTAGTAAAGGATCAACAGTTTCCCAAAGTCATAGCCCACAAGTTATTTTATTTTATTTTTACATTTCATTAGCCACCCAGGCTCAGAAGGGATGTGTATGTATGCGAGGAATATTGCTTGTAGAAGTTATCGCTGGACTAAACTCAAGGCTCAGTTGCAAATTAGTTTGTTAAGTAACTGCTCCTCACTAAGGTTTCCATGCATTGTTCTGTTAGCATGCTGACTTGTATGGCTAATGGTTGATTTGAAATTTTCACGATCATGAGTGTAATACTTGGGATTTATTTAGATTTCATCCATAAAATAGCACTATTGAGGCAAGAAGGACACAACGATATGTGGTGCAATGTGTGTGACTTTAGGCAAAGCCTTTGTTGTACCATAACTCATCCTCAGTTCTACTCCCAGCCATATTGATTCCTGCCCCTCCCCCCTTAAGCCGGAGATGTCACTAATCCTTCACCCTCTTGGTGATTATCTTACTTCAAAAGAAGAAATCAATACAACCATTCATTGTTCAAGATCGTGTTTTCTCCACTCAGCATGATTTCCTTCAGATTCTTGAAGTTATTGTACATTCAGTTGGGTGATCCTTTTTACTCAAGAAGACTCTGTGTGGATTTTCTGTATTTCATGAACCATTTACTCAGTGAAGGACACATGGATATTTTCTAGTTTGGAGCTACTAATCTAGAGATTCTAGGAACATACATGCAGGAGTTTCTACGGAATATCAGCTTTCACCTTAAAAACTAACCTCCCCTAATCTATCATAATATCTATTAAATGTCAGACCATTTTCAAGAGTATCTGTAGGGCTTATATTTATATTCTCACTTACAAATGTATGACAGATTTACTGTTTAATGTCTTCATTGATATTTGCCATTACTATTGTTTTATTTAAATATCCTGGTAGTTGTAATGTGTATACTTTTGGGTATCTGATGGCTAATGACATAGAAGGTCTCATTTGGCTTCTCTCTGCATGGCCTCCTTGAAGAGGAAGAAATATCAGTTCATTTTTGCTCAAGCTTTAATTTATTTATACATTTTTAATGCTAAGGCTTTAAAAATCTGTTTATAGCCTACACTTAAGTACTCCCAAAAATGTATGAGCCACAAATATTCCCCTTTCTGTCTGTTTTACTGTGTGATAATCTTCCACAGAAGAAGTATTTAAGTTTAGTGATGTCTGAGTTACCAAGCACCTAGAGACTACCGATGCAAGAAAACTGGCTGAGTTTTGACGTGGAAGGTGCCTACTGTGATATTCAACTTTAGAAGTCATTCATCCTCTGTATAAGCACAATGGACTGGTGTACTGTCTACTTAAATATTCAAATAACATCCATGGTGTTGCATAGAGTCACTGAGAACAACTTGGTACTTCTGGTTTATAAAGACACTTCTGTTAACTGCTGTGGGGTAAATACGTAATCTCTTTGACAGGACCATTTAATTGCACATCTTTGTCCATGGAAGTGGACCTTGAAGGTGATAGCCACTTCTTGTTCTGGCCAGCATTCTCAGCTCCTTGACCCATCAAGATACAAGAAGCCGTGGCCTCCCAGTTCTGCAGCTATGGATCTTTCTACACAGCTGCCTTGTTTTCCTCACTACAGTAGACATGTCCTTGAAACTGTGAGCCAAGATAAACATTCTTCCTTAAGCTGTTCCTGCCAAGTGATTTACAACAGTGCTAAGAGAAATGACAAAAACAATTGCTATAAAGCTATTGATTTAATAATGACTTAACAGACTTCAGTGGCCACACAGCCAAGGGAACACATGTAAAGAATCTGCCAAACAAATGGTACCATGAAAACAGGAGCACATACACAGTGACTGCAAGTTTTTGAAATAGTTGTTAAACACACACACACACACACACACACACACACACACACACACACACAGTTTCAACCATACTCAAGGGGAAAAAAGCAATTGGGAGAACCCTCTGGAGCATGCTTTGGCAGCAAAATACAAAAGAAAGTAAAAACAGTGTAAACCATACACAAGGAAAAAAAAAAAAACAACCAATTGGTAGAAACTTTCTGAGTATGCTTCAGCATTGAACTAACTAAAGAAGATTTGAGGGCACTACTCAAAAAACAAAAAAGATATAGACAGATAGATAGATAGATAGATAGATAGAAAGAACAGAGGAATCATGCGTGGCTTCTAAAAGATCATACTATAGCTATTACACACACAAGAGCGGGGGATATTAAAGTCAGAATCTTTTGTGCATTTTTCTAAGAGTTGAAAGTCTTCATGTCAGTAAGATAGAACTCAATGGCTCAAAGTTGCCTGAACCAGTGAGCTGTTGTTCTTTCTTCCGTTTAATCCAATTGGTTTCTCCAGTTACATTCCAAACATCCATCCTTTCACACACTTAATGTAGTCACTGATGGTATGGGACAATCAGAGCAGTGTGTTTTCAGATTACTCCCCTCATCTTTGAATCCAACTCAGCCTGAGCTTTCCAAGCCAACCATCACTGGAATAAGTGACTTTCGCCTGCTTTAACTTTCTTTTTCTTTTTTTTTTAATTTGAAGAACTTGCAGAAGATGAGGGATGTGTCCCACATAAAATTATTGGATTGACTCATTTACTTTGGGGGCAGGACTGGTACAGATCTAGAGGCATTCCTAGTTGACTTCTCACTCCTGCAATGTTTCCTGAAAGACAGACACAGTCCTCACATGACTGACTCACAGCAGTGCTCCCTTCCAGCCAGAGGAGGCTTTTAAAATATGTTTTCTGCTCCAGGTCTATAGGCATATAAAAGAAGCACAAATCAAATATTTACTAATAATACATCATAAATAACATAAAACAATTCATACTTAGGAACATAATTTTAGCATTTGTTAAAATGAGTGCAATTTTTCACTAATTATATGATTGTGCTTTTTATTTTCACATAAAGAATTAAATCTTGGCCAACCATTTGGTACTTCAGGACATAGGGTATCTTCAATGCCCTTTCAGACTTTATAGACACTATTAGTTCTTAATCACCAATGTTGAGGTATGCTTTCTACAAATACATGGGACACAGTTGTGGAAGGGTACTTAGGGTCATTTCAGAAATTGTTGAAAATTCTTTTCTAATCCCAAGGCAAAAAAGTTTATAAAACATCAGAAATTCAAACAATTTAACAGCAATCAGTCTATTGATAGGGCCTGGATTCAAGATGGTGCCACCTAACACACACTTTGTTTGATCAGCAGGAAAGCAGTAAGTTTATAGAAATCTAAAGTCTGATCCAAGAACCACAAACCACCAATACTTGTGACCATTAGGAGGCGAGCAGGCCCACAGGAGCAGGTCTCTGCTCCGCATATTTCTGCCTGCTCCCCACATGCCTGGTATACCTGGCTAACAAACAGGGAGCCAACAGAAATGGTGATCTCAACAGAGATGATGGACTGGGCACAAAACTAAACTCCCATTGTCCTCTACCTAGAAGCATCAGACAAGTCCACTGGAGAAGCTCTCTACTTTGATACCTTTCTACAGGCTCCCCAGCAACCTGGCCTATCTGTGAGCCAATAGTGTCAGTGAATCCAGCAGAAGGGAGTAGAGTAAAGCCCCATTCTCTACACCTACACCTAAACTCTCTGACCATCAGAGACCACCAAACCTGCTAACACCAGGATATCACATTGGAAAGAGTTCAGCATAAGAACACAAGCAACAACTTCCAGAACCATTTAATACCGCCAGAAACCAACAGCCCCATCACAACAACAAGTCCAAGAGATAATATCATATCTGATGCACAGTGGTAAGATTTCAAATCCGAGGTTATGAAAATTACAGAGGCCTTAAAAGAGGAAAACAAACACCTGAAACAAGAATAGAAATAAACAAAGAAAGAGATGAAAGAATTGAACAAAATGCTTAAAGAAATTAGTGAAATACAGGAAACCACAATCAAACAGGAGAAGAAAACTGAATTAATGGTTTCAAAACCTAAAAACGGAGATAGTAGCAATAAAGAAAACACAATCTGAGATAATTCTGAAAATGGAAAACCTTGAGAGGTGTACAGGATCTACAGACACAAGTATTACCAACAGAATTCAAGAGATGGAAGAAAGAATATCATGCAGAGAAGATATGACTGAAGCAATCGATACAACAATCAAAGAAAATGTTAAATCTAAAAATCTTCTGACACAGAACATCCAAGAAATCTGAGACACTATGAAAAGACCAAACCTAAGGATCATAGAAATAGAAGAAAAAGAAGACTCCCAACTGCAAGGCCCAGAAAATATTTTCAACAAAATCCTGCAAGAAAACTTCCCTAACCTAAAGAAAGAAATGCCCATAAATATACAAGAGGCCTACAGAACTCCAAATAGATTGGACCAGAAAAGAAAATCCTCTGGCCACATAATAATCAAAACACTAAGCTTACAGAACAAAGACAGAATATTAAAAGCTGCAAGAGAAAAAAGTGAAGTCACATATATAAAGGCAAACTTATCAGAATTACACCTGACTTCTCAGCAGAGACTGTGAAAGCCAGAAGGGCCTGGACAGGTGTCGCGCAAACACTAGGAGACCACAGATGCCAATGCAGCCTACTATACCCAGCCAACATTTCAATCACCATAGAAGGGGAAAACAAGATATCCCACTACCAAAACCAAGTTTAAACAGTGATTAGCCACAAATACAGACCAGCAGAAGATACTAGAATGAAAACTCCAACCCAAGGAGAATAGCTTTACAAGGAAATAAATAACCCCCACATAAACAAATAAAAGAAAACACACACTCTACCACCAGTACCATCAAAATAAAAGGAACCAAAAACCACTGGTTATTCATATCTCTCAACATCAATGGCCTCAGCGCCCTAATAAAAAGACACAAGCTAACAGAATGGATGCAAAAGCAGGACCCATAATTCTGCTGCATACGAGAAACACAACTCAGCAATAAAGAAAAACATTACCTTAGAGTAAATGGCTGAAAAAAGGAATTTCAAAGAAATGGACCCTAGAATCAAGGTGGAGTAGCAATTACGGTATCTAAAAAAAAAACAGACATTCAACAAAAACTAATCAAAAGAGATGGGGAAGGACACTTCATAATCATCAAAGGAAAAATACACCAAGATGAATTCTCAATTCTGACTATTATGCCCCAAATACAAGAGCACCAACATTCATAAAAGCAACATTATTGAAACTTAAATCACACATCAAACCCTACACATTAATAGTAGGAGACTTCAATGCCCCACTTCCCCCAATAGATAGATCATCACGACAGAAACTAAATGAAGAAATCCTGAAACTAATAGATGTCATGAATCAAATGGACTTAGCAATACCTCTAGAACATTCCACCCAAACAAAAAAGAATACGCCTTCTTCTCAGCACCTTATAGTACCTTCTCCAAAATTGACCATATACTTGGTCCTAAAGCAAATGTCAACAGACACAAGGTGATTGAAATAATCTCTTGTATTTTATCAGACCACCATGGATTAAAGCTAGAGCTCAGCAGTGACAGAAAGAACAAAAAGCTACAAGCTTATGGAAACTGAACAATCCCTACTTAATGACCACTGGGTAAGGGGGCGAAGTAAAAAGAGAAATTAAAAACTTCCTAGAATCCAATTATAATGAAGGGACAACATACCCAAACTTATGGGACATAACAAAAGCAATGCTAAGAGGAAAGTTCATAGCACTAGTGCATTTATAAAGAAATTAGAGAAACCCCAAACTAGCAACTTAACAGCACACCTGAAAGCTCTTGAACAAAAAAGAAGCAGACACAACAAAGAAGTAGACAGTTGGAAATCATCAAACTAGTTGAAATGTATAATTTGCTTGATACATATCAACTACCAAAATCGAATCAAGATCAGGTAAAAAAAAAAAAAGTTAAATATTTCTATATCTCATAAGGAAATAGAAGCAGTCATCAAAAGTCTCCCATTAAAAAAAAAAAAAGAAGAAGAAGAAGAAGCAGCCCAGGGCCAGATCTATTCAGCACAGATTTTTACTAGACCAGCAAAGAAGACCTAAGACCAAATCTCTTCAAACTATCAAACTATTCCACAGAATGGAAACAGAAGGAATCTTGATAAAGTCATTCTATGAGATCAAAATCACCTTGATACCTAAGCCACACAAAGACCAAACAAAGAGAATTTCAGACCAATTTCTCTTATGAACATAGATGCAAAAAACTCAATAGTCACAAACCAAATCCAAGAAAACAGCAAAAATACCATTAACCATGACCACTTATGCTTTATCCCAGGCATGTAGGGGTAGTTTAATATACAGGAATTCATCAATCTAATCCATCATATATTCAAACTGAAAGAAAAATATAATCATCTCCTTAGATGCTGAAAAAGTATTTGACAAATCCAACACCCACTTATGTTTAAAATCTTTAAGAAATCAGGGATACAAAGCACATACCTCTAAACATAATAAAGGCAATATACAGAAAGCCAATGGCTAAATCAATTCCACTGAAATCAGGGACAAGACAAAGCTGACCACTATCTCCCTATCTCTTCAATATAGTACTTGAAGTCAAATTATCACTATGCATGGGTGATATGACTATATACTAGTGACCCCAAAAATTTCACCAAGAAACTCTTAATGCTGATAAACACCTTCAGGAAAGTGGCTGGATACTAAATTAACTCAAGAAAATCCCTGCTGTATACAAATGACAAACAGATTGAGAAATAAATTAGCAAAATTACATCCTTCTCAATAGCCACAAACAATATAAAGTATCTTAGTATAACTCTAACCAAGCAAGTGAAAGACTTGCATGAAAAAAACTTCAAGTCTCTGAAGAAAGAAAATGAAGAAGATATTAGAAGATGGAAAGATCTCCCATGCTTATGGATCAGGAGAATCAATATAGTAAAAGTGGCCATCTTACCAAAAGCAATCTACAGATTCAATGCAATTTCTGTCAAAATCCCTACACAATTCTTTGCAGAACTTGAAAGATCAATTTTCATCTTCATATGGAAAAACAAAAAACCCACAATAGCTGAAACAATTATATACAATAGAAATCTTCTGGAGAAATTTCTATCCCAGATCTCAAGCTGCACTATAGAGAAGAGGAATAAAAACAGCATGATACTGGCATAGAAATAGGCTAGTTGACCAATGAAATTGAATCAAAGTCCCAGAAATAAACCCATATACCTATGGACACTTGATTTTTGACAAAGAATCCAAATCCAAAGAATGGAAAAAAGATGGCCTCTTCAATATATGTTGCTGGTCTATCTGGATGGCTGCATGTAGAAAAGTGCAAATAGACCCATACTTATCACCCTGCACAAAACTAAAGTCCAAATGGGTTAAAGACCTCAACACAAAACCAAACACACTAATCTGTTAGAAGAAAAAGGAGATAACCTACTGAACATAACACCAACAGCTCAGGCTCTATGAGCAACGATTAATAAATGGGACCTCATGAAATTGAAAAAGTGTAAGGCAAAGGACACTGTCAGCAGAACAAAATGACAGCCTACAGACTAGAAAAAGGTCTTCAACAACCCTACATCCAACAAGGGCTAATATCCAAAAATATATAAAGAACTGAAGAAATTAAAGAACACCAAACCAAATAACCTAATTTTAAATGGGGTACAGAGATAAACAGAGAATTCTCAACAGGGGAGAATCAAATGGCTGAAAAACACTTAAAGAAATGCTCAATATCCCTACTCATGAGGGAAATGTAAATCAAACTACTCTGAGATCCATCTTAGATTTATCTGAGTGGCTAAGATCAAAACCTGAAGTGACAGCACATGCTGGCGAGGATGTGGAGAAAGGGGAACACTCTTTCATTGCTGGTGGGAGTGCAAATTAGTACAACCATTTTGGACATCAATCATTTACTTTCTCTATTGGTAATATTGCTCTCTAAAACCCCTGCCATTCCACTCCCGGCCATATAGCCAAAAGATGCTCCACCATACAACAAGGACATTTGCTCAGCTATGTTCATAGCAGCTTTATTCATAATAGCCAGAATCTGGAAACAACCTACATGTCCCTCACCCAAAGAATGGTTAAAGAAACTCTGGTACATTTACACAATAAAAAACAATTCAGCTATCAAAAACAAGGACATCTTGAAATTTTCAGTCAAATAGATAGAACTAGAAAAGATCATCCCTAGTGAGGTAACCTAGACCCAGACAATATGTATGGTATATACTCACTGATAACTGAATATTAGCCCAACATAGATGTCCTCTGAGAGATTCTACCCAGTGGAGAACTGGGATGGATGCTGGGACTTACAACAGAACTCTGGGAGAAGAGCTATGAATTGCATGTAAGTGTTGGGGCATGGATGGTCTGGGAGGGAGCAGGAGCGACACAGAGAGACCTTTAGGGCCTATGGATCTGGACAAATGGGGGGCACTGCACCAGCTGATGTACTGACCCAGGACAGTGCATGCAGAGAACCAAGAACCACTGCTCAGATGTAACCAATAGACTGCCGATTCTTTGGGGAGGAGGACTGCTGTTGAACCTCTGAATTGACTGGGGCACTAATAACTGAGTCCCTGCCCCTAGGCAAGACAGCCTAGTTGGCACACAGAGGAGGAGGACACAGGCTATGCTGATGAGACATAATGACTATTGCCAGATATTTCGAGTAGGATGGCGCCCCTGTTGGAGGTCTGGGGGAGGGGAAAGGGCAGAGGAGAGAGGGAGGGGTAATTTGAGGAGAGGAGGGAGAAGATGGCAGCCAGGATGAAGTGTGAATAGGTTATAACAAAGAAAATATACATTTAAAAGAAAAGGTCAAAATGAAACAGACCTAGATGAGAGACTTCTAACTCAAGTCAGTCTATATTTAAATGAATTCAAATTACAGAACAAGCAGGTAAGTTATATTGCTAATCCCACTACATGGGAATAGCTTTGAGACTGGCTGAGACATGACCGTCTATGCATAGACAATGCTTCTTGTTGGCTACAGTATCCCTGTGACTTATTTTTTTCTATTCTTTTTTTTTTATTCATATTACATCTCGATTGTTAGCCCTTCCCCTGTTTCCTCCCATTCTTCCCTCCCTCCCACTTCCCCCCTTCTCCCCTCCCCTATGTCTGTGATTGAGGGAGACCTCCTCCCCCTATATATGCTCTTAGAATATCAAGTCTCTTCTTGGTAACTTGCTATCCTTCCTCTGAGTGCCACCAGGTCTCCCCATCCAGGGGACGTGGTCAGAAAAGGGGCACCAGAGTTCGTGTGAGAGTCAGATCTCACTCTCCACTCAACGGTGGAGAATATCCTGTTCGTTGGCTAGGTCTTGGTAGGGGTTCGAAGCTTACTGCCTATATTCTCCTTGGCTGGTGTCTTAGTTTGAGGAGGACCCCAGGACCCAGATCTGCCTGCCTGTGACTTATTTTTAGATGCCATTCTTTGCATGGTCTGATGAAGACTTACAGATGTCTGTCATCTACTCATACAAACAGCAGAGAACCAGCCTTAATTGCTCTGTGCGTCCTGGATACATCATATATTTATAATGTTAAGACTGTATAATGCCTGTGAGAAATTATTTGCTTTCAGAACAAAAGAACTGGACACTGACGCTGGAGCACACCTGGCAGGATCCATTCCTCACACCACACTAGAAGCAGTCATCCTGCATCCTTCGTGTTCTAGCCCCAAGTGCTTCAGTTGCTGCTCCTCGTCAGAACAGGGTAGCTTCGAAGAAAGCTTCTGATGCCAGTTGGCCCTGCATTTCAGACTATCCCACACAGGGCCTCTATTAAGCCTGGAATTTTTTAACATATAGAAACTGAACCATAAATTCTATTTTCCAGTTGTATTTGGGCCCCTACACAGATATTACTCATCCCAAATCAGCCACAAGAAGCTTTAAAATGAGAACAATGCCCCATTTCCCTTAAGGGAGGGTTGGGTAGAGTTTTAGTTGTTTTCTTAGGATATGGATGTTTATTTTCATTGGGAGTTGGTTATAAGTTATTATTGGTCTTATTCAGAGAGAAAACGAAAATGGACTCAGGGATTTTTCTCTTTTCCTTTATCTTTCTTAGGTATGGAGATAAGGGAAGAATAAGGAATATAGAAATAAAAAGGATGGACAGGACAAAAAATAAATTATTGAATCTACTCCTCAACTTAAGGCCTTATCTCACTAAGTTATTTTTGGTCCATTGGTATAGAATTTTGTATATTGATGCATTCATATAGAGTTCAAATTCAAGATTATTCTTCACAAACATTAAACATATTTCTATTTTACTATGAAGTAGTATATGCATATAACTCAATTACAATACAAAGTTTACTTCCAATACTTTGAAGATGCTGTTTCAAGCTGTTTAAAATAATTAAGTTAATTGTTAGTTGATCAAATCATGGTCATGTCAATTACTACTCTATTTTCATCACAAGAATATATACCCTAGGTATAACAAATAGTTAGATAAAGTCTTCAAAAACCTCAGAGACCTACAGAATATGACATTTAAAGATGTTTTTGTGATTTTAAGGATATGTTGACAATAAGACAGGTTAGGTCCTGGCAACACACAGCCTACCCCAAAGAAGATGATGAGCATCAAAGAACCTTCTTATGGAGATGGCTTCAAATGTGGCAAACCAGCCACTGGGCAAAATGTCCTGATTTCTGCCACAGAGAGAATTCTGCCTAAAAGTGGGCAAGCTTGGATGCAGGTGGAATCGACAGCCAAACTCTGCCAAGACAGGCTAAGCAAGCCCTCAATAGTTCCTGCTTCACAAATACTGGGTTTTTTTTTTTTTTTTAGACCATAAGATATACTTCTTCCCCCAGAAATGGGGTGGGGGGGGGGAATTAGGATGCACCTTATGTCCCGATTGCTGTTTTTAGTGTTTTTCTTGTTTTACCGCTCTAAAAACTAGGTGTCTCTTATGGTCAGGTGAATCCTATAGTCTGAAAAATAAGGTATGTCTCCCAGATATGATGAACCAGAAGGCTGAAGATGATGCTCCAACATTATAGAGTTTTAGTTGACTGTCTAGGCAGTGAACTGTCTCTGTCATTTTCTCATTTTGGAGGCTGTTAACCTGAACTTACTGTCCACTCAGATAATTAATTTTATTCCTTTTCAAGTCTCTGATGGGGTTGAAGACCAGATAGTTTAGTTTTAAAATTAAGCTTTGTTTTTTAGGGGTTAAGTTGTTTTTAGTTCTGGATAGATGTTTCTAGGTTGACAGCAATATGATAGATAGTGATTTACATTCAGAGCTGTAAACTCACCAAGATGGGAAATATGTTTTCTCCAAGGTTGCCAAATACAGAGAGGCAGAACACTATGAATGTAACATTTATATAATTCCTAATTGTTTGTGGTCCTTTTC
Source organism: Acomys russatus (assembly GCF_903995435.1). NCBI lineage: Eukaryota > Metazoa > Chordata > Mammalia > Rodentia > Muridae > Acomys > Acomys russatus. The sequence continues at coordinate 11,630,373 of NC_067156.1, forward strand.
ACTATATGTAGTTTATTGTATACATATACAATAATAATAATGCATATGTAAAAGTGAAAAAAAAGAAAAGTAAAACAAAACAAAAACCAGTCTGTTGTTAGAACAATATCATCTGAATCTTTGCTTCCTATAATTAAATCATTGTGTTTCACTTCTGCAGAAAACTTTGTGTGTATGTTAAAAAACAAACAAAACCCACTGAAATTCATAACTTACAGTTGTTTTCACTGTGTTTTTAGGCAGCATTAATTGGCACTGCCAGACATAACAACACTCACAGTGCTAAGTGCTCATGGTTGTATGTTCAGGCCAAGACTGCACTAAAGACTTACAAGGCGGCACCAGCAAGCATCATCAAAAATGTCTCAGAGTCTTCACACTCAAATTTGAATTATTTTTTGTTCATGGCATCATCAAAAGATTTTACTGGTTACCAAATACTCTGTGACCTCTCCACTTCTGGTTGCGGCTGGTTACTGAAGTCTGAGATCCCTTGAGCTCAAAACTGAATGTGGAGGGTGTGTAGCTCACAACAAAAAACATTGGTGTCACTATGGGGAAAAAAGTATTATAGTATTTTCTATGCTAATTACATGAGAACTCTCAATTTACTTTTGTGACTTACAGTTTAAGTTCAATTTTGCCCCCTTTTCTTGTTAATCATTCCACATATGTCGTCACGAAGTTAGATATGTTTTGTTTAATTCTGAACATCAATAATTCCCAGCCCAAAATACTTTTGAGCCTCAAAATTTTTTTCCAGTCTCATTGGATATTCACTAGACAATCTGGTATTCATTTTGTCACCCTCTTTTATACATGCTGGGTTTTGGTGCAGATGTACAGTGTGTGGCAATACCATCTCTATGTTTAGAAATTGTCCAAGGTCCTTGCACACCTTTGCCTTTTAAAATTCTCTTTTATGCGCGCGTAATTCTCCAGCATACACAATTTGATTGAGCTAATGTGTTATATTTAAGGTCTCATATTTACTTTCCTCACATCCATTAATCTGGATGATGTTTTGAAATCTCAGGACAAATTCATCTGTCACATTTTCATTACACTTGCCTCTCTTGTGACCAGCATGACAATGACGTCAAGTGTTTACTTTATGAACGAGAAATGTCTCTCTTAATCTTGTATGTCCCAAATTCTGTTCACGAAGTTAAAATGTTTTCTTTCTGTGAACACGCACTGGAATAATTTTTCTGTCTTTATTTTCCACAAGGAGTGTCAGTTGTGTTATGTATAGCTGTAGTCAACACACTGTGAATGGATTATTAAAAGCAAACGGCTAAGACATGGATTGCCTTTAATCCCAGCACTCGGGAGGCAGAGGCAGGCTGATCTCTGTGAGTTCGAGGCCAGCCTGGTCTACAAAGTGAGTCCCGGACAGCCAAGGCTACACAGAGAAACCCTGTCTCGAAAAAAAAAAAAAAAAAAAAAAAAAAAAAAAAAAAAAAAAGACATGGATTGTTAGATATAAAGGGCTAAGACACTTAGCCCCCGACCACCACTGTTGGTAATTTGTTTGAACTTGTTCCTGACATCTCCTGTGATGTTTGGTATTTACGATGCTCTTGTGTTCTTTTTAATTACCCGTTTTTTCCAGGTTACGTACAGTCTTTGCTCTGTGTTCATGCAGATGGCTTACAAGCTTTTGCCCTGGCAGTTCCCTGCTTCGAGCGTCACTGCCACTTCAGAAGCGGCCCTGCGCGGAATCTCTGAGCTGCTCTCAGTTTCCTCACAGATGTAGCCTGCCACCTTGAAGCCAGATGTCTGTCACAGACGTATGAAGTGACACGGGAGCTTTGGGCATAGATATACATATTTGTATCTCAGCCATCGTTTATGTCTTTAAACCTCCCCCTGTGCAAATTTTCAGTGTTATGCAGCCTTCACTGTTTGATTGCTGATCTGGTAAAATTGGCAATGCGGTAAGATGGAAATCCCCTACTAACCGAATGAAATATGGGTTCAGAGCCAAAACTGTACATATCGTGAAGGAAATAACTCATCGGTTTGCTTAACACAATTTTTTTTGAGTAAATTGAATATTTGGTGCTTGCTTGAAATTCAACAAGGTGATACTTCAAGGAAAACATAACTTCCAGCTAAATAATGTACGAGGTGACAGTGAGAGTTACCCCTAAAATTTTATCCCCAAATCCGAGATGCAAGATATGTTTCTTAGGTAGCTACTGTGGTCCAGGGACTATCTGGTTGTGCAAAGGTAGATAAAAACAACATCTAGTTGTGATGGCTTTAAACAAGTCAACAAAGAGAGATACATTTTAATAGGCTGTCCCAAGTGAGATGAACTAATTTTAGGTTGTTTTTCTATCTTTCTTGTAGGGCAGACAGCAGAACCCCCAAAAGGATTACTGAATTAAACCCTTTCTCTCCATAAAGGTTAAGCTTAGAGAACTTGCTAGCAAAGCACTGTGTAAATCAGTTGCCTGGGACAAGGCAGAGCAATTATACTTTTGTTGTTTTAGGTGTTATAAAAAGAAAAAGTGAACTTCTAAAGAAATAAACTCCCTAGGGGTGAGAAAAACGCACAAATGCACACACATGAGCACACATGTACCAAAAAGATATTTAAGAAAACATAACTTACTGCTAAATTATATATAAGAACGACAGTGAAATTCCCATTAAAATTGTAATCCAAAGCTCAGAGATGTAAGTTACAACTACTAGGTACCTACTGTAGTGCACAAAGTACCTAGTTGTAATCCTAAAATGAACAAACAAAAACTAATTGTAACGATTCTAAATAAATTTTAAAAACCAGAGATGCATTTTATATATACAATATATATGCATATATGTGTCTATATGTGAAGATTCTTTACCATACTCCTAAAATAAACATCATCATCTCCATTACTAAAGTTATACTGACATATATGAATGGTACTCTTTAAAGGCACATTTAATTAGCAAATTGTACAGAATAAAATTGTAACAGGTGGCCTATGCCTTGCCTTGGTAAAAGATATGCCTTCCATATGTGATTTTGAATAGCTATGAAAAGATGAAGCATGTATTTGTTGACATGAACAATTAATTAAATGAGTGTCGTTAACAAATAATTAAAGCAGTAAGACTGGAGTCGAGCTCATTAATCATTTAAATTAATTATAACAATGATACTAATAACAATGTTCACGCGAATTTGAATGAACATTTCAGAAAGAAAAATGTACATTTATCAGCATTCAGAGAAGTGGTTCCCAGAACATATTTTGAATAATAATATCCACAGAAATTATACATTTAGGGCTCTATTTTCAGAAATGTAAGGTCATTGGTTGCCTGGGATTAGCCATATGGTGCTTTGGAAAACTGGCTTAAGAGGTAACACACTTCAGAAAATTCCACACATACCAGAGATATCTGTACCCCTGTATTGGATGCTCTACAGCAAAAAAAAAAAAAAATGGAACCAACCTTATTCTTCATCAACAGATGAATAGATAATGATATCCTAGAACATATGTAAAATGGAATATTATTCATCTCTAAATAAAAATGAAAACAAAAAATTTGTAGGAAAATGAACAAACTTTGAACAAACACTAAGTGAAATCACCCAATCTCATAAAGAAAAAAATGCATGTTCTAATTCATATGCAGGGGAATATCTGTAAGCACATACACATGTGGTTATGGTGTAATGTTTATAAAGGAAAACAAATAGCAATGAAAAATAAGACACGTTTTTTGCTGATGAGTTCATATATATTTTGTAATTTGTGTAAGTCCTTTACAAATAAGTTCTTAAAGGGGCCATGTCTAATTGCGATTCCATGCGGGACTATTACCATCCTGGGAAATGTGATTTTTAAATTAAGTTTTTCATTGTGTGACTATTCCTGTTGGTAGTGGTTCTTTGTCAGCACTATTAAACTAATGCATTTCATCCTTGAAGCAGGAGTGTTAGCTTTCCAAATAATAGTGTGAAGGCTGCTAGAAGTATTTTTGAAGTAATCACAATTGTGAAATCTCTGAGTGCTCCTAGAAATGCTGGTCTATTTTCCTTGATTCTCAGAATAGCGAGCCAGGAGTTTGAAAACACAGACACTTGTTGTTTGTTCACTTGTTTGTTTCATTGCGTGTTATAACTCTAAAATGTATTACTATGGACAAATGAGCATATTTTGTTTTAAAAAACAAATAAATGAGAGTCAAATATGAGAAGAAAAATAACATACTGATTATAAAGCAATAAGAAAGATTATCTTTTATGAGTTAGCATTTATTCTTTTCAATTTCCATAAGAAGTACATTTTTAAATAGTTATTTTGCTGCTGGATAATAAGATTCAACAGATAGTCATATAACTAAATCTATTGGCTACCAAAACTATTATAAACAGGCTAGTATCAGTAAGTATCTTTTAGATTGGTCTCCCAATGCCTTTCTAAAATCATGTTATAGTTGTGAGCATCCTTCAACTGCAGCTCCAGAGAGACAACAAAGGGAAGATGTTAAGAAGAGAGAAAATGTACAAAACACCTCTGTAATTGCAGAAGGATGGTTTTAAAATTACATTCCTGAGAAGGTCTCAGTTCTAAATGATGGCCAGGCCAGAAGACACCTGAGTAAGCATAGGAGAAAAGTGTCTCACGCTACCTCCACTATTGACTTGAATCACAGAAGATGAAAGTGTCTCCAAAGAGTGCTTCCCATTAGGAAAAGTAGCAAAACCTCACCAAAGTATCTGAAATACCAACACTGGAGATTGATTGGTAGACCCTCAGGCTCATGACACCTTCCCTGGATTTCAAAGCTATAGACGGTGAAAAGCAAACAAACTAAAATGAAAATCAAAACTACACTGTGCGTAGCCCCAGGAAATTAATGACATTCAGGCAGAAGGACTCCAGTGTACATACCAGGAACACCTGACCCATGGCCTGCAGCAGATTTTCTGAGAATTTGCGTTACCTGGCCAGGTTACTGCTATTGGCAGAGTATCTCAGCTCAGCAGAGATAGGACCTTAGGAAGCAAGGGGAAGCCAGCACAGAGGGTTGGAAAGAAGAGCAGAAATGTGCAGGATGCAACACTGAAGATTAAACAGTAATGTTTATAGACTTAAATACATATTCAACTAACATCCTTCACTTGCAGAAAGCTAAAACGTTAGGGGAATTTGTAAGTCAAAACCTCTAGAACTTTCTAGAAAGATAAAAGAAAAAGAACGTCTAAGTCTATAAACTAAAGGCCATGAGAAGACTGATAACCTCCAGCTGTGTTGCAGGACAGGGTGGCTGAGCACTACCTATGTTCGTATTGGAATAGAATATTGATACTACAGAAGCCCTTTACCTTATGGTTATGGCCACATCAATGGAGCTGAAGCAGATGAAGTACGTCAACTTGCATCTGAAAATTTGTAAGATTCAATTGTTTAAGAAAAAAAAATTTTTTTTAAAGAACTATAAAACAAATAGAAAAAATATAAACAAGACAACAATATAAACTGGAGCCTCTGGCTCTTTCAGTTACAGCAAGTAGTAAATGCAGTTTGTATTTGATAAGTTAGGACAGGATAGAAAACAGTATCTGGCTGGAAGGACGTACAGCTCAGTGGTTAAGATGTATTGGGCCAGACGGCTGAAGATGATGTTCCAACGTTATAGAGAATTTTGGGTGACTGTTCAGGCAGCAAACTGTCTCTGTCATTTTTTTTTTTTTCAATTCGGAAGCTGTTAACCTGCACTTCCTGTATACTCAGGTAACTAATTTCATTCCTTCTCAAGTCTCTGATGGGATTGAAGACCAAATAGGTTGGTTTCACAATTAAGCTTAGTTGTTTAGTGGTTACGATGTTTTTAGGTCTAGATAGGTGGTTTAAGCTGATAGAGAGAAGATATGATAGATATTGACCTGCATTCAGAATTTTAGATGCACCAAGATAGGAAAATGTTTTCTTCAAGATTGCCAAATACAAATAGCCAAAATGCTATGAATGTAACATTTATATAATTTTTTATTGTTCCATAGTTTTCTGTGGTTCTTCTTGCTCCATGTAGTTTATTTTACATATGTATAATAATATAAATAAAAAATTAAAAATAAATGACTAATGCAAACGGCCCTTGTAGAGGAGCTGAGTTCAGTCTCCAGCACCCACACCGGATTGTTATCACCTCCTGTAAGCCTAGCTTCGGAGTGATCTACTGTCCCTAGCACATATGCACCACATCGGGTTCCACAGCTAGATGAATTTTCATGTTATTTTTTTCCTCTTCTTGATGTTTTTTATTTTATTTTATTTTTCATTTTCTTTCGGCAGGGGTGGGGAGGGAGGTTATAAGGGCATAGAGCAGAGATGGAGAGATGGAGAGATGAGTGGAACTGGAGTGCATAATGTAAAATTCATAAAGTACCTATCAAGAAAATTTTTTTGTTTTGTTTTTTTAATTTACAGTAATTTTAATAAAAATGAAGACAAGTGCTGGAGAGATGGCTCAGAGGTTAAGCACTGACTGCTCTTCCAGAGGTCCTGAGTACAATTCCCAGCAACCACATAGTATCTTTTTTTTTTTTTTTATGGTATTTTCTTTTTTTTTTTTTTATTAATTTATTCTTGTTACCTCTCAATGTTTATCCCATCCCTTGTATCCTCCCATTCCTCCCCCCCCCCATTTTCCCATTATTCCCCTCCCCTATGACTGTTCCTGAGGGGGATTATGTCCCCCTATATATTCTCATAGGGTATCAAGTCTCTTCTTGGCTACTTGCTGTCCTTCCTCTGAGTGCCACCAGGTCTCCCCCTCCAGGGGACATGGTCAAATGTGAGGCACCAGAGAAAGTCGTATCACACTCTCCACTCAACTGTGGAGAATATTCTGACCATTGGCTAGATCTGGGAAGGGGTTTAAAGTTTACCTCCTGTATTGTCCTTGGCTGGTGCCTTAGTTTGAGCGGGACCCCTGGGCCCAAATCTGCCTATCATATTGTTCTACTTGTAGATTTCTAGGACCCTCTGGATCCTTTTATTTTGCTGTTCTCCCATGCGTCTCTCATTTAGAGTCCCAATAGGATGCCTTCCCCTCTGTCCCAGTTTCCTGGTAAGTGAAGGCTTTTGTGGGACATGCCCCTTGGGCTAGTATGCAGAGAAATTAAGGACACCATGAAAAGAAAATTTTTAAAGTATGAAGATTGTCAGCCAGGAATGAGGGGGATAGTTTGTTCTTGTATGGTTTTACCTTTTGATGCTCTCTATGAAAACTTGCCTTGTTGCAGTGAGCCAGACAGATAAAGGAAAGAAACAGAGAGACAAACCATAGTTATGTGAGGCAAAGTAAAGCTAGGAGAGTTGTCTTAATTTCAGGAGAACCAGACTTCAGAACACAGGAAACTATCATGCTTAAGGAATATCATTATATACTGACACCCGGGAAAGACTGTAAAAGCCTAGGAACCAGGAAGTTTGCTGCAAGACTGTGTTTTCTAGCTATGAAAAGAAAGCTTTACCCATGAAATCTCCACAATATGGTTGCCTACACAACTTCTTCACGTTGCTAATGGCTGTCATGCTAATGTGAAAGGAGGAAACCGATCTGATGGGATCCCACTACTAGGTGAATAACAACAGGTAACTAATGGCTACCCAGAGAAGGAGCATTAGCATTTCCCAGGTCTAAGTCCCTTAATTGGTTATCTAATACCAGGTAGTCCTTAATAACATACATATTTTCACAGAGACACACACACACAGACACACACAGACACACACACGAAACAGGGTTAATATTCAGAAATTTCTAAGAAGAATTGTTGTTGTCTGCAGCTACCCACGGCATGTCAAAACTGATAGACCTACACGACAAACAGAAAAAGCCACTGTCCATGCTGAAAACATCTAGATTGTTCTAGCTGTGATCTCAGTGGTGAGAGTGTTAAGCATGTAGAGGAATTGCATCAGTTCACTTGATCTAACTGACATTTATAGAAAAATGTAACAATAGGAGAATACACATTGATCTCAAGCTAACATAGAAGATTCACAAAGATCACAGTTGGGACCATAGCGACATCCTAGCAATTTTAATAAAGTACAAGTCATAGGTACTGTATTCTTAGCTTATAATGAAATTCAGCTACAAATGAATTCCCCCATAAAAAACTAGGAATAATATACTCAGTATTAAATAATACTTTTCAATTACAATTGAGTCAAGGAGGTCTCAAGAGAAATTTAAAATGATTCTGAGCTAAGTGAATATGAAAATATGATATTAGAGTGTGTAAAATCAATAATTATAGAAAATATATATTATTGATTGTGTAAACAAGAAAAAAGAGATTATCTATACTAAATAAGTGAAGCTCTCAGCATTGGTTATTAGAAAAAGGAATGTGCTTTAAGCTATAACAGGCATTTTAAGCTAAAGGCAAGCTTACTAAAAGGAAATTTTTTTGCAAAAATCAGGGAAATTGAAATTAAGAAATCAATAGAAAAAAATCAATGAATCCAGAGTTGGTTCTTTTAAAATATTAAAAATACTTCCATAACTATACAAAATACCTCTGATTAGTCCCACCGAGGACTAAAGGAAGGGGAACTCAAATAAGATTGCTAAAGGAAATTCTGGCAGATTGGAAATGATCCCCAGCAACCCATTGGAAAGTGGGAGTGTGCAATGACAGTAATTCCACAGGCGGTTGTAGAATATTGGCTGTGCAAAATAATAATCCTGTTATTCACGCAAAATTATCATACACAACAAAAACAGGCAAAATGAGAGTTTGGGAAAGGCTCTGAGTATTCTAGGATACGGTATCAGAAAAGTGGTAAAAATCCATAATTGTGTTGGTTACACTAAATCACACATCTTTTCTCTCACAGTCTCTAAATGAAACACAAAAAAGTTAAAGGATATCTACATTTTCCAATTAAAGAGAGAAAAATTAGATAATAGTAAGTACCTCTTAATTCAATTCAGACAAGCGAGAACTGAATAATAAACACCAACAGAGCTGTGCCATGTAGTGCAAATTGGTATTGACCCCACACACACACACCAATAATTCAATGCAAACCAAAGACATGCTTCAGTTAAGGGTGAGCACTTGAAACTCAGTGTGGAAAGCGACATGGTGATTGAAGAACTATTTCACAAACGCTGTGACATCGACTGCTTTCAAGTAACAGCATAAGAAGCATCACCAGAGTAACCAGCAGTGGAAATGATGAAAGACACAAGCCCTCAGACAGACATGAAAACCCTTAGCCCATGTGCACACAATTACACACTGGGAAATATGTCAGACAAAAAGTAAAAGCACCAAATGATGACAAAGGCCAGTCTACAGTGATATCATGAGATTTCACTATATCTTCTGTAATAGCTAAGATACCAGGGGGCTAAAATTCAGATTCTACTAAAAGAACCAAATCTTTAAATTTAATAAGAAAGACTTTAAAAATGAATAGCTGTTTGTGACGGTTTTTTTTTTCAATATGAGCCTTGAAATATAGATGTTGTCAATTCTATCTTAAAACAAGGCTTTCCAGTCTGAGATCTGACCTCTTATATTTGTTATCTGACAGGATATCTGATAAATGTTTTTGGTGAATGAAAGAACAAGATATTTGAAGGGAATTCTCACCTTCAGAGAAAAGATTCTACATGTTGCAGATTCTGCAGTTACAGAGTGTTGAACTGGATTATAAAATTTAAGGAGTGTTGGTAAATGCACTTAATTAGCTACCTAAGAGGAGGGTAGATAAGAAGAAAAGAAATACTAACATCAACATGGGGGACGGGTAACAAATTTCAAGGGTAATACATAGGAATCCAGTGCCAAGATAACTTTTAAAATTATAAACAATCATTTCCTAGAATTAAGGCAATAAAAAGTTAGGAGTAAATGGCTGGTGAGTTGGCTCAGCAGGTAAAAGTGCTTGCTGTAATGTCTGATAATGTGAGGTTGGTCTCCAGAACTCACAGGAAGATGGAAGCAGAAAACAGACCCCACCAAGCTGTCTTCAGACCCTCACACTTGGATGATAGCATATGAATGCTCATGCTCGAACACACACACACACACACACACACACACACACACACACACACACACACACGAGAGAGACGAGACACACACACAGAGAGGAGAGAGAGAGAGAGAGAGAGAGAGAGAGAGAGAGAGAGAGAGAGAGAGAGAGAGAGAGACGGAGAGACGGAGAGGATGAGAATTTAAAAAATAGGAGAAAAGAATCCAGCTTCTTACCCCTTCCTCCTCCCTCATTTTCCTTACTCTTTATATTTCACAGATATTCCAAAGTCATGCACACAGATATTCTAGTGTAATTAATGACACAGTAAGTAGTTTATCAATGATCCACTTCTGAATGACCTCTTGAAACAAAACACTGATATTTGATTACTCAATGCTGGGGTTTTACTACCGGAATGTTATAGTACATTTACCAAATCTCAATATTTCTAACTAATGGAATTTAAAATGTAAAACAGTGAAACACTGGTAGAAAGTCAACAGACCACTTTTTGGTGTTTTTTTTGTACAACTCTCTTTCAAATAGAAATCAAGGCAGTTTGGCTCATAGAGCACATTCCGTACCATGTCAGTCCCTTTCCTGTAGCTGGGAGCTTAGCTGCCAGTAGAAATCCCCTAGCTGGTTTTAAAATGTCAATCACGTTCACAGCTGGAGAAAGAGTATTTTCTTAGAGCAAAATTTTAGCTACAAGAAAAATAGGCTTTGTCATTTTTGAACTCATATGAGGAGTTAAATTTAAGAAATTGGAAGAAACAGCTTTTTTACTCACAACTAAATTGAACAAGAAAAAAAAAGAACGAGCAAAATAAATGCTTACCTAAGTACTACACATCCCATTTAGTCTCTGAAGCTGCTGTGATGGCCACTAGGCAGGCTGGTTCCTTGGACGCCAGCTGTCCATTCCTGGAAAGAGGAAAGAATCTACACTACAGCACTAAGCCCAGGCCCGTGTGCTCACCATTCTTGTCTTAAGTTGGAAGATCTTACCCTTAATTCTAAACCGAATCCTCTTTAGTAAGTATGCATGTTGTGTTTTATTTTCCTTTCCCTTAAACATGAATGAATTCATCCACACAAATACCAAACTCTTGGAGATGATAGTATCATGCATGGGATAGCCATTATAATTCTATGATGAAGTATTATTATCGTTTTTGTTGATTCCTTCTAGACTGACACTTATGGTCTATTAATTGTATGTCTTTTTTTGAAGGAAAACAGTAAAAGGCGATAGTCAGCTGATGTATCTAATAAAACTCAGCTACTGAAAACTTGGCTTTAGGCAGAAATTTTAGGCAGAAGATGTCCTTTGTAGTGTCACTGCCTCACGGTGTTTGGATGAGCCTGTGGGAGAACTGTTACTTCTGTGAGTCCAGTGAGATGAATGAAACTATGTACCATGGAACAAGCTACCCATGTGGTATCAACTCATATGCATTAATGGAGAGAGAAAAAGCTATCACTCTCTCATACATTCTCACATGTATATGAAATGTGAGCTCACACATAAATTCTAAGACAGTCACTTGAATAATATACATTTAAACAACAATCCTTCACTGTCCTTACCTCTATTATTAATCCTACTTAAAATTATCTTGACTAAATGACTATGAGAATCCAAAGTTAATGTTAAGCCTAATAATTCATCATTTTTCCATTTTTATTAAGAGATAATCAGATATGACAAAATAAAATATAATAAGGTAAAATAAAACCCACCTCACATTGTGTAGGCTACACCCAGCAGAAAGAAAACAGCCCAAAGAACAGGCGCAAAAATCAGAGGCCCACTCACATGCTCAAGGATCCCATGAAAACACTAATCTGAAAACTAGTATATCTACAGAGGACTTGCTGTAGACTCATATAGGTCCTGTGTTTGCTGCTTCAGCATTATGATTTTATATGATCGCTGCTTTGTTGATTCTTCTAGAAGAACAAAAGGGTCCTCCATGTTCTCTGGCTCTCATATGTTTTATGCATCCTCCTCAGAGGAGTTCCCTGACCTCTGATGGGAGGAATTTGATGGATACATTCTCTATAGAGTTGTGTGTTCCAGGGGCTCTGACTCTGCCCTCCACCCCCAAACTGTGTATGTTGTATATAGCAGAATACCATTAGGAGCCATTTTATTGATTATTTTAAAAATCAGTACTGTTTGATCTTAACTTAGTCTCTGGGCTATCTAGTTACTGGCTCTTGTTAACTCAAGCAGTATTACATATGAGTTCTGTCTCGAGGAATGTGCCTCAAGTCAAATCAGACAGAAAGGTCCTATTGTAGGTCACAGGTTTTGTGACTGGGTTGGTGTTTACATTTCTCTTTTGGTAGTCTACAGAGTACTGTCCTTCCACCAAAGATACTACAGTATAGGAGTAATGGCCTCATGTAGGCACCAAGTAAACTTCTCCATGTTAAATGGGTTGTGTGGGTGCTACCTCAGCAATGCTGCCCTGCTGTCAATTTTAGATAACAACTCATTGTCCTAGCATCTCTCTGGGTTGTTTGGGGATTTCCATGGGCCTCATTTATTCAACAACTCAACTGAATGCAATGCAGTGCAGTGGCTGCAAGCCTTGTTTGGTAACAAGAGATGGCCATTTGGGACTCTGTATTCCCCATTATTAGGAGACCTCATGAGAATTACCTTCATATATTTTTGAAGTTTCCACTGCATTAGGTTTCCATATCATCTCTCAAATACCCCTCAATTCCAGTTCTCACTCCCCACATTGCCTCCCTCAACCCTATCTCTGCCAGCAAATGGTCAATGTTATCTCCCCCACCCCTGACTACCCATAAAATCTATTTTATTGCCCCTTCCTAGGGAGACCTATGTGTCCCCTGTAGTCCCTTCCACTATACCTGACCTCTCTGGATCTATGGATTGCAGGTTGATTACCATATATTTGATGAGAAATATTCACATATAAGTGAATACTTATCATATTATCTTTCTGTATCTGGGTTATCTCACTTAGGATGATTTCTTTTAGTTCCATTCATTAACCTGCCAATGTCATGATGTAAATTTTGCAACAGCTATGTAACATTGCATTGTGTAAATATATCACATCTTCCTTATTTTTCTGTTGAGAAACATCTTGGTTGCTTCCACTTTCTGGTGATTATGAATAGGGAAGCAACGAACATGGTTGAGCCAGTGCCCTTGTGGTAGGATGAAGCATCCTTTGGGTATACGACCAAGAGTGGTACAGCTGACTTTCTGAGGGATGGCTATACCAATGTCCATAGTATCTGTACAAGTCTGCACTCCTACTCACAATGGATGAGTATGCCCTGTATTCCACATCCTCACTAGCATGTCACTTGTCTTATTATTCTTAGCCATTCTGACAGGTGTAATATAGAATCTCAAAGTAGTTTGATTCGCATTTCCCTGATGGTTAAGGATTTTGAACATTTCTTTAAGCGTTTCTCAGCCATTTGAGTTTCCTCTGTTGAGAATTCTCTATGTCTATATCCCATTTGTAAATAAAATTATGAGTAGTTTTGATATCTAGTTTCATGAGGCCTTCATATATTTAGGATATTAGTTCTCAATCATAAATGGAGTAAGTAAAAATATTGTCTCATTCTGAAGTCCTCTGCTTTGTCTAAATGATGGTGTCCTTTGCCTTACAGAAGCCTTTCAGTTTCATGAGATTCCATTTATTAATTTTTGATCTTAGCGCTTGTGCTAATGGTGTTTTATTCAAGAAGTTTTCTCTAGTAAAAATGAGTTCAAGGCTGTTCCCCACTTTCTCTTCTATAAAATGTAGTGCATCTGGTTTTATGTTGAGGTTTTTCATCAATTTGAACTTGAGTTTTATGCAGGGTGATTAGTATGGATCTATTTGCATTCTTCTACATGCAGATATCCAGTTTGATCAGCACCATTTATTGAAGAAGCTGTCTTTTTTCCATTGTGTATTTCTGCCTTCATTATCAAATATCAGGTGTTGATAGATGTGTCAGATTATTTCTAGGTCTTTCATTCAATTCCGTTGGTCAATGTGTCTGTTTTTATGTCAATATCATGTCTTTTTTAAAAGACCAGACAGTAACCACAGATGTTAGAGTGAAGGTGGAGCACAGGAAAAGAAAGAAAGACTCTATTGAAGGTAAAAAAGTAAACAAGAAATTATCTGGAATGAAAGACAAAACAGAAATAAAAGTATTCAGCAATGTCAGTTATGGAGAGTCCTGATGAGCAAAATCAGTCATGTCTCATCTGTCTATGCAAATGTGAGGAGACTTGAGAGGGAAAAGCTCTGTTTTCATTACTTCATCATTATCTCAATACCTAGTGTTTTGTGCTTCACATACCATAAAACAGCAAAGAGAGAGGTGAGATACTTTATATTGGCCTCATTCAACATTAATAATGTCCACTAAAGATAACTGATACACTTAGTCAGTGTATCAGTGCCTATAGTTCTATGTCCTTTGGCTCCTACAGAAATGATGACTTCAGAGATCTCCTTATGTCATTCAACTCTGTTTTTGCAGTAATTATAAGGTATGCCAAATTACCTGTCCCTACCCACAGAAAACTTGACATCAAATGAGTCAGCTTTTGTCTAACACCAACAACTAGTTCTCTCATCCACACCTTGGGTATTCTGTGACTTAATTAAACTCTAACACTAATTGCCTGAAGTTAGCATTGCATACAACAAGTGAAGGGCTTGGTCCCACAGGACTGCTCCAACATCAGGCATCAGCCACAAATCATAGACCACCAGGACTTCTCATGTTCTTTTCTAAATCCAGAGCATTATCTCAACTCTCTTCTCAGATCCATTTGTTGGCTATAATGGCTAACAGAGCCCTCAAGAAAATATGCTTAGCCACTTATAATCAAAGATGTTACATAGGTTCATGGGTCAGAGCCAGAGTAAGTAAGACATAGAATGAGGTCTAGAACCCTAAGCCAGACACTTCTGCCCCACAGAGTAGGGATATGAAGCATCCCAAAATAAGAATACACTCATCAACTCAGAAATTCTACAAGCCACACCATTGGGAGTAGTTGTGGGGGATTAAATATGTACATATGACAGATTATTATTATTCCCTTTTCTGGGAGTTGGAGGTATTACTATTGAATGTTGTTGGTGTCCAATAAAAAAACTTGAACATAAAAATGTTGTAATAAGACTTTGTATACTAAACGTAAAAAAAGGAAATAAAGAAAAGGAGAACCCTGATCTTCTTGATAACTTGCCCCATCCTAAAGTCATGGAGGATCCCATTGAGAGTTGCCCATTACAACAAAAAGAATTACTATCCTTCAAAAAACAGAGCATTTTGAATTCAGTTTTAGGAACTGGGTCAAAATAAATAAATAAAACATGTGTTACCTATTATTTGATGTCTGTACAAAAAGTGGTGGTTTTTCCTTCTCTGGACTAAGTGGAATATAAATAAAGAGAATAAGGATGTCTGAAGCTCATGATTGGCACAAGTCAGTTTTTGTTATGAACTTCTCGAGTCTTCAGCATGTCCCACTGGATCCTGTATGCTTGAATCAGGAAGACTGTGCAAGTCACTGGCCGGGTTGGAAGACAGATCCTTGATACAGTCCTGTCCCCTCTCCAACAGCTTCCCTTTCTGTTACCCATCCAGAGCATCCTTGACTTCTGGGCTTTTGACTAGGTCTCTTATATAGCACCAAACATAAATCTGGCCCTGGAGATGATTCTACCCCTTTCTTTGTTCCTCACATTTCTCAGAATCAGGGAATAATCTTTCCCTTTATTGTTTCCCCTTCTTGATCATTATAAGCATAGCCAGGCATGCAGTTTCTAGTGCTTAATCTGAGCTCAGCCAGCAGAGGCTGCCTCTGCTCAGGCCTCCTATTTGCTCTGCAAGGTAAGGACTTAAATTTGAATCCTGTCTAGGTAGATAAACATCTTGGGTGTGCATATTGGAGTGTGGTTATCCTGTATTATGTGGCTAATATCTGCTTTTAAGTGAGTATATACCATGTGTGTCTTTCTGGTTCTGGGTTGTCTCACTCAGGATGATCTTTTCTAGCTCCATCCAATTGCCTGAAAATTTCAAGGTTTCCTTGTTTTTTATTGCTGAGTAATATTCCATTGTGTAAATGTACTACAGTCTCTTTATCCATTCTTTTTTTTTCTGTATAATTAATTTATTCACATTCCATACAGATCCCAGTTCCCTTCCTCCTCTCTTCCTAGTCCCACTCTCCCACCCTTTTCCCTGATTGCCTCTCCCCTTCTCAGAGAAGGGAGCCCACCACCACCACCACCACCATATGGTATCCTGCCTTGCCACTTCATGTTGCATCAAGACTAAGTGCATCCTCTTTCACTGAGGCCTGACAAGGCTGCCAGGCCAGGGGAAAGTGATCCAACACCAGGCAACTGTGTCCATTTCAGTGATAGCCTCTGCTCCAGTTCCTAAGGTAGCTACATGAAGACTGAGCTGCCCATCAGCTTCATACGTGTAGGGGGCCTAGGTCAAGTCTTTGGATGTACTTAGGTTGGTGGTTTAATCTCTGTGAGCCCCCATGAACCTAGGTTAGTAGACTCTGTTGGTCTTCTTGTAGAGTTCTTGTTTCCTTTGGGTCCCTCTGTCCTTCCCTCAACTCTTCCACAAGATTTCCAGATCTCTGTCTAATGTTTGGCTGTGAGTCTCAGCATCTGTTTTGATCGCTGCTGGGTGGAGCTTCTCAGAACACAGTTAGCTTGTCTCAAGTCTTCAAGTATAGTATAGTATTATTAATAGTGTCAGGGGTTGGCTCTCTCCCATGGGGTGGGTCTCAAGTTGGGCCAGTCATTGGTTGGCTGTTTCCTCAAATGCTGCTACATCTTTATCCCTGCCCATCTTGTAGGCATGGTAAATTTAGGGTTAAAAGTTTTGTGGATGGGTTGGTGTCTCATTCTTTTGGGTGAGGGACAACTAGTTTGTTTCTAGTTTCCAGTTGAGCAAATGTCCTTGCTGTATGGTGGAGCATCTTGTAGGTGTATGACCAGAACTGGTATAGCTGGGTCTTGAGATAGAGTTGTTCCCAATTTCTGAGAAAGCACCAGCTTGATTTCCAGAGTAGGTATATAAGTTTGCACTCCCACCAGCAATAGAGGAGTGTTCCCTTTTCTCTACATCTTTTCCAGCATGTGCTGTCACTTGAGCCTTTGATCTTAGCCATTCTGACTGGTGTAAGGCAGAATCTCAGAGTCGTTTTAATTTGCATTTCCCTGATGACAAGAGACATTGAGTATTTCTTTAAATATTTCTCAGCCATTCGATATCCCTTTGTTGAGAATTCTCTGTTCAGTTCTGTACCCCATTTTAATAGCATTATTTGGTTTGGTGGTGTTTAATTTCTAGAGTTCTTTATATATTTTTCAATAGTAGCCCTCTGTCAGATGTAGGGTTGGAGTTCTTTTTCTATTCTGTAGGCTGTCGTTTTGTTCTATTGACACTGTCTTTTGCTTTAAAGAAGTTTTTCAGTTTCATAAGGTCCCACTTGTTTTTTATCTTAGAGCCTGAGCTATTGTTGATCTGCTCAGGAAGTTGTCTCCTCTGCCAAGGAGGACCCTAGGGAGAGTGCTTAATTCTCATTTAGAAGACAAATACAAAGACACTGGAAGTGGTTAAAGAGAAGGAACAGGATTAGAGCCTACCATAAAGGTACCTCTGAAAGACTTTACCCAGCAGAGGATCCAAGCAAGTGCTGAGACACACAGCCAAACTTTGGGGTGGAGATCAGGGAGTCTTATGGAAGAGTTGGGCGATAGAAGGACCTGGAGGCAGAGGAGGTCCACAAGGGGACCAATGGAGTCAACAAACCTGGGTCAGGAACAGGGATGCTACAGAGACTAATGTGCCAACCAAGGACCACGCATGGTGAGGACCTAGACCTGCTACTCAGATGTAGTAGACAGGCAGCACAGTCTCCTTGTCCATCCCATAATATGGGGAGTAGGGACTACCTCTGACATGGACTCTGGTGCCCACTCATTGATCACTTCCCCCTGGCAGGGTAGACATGCCAGACCACAGAAGAAGAGGATGCAGGCAGACTAGATTAGACTTCGTAGGCTGGGGTCAGATGACAAGGGAGGAGAGCTTTCCCTTTCTGAGGACTAAGGGAAGGGAATGGGGGCAGGGTTGAGGGAAGATGGGTGAGGCCTGGAGTAGAGGAGGGAGGTGGCTACAATTGAGAGGTAAAATGAAAAAATTAAAAAACAAATAAGGAGGGACATGTGTAAGAGAAAAAAAAAAACTTGTATCTTGTCATTAACCTGACCCTCTATTCTGTCTCACTGTGGGTTTAGCTATTCAGTGCTCTGGGACTTGAATTCTTGCTTTCTATCTCAATCCCTTTATGGCCTCAGGTTTGGCTTCAACTATTTAAACCTCACCCTTCTCTCAGTCAGTTTTCCACCTTCTGTTGTGTATACTTCATATTTTAGCATCCTATAAAATATCATGAAAGCAAATTGATTTTCACCTTAGTGGATTACCAAGTCAGAGCCCAGTTTGTCAGTCTTCACACCTGCATGCACACACAAAAACCTAGTGAAAGAGGTGATAAAAAAAAAAAACACTGTCACTTTAGAAATGTGTGAAAAGTGAAGGGCAGAAAACAACAGAGATCCAGTAGGTGCTCTCTCTCTCTCTCTCTCTCTCTCTCTCTCTCTCTCTCTCTCTCTCTCTCTTACTCAATCCATACCCACAATGCTTTGATTTTGTAAGGACAAGGTAGAGTTGTTAGAATTTTCTCTCCCATGTGACTGCCTTACGAGTCAAATGTTGACAAGAACATTTACACAGATCTTTGTGATTACTAGATCTCTCTAGATCTGCAGGAAATAGAAAATAATTGACTCAGTGTAGTTGTTGTTTATTTCTCTCTGGATAGTACACAAGTATCCAGGAGACAAAAGTTATCCAATTTTTATGTGGAGCCAGAATTAAAATATTTGAATACTTATTAAAGAACTTCACACTAAAGGCATGCCATTTAAAAGAAGAAAGATTGCTGTATCTAAGTTTATCTGAGTAACCTGTAATTTTGAATTCCAGAATACCATTGAGACAGTGAGCATTATCATTTTTCAAAATTCAATTTATTGCCATATCTCTGTGTATATACATATGTATATATCTTTATTGCCTAAGGGGAATGTTATGCATCTTTCTCCACTGAACAAATGCAAATTTAGTTTGTTTTCAGAAGAACAAAAAACATTTGGGCAGCCAAGAAACAAAAGGAGGGTACTCAAGGGCAAGTGTGACTCTGTGACCCAAGATTTATGACCCACCCCTTGATGTGGAGAAGGGAATCTATTCCCTCTGCTCTCTGTTAGCTGGGGGAAAGAGTGTTCAGCAAGAACAGATGTGGCCATTCGCCCAGTTGCCCAGTGGAAACAAGCAATTGCCATGGCAACCAGAAAATACCATGTGGGACATGAACTGACCTCTAAGGCTCAGCTTTATGTTGCAAGACTTGCATATGTATGCTTGCCTGTGATGTACATTTCCTTTCTGTGTGAGTGTGCTAAGTGTTAAAACAATTATTTATTTCTTCTCCCTCTAGTACCCTCTAGCTCCACTTCCATCTGAAACTGAGCATATTGCAAAGAATACAGAGTCACTGATGTCAGCACAAGGAAAGGTACCAATGAAAGATGTAAATACACATTGGACAGCATGGAGAGATCAAAAGAGTCCTATGTGCAAACAGCTTGGGGAATAAAAGGCTCAGGTTGTTAGTTGAGGGTATTTTAACTGCCCTTCAAAATAGTTGCATACGGATCCAAAACTGTATGTTTAGTCACATTTATTTATTTATTTATTTATTTATTTCCTACACAAGCCTTCCATTATTTCAGCTAGGAAAGTGATGCCAAGGCTGAATGAACGAAAAAACTGTTGTCACTAACGGACGTGGATGTATGGTGCAGATACATGAAGATAGAGGTAAATAATTAAGGATTTATTGTGTTTGGTGCTCTTCCAGTTAAGGCATGTGTTCTTAGCCTAGAACTCAGAAGGAGAGTTAGCGTGTAATTACTCTGCACTTAATGTTCACCATAACATGAACATGTATGTGGCATGTGGAAAAGTGAAATTCATTCAGCTTTTCCTGAGAAGCTATCTTTTGGGAGTTGAAATGCATGAATTTCTTAAGGTCAATTGATTTCTACCCCCTGGAGACTGTAGCCCATGAAAAAGTGAAATGAGTGTGTAGCATGCTTCCTTACTGTTCTTAACTCACTGGGGCAGAGCTATAGTCACTGCTGGTTTCTCACCCTCCCCCATGTTTTAAAAATAAGTGATGTTATCTAAAATCTGAGTCCAGTGTGACTTATTTCTGTAAGAAAAGGAAACATAACAGGAAACATACAGCCTGCTTCAATTCTGACAGGTGAGGTTCATCAGTTTTTCATCCCCCTTGCAGATGACTTTGAACATGGTTCAGTGGCAATTGCCCAGAAGTGCTGATATAGGCTGGTTACTGCAATTTTGATTCTTTCTAATATGAATCAACTGTAAAAACAAAAACAAAAAACAAATGAACAATCTCACCATTAATCAGTAACATTAGCTCTACATCTTTAATAACTCAGAAGCATAACAGTTGTCATATATTTCCTTCAAGGTTATCTTTTTTTAAATACAGGTATACTTTAAAAATATAATTTGTTTCCAAAAGGCATATATTTTTATTTCCTTGTGTCACTTTAAATTCAATCATGAGATTAATTATACATATAAAATTGTCTAAATATGCAAATCATGTAATTATGAGTGTGTGAAATTTTTCAATTTTTTTGTACATTGTATTCTTTTCTAATTTTTAATGTGTCCACATTATATCCCGATTGTAACCCCCTCCCTCATCACCTCCCTCTCCCACCCTCTTTTCAGTCAAATATATGTTTGAGTTTGTCATGGTATTTAATTTTAGATTCTTTTAGATTCTTATTTGGTGAAACTATTATTTTCTGATCATATGAATGCCAGTAAAAACTAAAATAAACATTTCATCTCTTCACATAATTTAATTTACGATACAATAACTTCATTCAGCAAAACTGGTAAAAAAAGAGAATAAAAACATCATGTGGGAACAGAAACAGAAGAGGGTCAAGAAAGTGTCTAAAAGTGTTTGACTATCGACCCCAGAGCAGCTGGGGAAGCATTCTGCACATATTTTCCTAGTAGAAAAATATCTTACAACTTTGGACACAATCACAAGCAAAGGTTTCAAAATATGTTCCATGTTTGTCTTTTTATTTCATAGTTTTTTTCAGACTTAACAGATCAATTAAGAAACATTGTTTAAAATAAGAGAGAGCAGGAAGCTGAGGCAGTGGGGATTGAGAGAAGAGCCAGTGATCTGGAAGGAATTAAGGCACAGGGCATGAAATTCTCAAAGAATTAATAAAATGTTAAGAAAAAGAAACTAAAAATTTTAAACAAAAACAACTGGGAACCGCTAACAGCACTTAAGAACATTATGTACAACTAAGTGAAATAGTGAAATTTTCTGGTGCCTTTGGATCTCTGTCCCTCTAATCTTTGGTGGTAATTACTCAGACAGAAAAAGGATGGAGTTGCTTTCTATGAACTCAAATGCCGCGTTCATGAAACTCTAAGGATTGCTTAAGAAAGGTAGAGAAGCTAAGCTGGTGGAACACATCTTTAATGCCAGCACTCAGGTAGGCAGAAACAGGTGGATCTCTCTGAGTTTGAGGCCAGCCTGGTCTACAGAATGAGTTCCAGGACAGCCAGGGCTACACAGAGAAACCCTGACATACACACACACACACATACACACAAAGGTAGGAAAAATTATTGTAGCCCTAGAATGTTATAACGTGTTCTAAATGTTGAGCCCATCAAACCAATCAAAATAATGTCTAATATAGTAGCAGGAAAAAAATAGTTGTACTTTGCTTTGAATGAGCAGGAATGGCTAGGAGTCCATGGGGTTAGCTTCAGAGATTCTTGGCTTTTAGAACTTAGTCTATTAAGGGAAAAGAAAAGCATTAAGCCACCAAGGAAAGGAGCAAGGTCAGAAAGAGGCAACCAGAAAATGAAGTTCTCAACACAGCTAATTTTCCCTTTCCTGTTTATCCAAAACCAAAACCAATAATCTCATTATTTTAAATGTTTTAATGTGCCTCTCTGAATAAATTAGTCCATTTACACTAAGTACACTTATCTCCAAGGAGCCTGTTTCAAGGGTGGGTCTTAAGAGTAAACATAGGTTTCCTTAATTGGAGCCAGCCAGTTCACAGCATATGACCAGGGGCACAATCACGGAAGGAAAGAACAGTACGGACAGAGCACCGGGATACGGGAAATGGAAGGATTGCTGGGCGAGACACAGAGAAATGGTTTTGAGATGACTCTGGCAGAAAAGACAGAAATAGAAGTATTTGAGGAAAGAAAAAGATCAAAAGCAAAGAAACAACAGAAAAAAAGACAAACAGCAGAATTTCACTTCACTTGATGAGTGACTAGGAAAACTGCCTTCTTTTAAAGAGTCACAGCTAGTGGTGCTCAAGGGGAGCCCTATTCAGATAATCACACATAAAATGTAATTTCCCTTTTTTCCCCAAATTAACCCCCCAAGTGCATGGAATCAGAAGGTTACACAATATTTGAAGAATGATTTTTTTTTTAAAGACAACTGTTTTGAACCTAAGATTTAGTTGAAAATAACTAACAGAAAACTGTGAGACTGAGGACTCAGTCAGAAGTTTCTGGAAGGGCCCCATCACGCTTTATTGCCTACAAATAAATACCTTTCTAACAGCCCTGACACTCAGATATACCTGCACTGTGTTTAACATTGACGTGCTTTGAAAGCTCAGAGGGCTCTGGGTTTTTCCTCAATGAAATCAATTAACTCCGGAAGTACTCAATTATAGATGTTAATAGCTCAGAGGGAGATGGGGTTTGAAAAGTGTAGCTAATATAAGAAGAAAATGCTAAGGAGTAAAGCCTTCCAAAGAAAGAATATTAAGAAACGTGTTTCCAGATGGAGAGATGGCTCAGTAAGTAAGGACACTTGCTGCTGTTGCAGAGGTCTGGAGTTCGGTTCACAGTACCCATAGTGAATAGCTCACAGCTGCCAGTGAGCATCCAGTATCTTCTGACCTCTGCAGGTATCCACATTCACGTATGGATACACATACACATAGACTACAGAATACACAGAGGTATACATAGACACACACAGACACACAATATACACACCATAATTATCTTTTAAATATTACAAAAGAAACAGTTTGCCTATATTTCTTTCTAAAATTTGATTCAAGCCCACATGTTTACTCACAAACATCCGAGTTCCTTCCACCATTAATCTTCAATGTTGAAATATATATGTGTGTGTGTGTGTGTGTATATGTGTGTATATATATGTATATATGTGTGTGTGACTATATATATATATATATATATATATATATATATATATATATATATATATGATACCATATAGGTCATTCATATATAAATTTTTCTAATTTGATCATAGATTTAATATTTTCTGATGAACATAACTAAGGTCTCAATTTGTGAGAGAAATCATATCTGTGGACTATAAAGGTCTTTTTTGCTCGTTCAGTCTCAGAAAGTACAGATTGCTTTGGGTCACGCACATCAGTCATATTATTTAGCATGGTGTTGGCCAACTTCCCCTCTGGTTACACCTTAGAGACTTGCTTCTGAAAGTTTTCTGACAACACAGGGGAAGAGGACTGGCTGGTATTTATCCCTCTATATTTGTGTTCTTCATAAATTAGCCCAGTTATGGAATCGATCAAACAACAAGTGATACGAACAATCATCTCAGTCCACAAGTACATATGCAGCAAACCCTTTGCAAGGACTTTATACTTGACAATTGGCATTCAGCCACACACATTGCTGGCTTGATGTCCACTGGGCCCTGGGGGTCCACAGTGAGGATTGTGTTCACACTACATCCATGCTGAAAATCTAAAATAGG
This sequence comes from Acomys russatus, assembly GCF_903995435.1. NCBI lineage: Eukaryota > Metazoa > Chordata > Mammalia > Rodentia > Muridae > Acomys > Acomys russatus. Next base: position 11,654,430 of record NC_067156.1, read on the forward strand.
TCGTAGTGTGGATATTTACATAACAGAAAAAATAATCTTATACAGCAGGATCTCTAGTTTTCTCGGGTGCCAATTTCAAACTCACACCAAGAGAACACTTCATGCTTATAGCAAGACAGAAAGTGTCTATCTAGACTGATTGGCATGTTACTCTCTTTATGTCCCAAAGGGTGTTTGCTCTGTTATGAAAGCATATAATCACCAATTAATATGCTTTTGAGACTATGCCCATAGAAAAATCTCCAAAAATATGTAAAATCTCTCCAGTGAAACACGGGTGCTTTGCACAGAGTAGAGGTACAATACTGAGCTAAGAGACCAATGTCAAATCTTTGTGATTTGCAAGTAATAGCACCAAAGACCATGTAATAAATGGTATTGACAGAATAAATGACTTAACAAAAGCCATTTGTAAGACACCTTTTTTCTATCAACTAACCTCACTTCAGAGCCTTTGTTTTTTCAGTTAAGAAAAAAAGAAAATGAAAAAAAAATCTTTTCTTCCTTTATCTCAAAATTGTTTCAAAGGCATCAAAAGAGGGGAACAAATGAAACTGCTTGAAAACTTTAATTAATGCCCATGTGTTTAGAATGCCTTGGATTTCTCAGAAGTGAGAACAGCAGCCATGAATTTCCTCTTACATTTCAGTTACATTTAAGAATAATGCATCTATCACTGTAGAAAAAGAATACAGGCTTTTATTTCTCTGCTTAAGTAATCTCTGCCCACATCCATCATGACCTTTCCATAAGGGTGTCATATACTATTTCTATATAGTTTAAAGACACAAGTGAAATCATTTCTGAATTTAATAAAAGTAGATAAAATAAACTTAACTGTCTACTGATCAAGGATATAAAACATAGAAGAATGTGATTAATGATACATTTTTACTTGACCAATTTCAAAATAGGTTGCAAATGATAAAATTGCCTATGCTTTAGATATTTATCATGTTTATTTTCTTCCAACTTGCCTCATTTAATGAGCTAAGTAAGCCACTTACTAACTTCCTAAGGCACATGATTAAATTAACTCTAAAAATGTCTTGTTAAAGCCAGTTTAACCAAGAAAAGGCTCAATATTCTATTCATTAACACCCATTTATTCAAACAGGCTGTGGTGGCTTACCTGTAGACTAACCCAGAATACACAACAGAAACACAAATCAAAGCAATAAATTGACTAGGGGATGAGGCAAACACATTTGCTTCTCAAAACCTGAACCACCAGCTATTTAGCACAGAGTCCAGTTACAGACATGACTTTTGCAATCAAATGTCTCTTGGTTCAATTTGCCAAGAATAGTTTTGCCTGAATTCCGTGACAATTCAGATCTATGCCATGTATAAATGCAATTCAAATATTGAAAGTTTATATTGGGTTTAAAATTATCACAAGGGACCTAGGGCACAGTCAGCAGAGGTGAGCTGCATGCTGCCCTTCACGCCCTGTAGCCCCAATTTCCAAGGAGGCCTTCAGGAGCATCCAGGTTTGACACCTCCACCCCACTATCTCTGTCACCTGGAGCACAGTCAACAGAGGTGAGATCCATAGATAGAGGCCTTTAGAGAGAAAATGAATAAATTCCTTAAAGAAATACAGGAAAACACAGTTAATCAGGTGAAGGAAATGAATCATACTGTACAAGACCTAAAAATGGAACTAGAAGTGATAAACACACACACACACACACACACACACACACACACACACACACACACACACACACACACACACACATGGAGGGAGATGGAAAACCAAGGGAACAAGAACCACAGACACAAGCATAATCAACAGAATGTAAGAGATGGAAGAGAGAATCTTAAGTGTAAAAAATATTATAGACAAAATTGATACATCAGTCAAAGAAAATGTTAAATCTAAAAAATTATCAACACAAAACATCAAGGAAATCTGAGATGCTATTAAAAGACCTAGAGAAGTGTCTTGCTATCTCTAAGAGACCTTAGGTGCCAGCCTATACTACTATACCCAGCAAAACTCTCAATCACCGTAAATAGAGAAAACAAGATACTCCAAGACAAACCAAATTTAAGCAATATATATCCATACCAGTCCTACAGAAAATACTAGAAGAAAAACTCTAAACTACATCTAGGACTATATCCACGAAATAAATAAATTCCACACCAACAAAAAAAAAAGTGTGTGTGTATGTGGGGGACACCACCAACATCAAAATAACAAGAATTAAAAATCATTGGTCATCAATATCTGCCAATATCAATGTAATCAGCTCCCTAATAAAAAGACACAGATTAACAGAATGAATGTTAAAGCACAATGTATCATTCTGCTACATACAAGAAAAATACCTCAGCATCAAAGATAGACATTACCTCAGAGTAGAGGGCTGAAAAAAAGATTTAAAAAAAAATAAAAAGGGATCAAAGAAGCACACTTAAAACTCATCAGAAGAAAAATTCACCAAGATGATGTCTCAATTCTGAACATCTATTCCTCAAATGCAAGGACACCCACATTTGTAAACTAAAACAAAAATTACTAAAGCTTAAATCACATATTGAATCCCTCACATTAACAGTAAGTAGGATTCTTAAACACCCATCTCTCACCAATGGGCAGGTCATCAAGACATAAAGTGAACAGAAGTAATGAAACTTACCGACAATATGAATCAAATGGACCTAACAGATATCTACAGAACATTCCATCCAATACAAAAGTACATACTTTCTTCTCAACATCACCTGTATCCTTCTCTAAAATTGACCACATAGTTTGCCACAAAGCAAGCCTCAACAGATACTAGAAAATTGAATTAACTTTTTGTATTTTTATCAGACTACCGTGGATTAAAGGTACAAAAACTGAGATCCTACAAACTAGTGGAAACTGAACAACTCTCTACTCAGTGATCACTAAGTCAGGGAGAAAATAAAGAAACAAATTAAAGACTTTCTAGAATTCAGTGAAAATGAATGCACAACACACCCAAACTTATGGGACACAATGAAAGGAGAGCTAAAAGGAAAGCTCATAGCACTAAGTGCCTTCATAAAAAAATTGGGGAGATCTCATGCTAACAATTTAAAAGCACACATGAAAGCTCTAGAACAAAAAGAAGCAAACACACCAAGGAGAAGTAGACCACAAGATATAATCAAATTCAAGGGTAAAATTATATATATATATATATATATTAGAACAATACAAAGAATCAACCAAAGCAAGAGCTGGATCTTTGAGAAAATCATCAAGAGTGACAAATCCTTAGCCAGACTAACCAAAAGGCACAGATAAAGTATTGAAATTAACAAAATCTGAAGTGAAAAGGAAGACATTACATCAGACACTGAGGAAATGCAAGGAATCATTAGGGTTTTTTATCTAATATTTTTAGATTTGCTTATTTTTAATTAATTAACTTTACAACTGGGTTGTAGCCCTGTCTCATCCCTTGTCTTCTCCTGGCACTCCCCTCCCTCTATCCCCCCCTCTCCTGTCCCTTAGTCCTTCTCCCCTGCCTTCCGACCTCAGCCTATCAAGTCTCATCTAGACTGCCTACATCCTCTTCCTCTGTGGCCTGGCAAGGCCGCCCAGTCAGGGGGGAGTGATCAAAGAGTGGTCAACAGAGTCCATGTCAGAGGCCGCCCCTACTCCCCATATTATGGAACCCACATGGAGACTGTGCTGCCTATGGACTACATCTGAGCAGTAAGTCGGGGTCCTCTCCATGCATGGTCTTGGTTGGTGTATCAGTCTGGTGCAGGCAGCCCTGGGCCCAGATTTGTTGGCTCTGTTTTTTCCTTGTGGAGCTTCTGTCCCTTCCTGGCCCTTCTATCCCACAATCCTTCCATAAGACTTCCTGCACTCTGCCCCAAAGTTTGGCCGTGAGTCTCAGCATCTGCTTCCATCCCCATTTATTCACTTTTTACCCCAAACTTAGTCCCCTCCCTCATCTCCTCTCAGTCCCACCCTCACTCCATCTCCTCACTATCCTCCTCTTGTAGTCATCAGAGAGGAGGAGCCCTTATTCCCTACCAACTAATGCCAGCCTACCAAGTCTCATCAGGACTGCCTGCATCCTCTTCCTCTGTGAACTAGTAAGGCACCCTGGAAAGGAGAAGTGATCAAAGAGCAGGCAACCGAGTCCATGGCAGGGACAATCCCTGCTACACTTACTAGGGAACTCATGGAGACTGTGCTCCCTATCGGTGTAGGTTCTCTGCATGCATGATCCTTGGTTGGTGCCTCACTCTCCAGCAGTGGCCCTAGACCCAGATTTGTTGGCCACGTTGGTCTTGTGGAGCTTCTGTCTCCTCCTGGTCCTTCTATCCCCCAACTCTTCCATAAGACTCTATGGGTTCTACCCAAAACGAGGCTGTGAGACTCAGCTTCTGCATCCATCCCATGCTGGGTGGACTATTTCAGAGGTCAACTTTTCAACTGCTTCCAGTGTCTATTCTATTTTCTCTTCTGAATGAGAATTAAGCATCCTCCTTAGCGTTCTTCATGTTACTTAGCTTCTTTAGGTCTGTGAATTGTAATATGGTTATCCTGTGTAATATGGCTAATATCCAAATAACCCAATTAAAAACTGGGGTATAGAGCTAAACAGAGAATTCTCCACAGAAGAATATTGAGTGGCCAATCAGCACTTAAAGAAATGCTCAACATCCTTAGTCATCAGAGAAACACAAATCAAAATGATTCTGATTCCACCTTACACACGGTCAGAATGGCTAAGATAAAAAGCTCACATGAGAGCATATGCTGGCAAGAATGTGGAGAAAAGGAAACGCTCCTCCATTGCTGGTGGCAGTGCAAACTTGTACAACAAGTTTGGAAATCAATCTGGTGCTTTCTCAGAAAATTGGGAACAAGCCTACCACAAGACCCAGCTCTACCACTTCAGCTGCTGCTTCCACCTCCCGAGTGTTGGGGCTACCAGTGTGCACCACAGGCCTGCTTTACTTCCCTGAGGGCTGAACCCAGGTTTCGTGTATGCTAGTTGGATACTCTGCCAACGGAGCTAAATTTTCATCCCCTTTCTGAACAATTCTTGCATTAGAGTTCTTCCACATTAAATTTAATATCCATTTTCTACCGATATGGAATGAATTTACTGGCACGTTATTAAAATGTATAAAATTTATACATTTCTTTCAGAAAAAATGACACTGTTGTAATGTTGGCTTCTCTTCTCTTGTTGAAGAAGTAGATGTGTTTCCTTTGTGCAACCTTTTTATGGTTTCTGCTTACTGTCCACTAAATTTGTTTCTATGGGCTTTCATTTTCTTTGGCAGTGGAAAATAGAAATATCTCTATCACTTTATCTTCTAACTGGTTATTGTTGCTATAAAGAATTATTGATTTTTATATATTATTCATGCTTTTACTATCATACTTGCTTTTTGGCCATTTCATCAGTTCTCTGGGGTTTCCAGGATACTCTCTTGACTTTTGGCTAACATAATTTTTTACTTGTTTTCTAATTCATGTGTTGTTATTATTTTGTTTTATTTAATTAACTTGAAGGAAATATCAGCTACTGTGCTAAATGCCAGCAGGCAAAGTAGAAACACAAGCTTTGTTCCTAATTTATATATGTTCAATGTGTTTATACAAAAACATTATACATAATGAAATATATGTACATTTTATACACACACACCCACACACACACACACGCGCGCGCGCACGCACAAGGATCTGTTTTGCATTTCTTAAATAATTACCACCATTGTATTATGGCCAAATACTATATCTTCACTAATGTTCTTTTATTGTTTTTGCAACCTCGTGTGTGTGTGTTTTCTTCACATGACTTAACTATCATTATTGTGTTCACGTCAAAAATTGTTGAAGAATTTTCTTCATTTCCTTCAACTCAAGCCCATCCTGCAGCTCATGCCCGTTTGTCTTGAGACATCTGCCACATCTCCCCTGGGAACTAGCTGTTCTGTGTTACTCTTGGAGAACTTGCTTAACGATGTCAAGTCTTTCTCCTACAGAAAGGTCTGCATATGCATGAAATCATTAATAGAACCAATCTGCCTAAAGGACATTTTCTTATGAATTTACTACTTGTAATGCTGCTTTAAATGATTTGTATAGTGGTTTTCATACTATACTTTGAAAACATTTTTAACAATGAAAAATTCCTCTGGTTCAAACTTGTTACAGTCATGTCTGCCTTTGTATGTCTGCTTTCCTTATTAATTTGGCAAAACGTGTGAAGTTTTGTTTTCTAAAGGACTTGCACTTTCATTAAAATCCATTTTCTTGACTTTTTGCTTTTATCTTCATTATTTCCTTCTAATGTACTGAATTTTTCTTTGCTTCAGTATTGACTTTGAAGTTTGTTTTAATTGAAAATTTAAAACAATTTGTTAAACCTTTTATTTCTTTTGAGATGATCTTAAGGCTGTATTTTCCATATTTTTCATGAAGTTTGCTAAATGGTATTTCCATCCTCATTATGTTTAAGAATATTTTGTAATATTAGCTTTGATTTCCTCTCTTACCCATGAGTTGTGCAATGAATGTTCTGAAAAATAACCTTTGTATATTTTCAATCCCATTACTAATTTATGGGTCTTATTATATACTAAGCATGTAGATTGTAGTAGGTTTATGAAAATTAATGATATGTATTTGTGGACCTCATACATAGTTTATTGTGTGCAAAATGTTTGTTGCTTCGACAAATTTTATTTTCTCTTAGCATGGCATAATGATTGCTACATATTACACTAACTGTACTATGTAAGGTGTGGATACAGGGGTCACTATTAAATTCACACCAGTCAATCCAGATGCACAGCAGCAAGCATTTTCATACAGACTTTGGGGGGTGGCATGAGTGGCAGCCATCTCCCTGTTCTGGTCTCATTCTAAGGTTCTGCTTTGCTAGGATCCTCTGTTTTGTGTCATGCAGTATGCCAGCGGGCACAGGCACTCATATTACAGAGCTGTAAAGAAGCCTTCTTCACCGTCCATCCATCGGCCCCACCTGGGGCCACAGTTCTACACGGTGTCAGGTTGACATAACAATAGTAATCACAATACCCATCAATAAATGGTTGCTCCTTAGATGAACGGATAAAGGAAACATGGCAAAGCACATAATGCATTTATACACTGCCACGAGGAAAAATAAAATTTGCCCATTGAACGCTTTTTAAGCACTTGCCACAAATCTACAAATCTTGTGTGTGTGTGTGTGTGTGTGTGTGTGTGTGTGTGTGTTGGCTTGGGACGTGGGTGAGAGATGAGTTTTATCACCTCTAGTCCTTGGTAGGAAGGATGTTAATTAAGCCATGTAATTTTTCAGAAAAGTTAGCAAGACACGTTGCCTCCCGCCAATGTGGTCACTGATTACGCCTGGACATAGTGTAATAATTTTCCTCCAAAACTTGTGAAATAAAACTCATGTTAAGCAGATTTTCTCTGCTGAAAATGTGACAAAATATGCTCTAAAATTATGAGTAAAACTTTTACCATCCTTGGTAATTATTATTTATATTTGCTTCCCTTCCATCCTCTGCCTTCTGAGGGTGAATGCTATGTTCTCTGAAGTTATGTTGTAAACTGTGGCCATTAGAGGTAAAATTGGCATGTTTTGCCACAGTGTAATGCTTTATATTTGACTTCTGTTTTGACACCACATAGGCAGGGAGGGGAAGAGACCTTTCCTTCCATCACTGCAGGCTGACAGTCTTGGCTCACTGGCAGTGTTCTCTGGCAATGCAGAGATGTGAGAACCACAGCCACATCCAATAGAAATGAAGTTCTCAGACTCCTACTCCCATCCGTCTTTCTTTTCTTTTCTTTCTTTCTTTCTTTCTTTCTTTCTTTCTTTCTTTCTTTCTTTTGTTTTTGTTTTTGTTTTTGTTTTTTGAGACAGGGTTTCTCTGTGTAGACTTGGCCATCCTGGCCAAGGCCAGGCTGGCCTCGAACTCACAGCAATCCGCCTGCCTCTGCCTCCCGAGTGCTGGGATTAAAGGCGTGCGCCACCACGCCCGACCCTTTCTTTCTTTCTTTCTTTCTTTCTTTCTTTCTTTCTTTCTTTCTTTCTCTCTTTCTTTCTTTCACTCTTTTTCTTTCAGACAGGATCTTTTATTGCTAATGCTGTCTTCAAATCTTCAAATTCACTGTGTAGTAAAGGATGAACTTCAATCTCTTCTCCCTCTCTGCCTTCACCTTCCAAGATCTGGGATTACCAGAGCTAGGAGTATACCACCATGCTTGGCTTAAACAGTACTAGGAGTCCAAACCAGAGCTTTGCACGTGATAGGAAAGCACTCTACCAACTGAGCTACACTCCCAGCACCCCGTGTCAGTCTTTTCTGATACAATGCTGTTGGAAGTTTAGACCCTCATAGCCTTGACAGGCATGTGCACAACATCCATGCTAGGAACTTACAATTGCCTGCAACTCCAGCCCTGGTGTATCTATTTGCTTTCTTCTGGAACCTGTGGACACCCACATCGATAGGGCAAACACACACACACACACACACACACACACACACACACACACAAACACACACACACACACACACACACACACACACACACACACACACACACACAAATAAAATCTTCCCTAATATGAAAAAAGTTGTTTTAAGGTAGCAGATGAGTGCAACAATTACTGTTTCAAACAGTTGTGTGTCATTAATGACTCTGATCCATCGCTTAGAAGAGTTTTTCAGTATTTTGTGTTTGTCCTAGTCCCTAAGTCCCTAATACCTTTGTTTATTTTGTTCTACTTCTCCAAGACTTAAGCTATAATCAAAAAAGGAAAAACAAGCTTGTGGGGGGGGGGGCACAGCAACCTCACTCAGCTGTTATTACTTGATTCTCCAAATTCCTGGTAGATTGGCCTCCTTTTTCAAAGGATTTCAGAGTCATTTCAGGGTTCAGTGATTCACATCTATAATCGCAGAACTCAGTAGGCTGAGGCAGGAGCATGGCAAGTTCAACAAAGAGGTTGCTCAGGGCTACATAACAAGATTCTGTCTAAGGAACAAAATGTCTACTTATGTTTTTAGTGTATGATGTCCAGAGTTTTCAGTGGTACTTAAAGAGGGGAGACAGAGAAAAGTCCTCCCTGGAGAGGAAGTCTCTGCAGCTTCCCTCACTAAATTCCTTCAGCAGAACCCCGGCATGCTGTTCAATGATAAGTGGGTCAGAGAAGAAACAGAGAAAAAAAATCAGGGACTTCCTAGAGTTCAACGAAAATGCAGCTACAACATAGCCAACTCTGTGGGACGCGTTGCGTTGAAAGCAGTGCTAAGAGGAAAATGCAAAGCACTCAATGCCTTCACAAAGAGATTGGGAACATCTCACACAGGCATCATAACAACACATCTGGAAACCCTAGGGGAAAAACAAAAAGCAGAAACACCCAAGAGGAGTAGACAACAGGAAATAGTGAAACTCAGGGATGAAAATAATAAATCAGTTTTCAAAGCTAAACATTTGAAAGCATGTGTACTTGTTCTATCTTTCATCAAACATTGGGGTCTTAAAAACAACAATGGCAACAATTGGTCCTCTGGGTATGTCAAATTGTGCATGTCAAGAACTCTAAAAATACTCTCATGAACTTAGATAACACCTACTGGGGTGGATCGTTATTGATGCTTTGACAGTTACAAAATACCGAGTCCCACGATGATTATACCATGTCCCTCTATTCACACATGTGGCAAGTAGTGGAGTTTGGCCCTAAGTATGGGTCAGATTTTGAAACCATCTTCATTCATCAGCACTGTAAACTAATGCGATGGTCACTCTGAAATCTGAAGCTGGTGCCTGCAAGATGGCTCACTGGGTGAAGGTGCTTGACTTCAAACTTGAGGACCTGAGTTCAATCCTTGAAATACACACAATGGATGGATAAAATGGGCTCTTGAAAGTTGTCCTCTGACCTCCATATGTAAGCCGTGATGCATATGATTATATATACACACTCATTAAGTATATTAATAGTTATATAAATAAATAAAATTCAAACCATGAGGGCTGAGTTAGTAGCATTCCCTATAATTCTATGTGTCTCACATAATAAAAGTGTTTCACAAGCATTTTTTGGACAACATGTTATGAAATGTTAGAGCATGTGTCTACCATACCAAAAATTGATCCACATCTCAAAGTTTTTCTTGTGTGTACTATCATAATCATAACCACAAATAGACCTGAGAAAGGGAAAGAGCCCACAGCAAAGCTTCTAGGAAGGCAAACAATGTTCTGAGAACAGTTTGACCCATGCTGAAGATCTAGTGTCCCATATTGAAAGCTATGCTCCTTCCTGCTTTCCCAGTGGTCTCCCATCAGGTGGCCCTTTGGGAATCAAAAACTGATTGGGAGCTAGTTTCAGCAGGTTCTGAATCCAGATCTCATTGAGTTTAAAGGATGAGTCTTGTAAGAGATCTCTTCCCCATGTTCTGGCCATAATGGTAATGAGATGTCAAGACTTCCAGGGTACTGTAGTCGCTGTGGGAGAGGAAAACATTGGTCTAGGGATTGTCAATCTAAAAGAAATGTACAAGGCAATATCTTGCCTATGGGAAATGGCAGGAGGGGTCCATCAGCTTAGGACCCCATCAACAATGCCAGCCAAATTCCCTTGGACAGTCCAGAAGTGACAGAACCACAGGAAAATGGGCACTGAGTATTAGTGATCTAATGCATGCTACTAATGGCAGTATAGCCTTAGACCTGGCTTCATATGTCTCTTACCCTATCTCAGGAGGTTGAATGTTACAAATTAAATACTGGTATTTTCAGTCATTTGCCTTCAGGCACAGTAGGGATGGTTCTGCGAAGAAGTGGGCTGACTTCTCATGGTTTTATTGTGCATCCCGGCATTATAGATGGAGATTCTAAGGCAGAAATAAAATGATGACATGTGTAAAGAAGGAGATGAAAATTAATGCCAGGGACAGAATTGCTCAACTTTTACTGTTTCCTTACATTAAGGGCAAAGCTGCTCCTGCGGAAAGGACTGGTACATTCGGAAGCACAGGGACACATGTGTTCTGGCAAATAATAGTTAATGATCTGAGACCTAAATTAATTATACAAATCAACAGTGTTAAAATAGAAGGCTTGGTAGACACAAGAGCCTATATGTCAATCATGTCTCAGAAGTCTTGGAACCCAAATTGGCCACTTCAGAAGGTTTATACAGAAATTATAGGAATTAGCAAATTATCTCAAATAAAACAAAGTGTGCGTGGCTTGAGTGTGTGGGACCAGAACTTTCCAAATTCTGCAAAGTGAAACACATCCATCTGCCAAATTTCATTCCTTTTGGTACTTCTGGGGTTAATTTCAGCAGGTAATGGGATTTGATTATACAAGGAACATGTAGGACACTTATTAATTATTTCTCTGGCTTGTTGCCAAGTGATAGGGAATCTTTTCTTCAATGCTTTACCATTAAACCATAATGGTTTTCATGAAATTTTGAGGCTTAAAATACATTATCTATTAATAATTTGTCAATTTCTTCATCTCCTTTTGCAAATGGACCCGGTAAACCTGTATGGGATCGAATATGAGTAATATACAAGGGATAATTTCTGTTTCTGAAGATCTGTTGCAGTTCTATAAATAATGTAGTTAATTCTGAGTTATCAGGAGTAAATTCATCAGTTTCTATATGCAAAACAACTCTTTCAGCATATTGAGAGTCTTTAATTATATGAAGAGATTCAGGAAAATCTAACAATACCGTAAGGATTGCATACAATTCTGATTTTTGAACTGACATAAATGGCCTTTTAATCACCTTAGTCATTTTATCAGACTTATTACCAGCAATACCTGCTTTGTCTGCATCAGTGAAGAAGGTGAGATCGGTGACCTCATTACAATATTTGGAAGGATCCAATTAGTTTTTTTTAACAAACTGTATACATTTACTTTTTGGGTATCTATTGTTAATATCTCCTAAATCATTACTACAAGCTCTTTGCCAATCTTCATTAATTACCCATAATGACATAATCTCAGGATTAGTAAGAGGCACTACAATTTCCACCTGGCCCATCCCTGATAGTTGGCGCAACCTTATTCTTCCCTTTGTAATCAATTCAGAAATTTTCTCTATGTATGTTTTCAATTCTTTGCTTTGCTTACTTGCCAGGAATATCCAATCTATGATTCTGTCTTCCCTTTGCATAAGAAGCCCAGTAGGAGAATGTTTTGAAGGCATAGTAAAGATAATGCTAACAAGTTCAGGATCAATTCTGTCCACATATGCCTTTTGCAGATTTTGCTCTACCAGAATTAACTCTTTTTCTGCTTCATCGTTTAGACATCTTGGACTGTTTAAATCTGAATTCCCTTGTAATGTTTGAAGCAATTTACTTTACTCAAAGGTAGCTAACCCAACTGTAGGCTTTAACCAGTGAATACCTACCATTAATTTTTGAAAGTCATTAAGAGTTTGCAATTGATCTCTATGGATCTATACCTTTTGTGGTCTAATTTTTTCTTCAGTTATTTTATAGCCTAAATAGATAATTGAATCTCCTCTTTTTATTCTTTCTACAGCAATCTGTAATCCCCAGCGTGGCAGAATTCTTTGTGCTTCCTTAAACATTTTTTCTAAAACATTAGGATCAGAATTGGCTAGCAGAATATCATCCATGTAACGGTAAATGATAGATTAAGGAAACTGCCTACCAATTATTTCTAATGGTTGTTGCACAAAATATTGATGTAAGGTTGGGCTATTCAACATTCTCTGTGGAAGTACCTTCTAATGATGTCTCTTCATTGGAGAAATACAGTTCAGAGTAGGTACTGAGAAAGTAAACCTTTCCCTGTCCTTCCCATGCAGAGGTATTGTAAAAAAAACAAAAACAAAAACAAAACAAAACAAAAACCCAATCTTTTAAATCAATTGTAATTATATGCCAAGACTTAGGTAACAAGGAAGGCAAAGGAATTCCAGGTTGAAAAGAACTCATGCGTTGAATTACTTTGTTTATGACCCTCAAATCTGTTATCATTCTCCACCCGCCTGATTTCTTTCTTACAACAAACACAGGGGAATTTCAGGGACTGGACAATTTTTCTATGTGTTGAGCCTCCAGCTGCTCTTTCACTAAACAGTGAAGTGCCTGTAACTTTTCTTTTGTTAAGGGCCACTGCTCCTGGTCAGTTTGAAATCCATTTTAGGGGCAAGGCTGATATCTCAGCAGTGGCCCCTCTTATAAATTTGGATACTCTAAACCTAAGGAGTTCTGAAGTTGGACAGTGGGCATAGCTTGTGGTTGCTCCTGATTACTTGCAGTAATATCTTCCCAGATGCATATAATATTTCACCCCTAGTTTCAACATTGTTTATCTCTGTAATTTTAGGAACATAAATCTGAGTACCTCATTGTTGTAAGAGATCCCTTCCCCATAGATTTATAGGTATGTTAGCCACATAGAGTCACAGCTTCCCTGCTTGCCCTTCTGGTCCCACACACTCAAGCCACTGCACACTTTGTTTTATTTGAGATAATTTACCAATTCCTATAATTTCTGTATAAACCTTCTGAAGTGGCCAATTTGGGTTCCAAGACTTCTGAGACATGATTGACACATTGGTTCCTGTGTCCACCAAGCATTCTATTGATGAGCTACATAATTTTTTTAAACAATAATACATTTGTTCCAGTTTTCTAGATCTTTCCTGTGATAGATTAAGTTATCACCAGTAGACTGTCTATAGACATTAATACATATTCTGTGTAGAGAGATTAAAAGAAAACATTAAAAACGTATGTTTCACCCACCCACTCACACAAATTGGTCAAGGAAACACATAAGCCTGTATACTGTGTTATATATAGATTTATACTCATAAATTGTAAACAAATCAGAGCTGTCTAAACAAAATCCTGAATCACTACCTTTCTAGAGAGGTGAAAGTAGATGGAATGGCCATTGAATGTCATAGAGTCATCTGCAGCTCTGGTAGTGATGGCTTTCATTTCATCACAGTCTTCTTTTTTATTAGTATGTACTCATTGTGTGTATTACTGGGCTTCATAAGGACATTTTTATGTAAATATATAAAGTCATTTGCCCATGTTCTCCCAATGCTCTCCCCTTTCTCTCCCCAAGTCCTCTGCTAACCTTCTTTATCTGCTTTGGTTGTATTTTCATGTGATATAAGCATACATGGTTTTTATGTATTGATATAAAATGTGGCATCTACAAAAGAGAGAAAATGTTTTAAAAGAATACATGATTGAAAAATGCAGTTAGAATTATTTCGTTTCTGTTGCCAAAATGATAAGTGTTTGGATCCTAAAGAGAGATTTTCATATTTGGCTGAATCACAAAACTCAGGAGACATTTTCCTAACCCGTTGTCTTGCAAATGAATATCTTAATTTCTTTTCAACCAATGTGCTAAATTTATCAAAACTCGACAGCATCCAACTCAGTTGCAAAAAAGAAAAAAAAAAAAAAAAACTGCCTGGCATTGGGGTTGCTGGATACACAGTGAGCTTAAATAGTTCTTTGCATCATTCCAGGGTGCATATGAATATGTGTATCACAGTTGAGTTCATGGATCAAAATAGACCTCAGTTAGTTACATATGTCTTGGTGATGTACCTTGTAAATCCTTGATATCCATTTTGTCTAATTAGGAACAAAATCAGCATTAATTCTAATTAGCCCATTAAATAATTGATTTAGGATTACATTCGCTTTACCAAAATTAAAATCTTTTAATTATGATGGTCTCACTAAAATTAAATATGGATTATTTGACATATTTCAATGACAAGAGAAATATTTGGTATCATTAGTAAATTAAAAAAACAAAAAGTAAATAGTTGATTGCTGGACTTGGTAGGCTGTGGATCATTACAGTTGTTAATAAAAAGAATTCTCCATTGTATAGATGCTTGTGTGCAGCATCAGGAGAACACATGCACTAGGTTTAGATGCATCATTTTAACTTTTGGGGGTTAAGAAAATAAGATATGTAGTAATTGCCTTTCACCCTGAATCTCTTTCCGAAAGGAGAATCACCCTTCTGAGGCTTATCATGCCCTGGAATTCCAAGTTAAAATGAATGGAAACAAACAAACAAAAAAAAGAACTCATTACCACAAACTTATAACTATTCTGTTGTTGTATGACTTCTTGAAGAGACATAAAGAAACCTCAATTTACCACACACAGAAAGGACAGTGACAAAGCCAAAATGGATTCCATCCAACTTCAACTTGGTTAACCACTGAGTTTGTCAGGACTCCTTGCTGGAAAGAGTGACTCAAAAACAGGTACCACATTGGTAGTATCCTTGACAGCACACAAGGAGCTGCATCACTGAAGAGCCCTCCTTGTAGTATATATGACGCATGATAGAAATCTATATCCCTGGGGTCCCCTAGTAACTTGTGAACAGATCCACTATCAAGGACTTTCCTACCAATTGAATGATTACTTTGTATATACCTTAGGATCTTGTGAAGACCTTGTGAGCCTCCCCACCACATCCAAGATGGAATTTTAATAAGAGTCTCCTGAATGTCTACGACAGCCATCCCAACTGCTATACTTCAATGTAGTCAGAGTCATGTCCAAGATGAAGGAATCCAATTTACAACAGCTATTTATAATCAACATACAGGTGCACACATGTAGAACAAATGCAGAAGTAATAATGTTTGCAATAACTTAGAGAATATGTGATCATTCATGCAGCTTCAGGCTTTGTTTAATTATATTCAAGGTATAATATTTGAAGAAAAAATCTCTTTGCAAACACATTTAAATTCATTTTAAGTAGTGACATATTTCCTAAATACTATGTCTAGTTAAAAAGTAAATTTAGGGCTCCTGTTAATGTGTTGACATTTATTTGAAAGCCTTTAATAATAATACTTACCTTGACTTCCTAAATAAATTTGGTCACATATACCACTCACACATGTACATACTTTTTTGTAGACACAATCACACCTTTACACAGTCTCACAGATACATTCACACACATGCACACAAGCTTATCTATAGATCAAGGGGAATTCATACAGAGTGAGACATGTTTTATTGTGGCACACATCTAATATAGTAACAATTCTAGTAGATTTTATTTTGGGAAGAATGTATTTGCAGGTGTTCTTAATATTACTTCATATTTTAATATTTTTCTTATCAACTTGTAAAGAGGATCTAAGATTTTATAAAAACTCAAAAGGGCTGATGTTGTCTGGGGGGGCGGGAGATGCAGAGTATTTTTAACCAAAAGTAAGGTCAAGAATATTAAAATGTACACAGATTTCTAAAGCAGTAAGTCAAACATGCAATTCCATTAAAGTTTGATTGTATGATCTCTCCTATATATATGTATATATATGTATATATGTATATATTTATATGTATGTATAAATAGTGAGAACAGAGGCTATGCACAGAAAAGAGCCTTCTATCCACATATCAAATGGTTTGATGCAACAGTGACTAACAGAGTGAAATCAGGACAGTTTATGATGATTTTGGAACCTCAAGATATTTACCCTCTGTTATAAAATAGAGAACCAGTACAGAGGCTCAAAAATATACTAAACACATCTCATAATAAAGGCATTTGGTGGTGCTGATCTGGGCTCCAAGGAGTGCTCTATGAGCTCAGTGTTATAAATGCCTCTACTATTGCTATGCGATCATTGTGCATTTTATAGGGACATGAGATGCTTTCAGAGACAAATATCAATGTAACCACTTTCAGTCTTCAAAACTTTTTGAAAGGCTGGGACAACCCAGATCTTGGACTGACAGTATATTTATTTAGATAGAAATTACTTATTTTGAAAAAACAGTAGGTAGGTTTTAGTGTTTTGACTAAAATTTTGTCTTTAAATTGTTTACTGCTGCAGGAATTTCTAGGTGTGGTATCTTTTATCGTGAAGTAGATGATGGGAGTATGAAGACCTTTGAATCATGATGATCAGAAACATTTTTACCCAGGAGGTGGTGCTGAATCATAAGCTAGTATAAACACTCAGTGGAGTACAGAAAGCTGTCTCCTCCTCTACATCCTGGGGATCCTGAAGAGTGCTGCCAAAGCCAGCAGAATGCTGTATGCTTGTTTGTATATGTGGGGGGATGTGGATACACATCTCTCTCTCTCTCTCTCTCTCTCTCTCTCTCTCTCTCTCTCTCTCTCTCTCTCTCTCTCTGTCTCTCTCTCTCTCTGACTCTTTCTGTCTCTCTGTCTCTGTCTGTCTCTGTCTCTGTCTCTCTCTTTCTCTGTCTCTGTCTCTCTCTTTCTCTGTCTGTCTCTGTCTCTGTGTCTCTGTCTCTGTCTCTGTCTCTGTCTCTCTCTCTCTCTCTCTCTCCCTCTCCCGTGTGTGTGTGTGTGTGTGCATGTGTGTGTGTGTGTGTGTGTGTGTGTGTGTGTGTGTGTGTGTGTGTGTGTATAGATCAGAGGACGAATCTTGGGTATTGCTCCTCGTGTGTGGTACACCTATTTTTGAGACAAGACTTCTTGTTTAATTGGTTGGTTTTGTGTAGTGAATGTTAACATGTTTTTATTTGTATTCCAAGTGTGGGATGTGATACTACTGGGTGTGAGGGAACATGATACATATCCACTAGAAATCAAACTGTTTCACATGGGGGCATGGTCTTTGCCAGTTGAAAAACATCCTGTATGGACTATGGAAGAATATAAATACTGCCCCCCAAAAAACAACAAAACAAAAGGAGATCTCTTTATCATTGCTTTACATAATTCAGCTGCTGATCACTCTGCTTTGATGGGCTCCTAGCATGAAATGCTCCAGAGAATGCTATGAGTTCCTGCTCTGTGGTTGTGGTCACTTTTGCTGAATTCTTGGTGTGCTGTTTACCAGGTCTGTTGGAATCTTGACAATAAAGAGTGAAATTATTCAAGGAATTGAGTGTAAAAGGGTCTACCTCTCTTGTCCCTATTAATCATCTTCCTCTCTTATGTAGGGTATATGAGCGGGAGTGGAAACAGAGGCATTAAATAACCCCATATAAAGTAGGTTTAAGAAGATCAAAGTCTACAAGTGGCACCTAAGGTGGGGTGTCAAATGTTAACTTTATTTTATATAACTGTGTTTATTGTAAGTTTCTCTCTTAACCAAGCTATCACACAAAACATTGAGACTCTTACATTTGTTTAATAATAAGCTTTACAACACAAGACCTGAGCCGTTATTACTCTGTTCTTAACCCTCTAAGTTAATATGATTTTTTTTCCAACGTCCATACCAGAGATACTGGGATATTTGCACTTTGTATGTTTCCTGCTCCAACTCTTCTCTTTTGATATATTCTTGAGCCTCTCCCATGGCTGAACCCCCTATTTCCTCCTCTAATTTATCCTCTTCTGGCTAGCAGGAAGCGCAGTCTTATTCTCTCCCCCGTTGTGGGATTGGCTAGAAGCTGCTCTGTTGGCATATCAGGGGACAATTTGGGAGCAGTATTTACACAACATCGAGGCTGGAGATTCTTAGAACAAGGTTTGTAGCCAGATATTAGGGGGGAGGGCAGGTATAGAAATCAGCACTTGAATTACACAATAACTTTATGCCTACAGTTTTGTTTTTGTTTGCCTTGTTTTCACACAGTAGGAAAGTACTTTATAGACTGATATATTTCGCCATTTCCAATCATTTATTTAATTACTTCTGTTCATGGCATTCTTTCTTTTCCATTTAAGTGGGAGCACAATGAACTGCCCTCTTAAACTAGCCTGAAAATCATACTTTTTGTTAGGAATACAACATACTTGAGTGATTTTAACATAATCTGTCTACAAACGCACCCAGATAAACCAAGCTTTGAGCTACTTATTTTTCTTGCTATAAGGCTGGGAGGGGAGCGATCTCACAACTTTCAGTGTGTCCTTTGTGGTGTTGTGTTTCACATGATTGCATTTTTAAAGCATTTTCTTCTTATAAACAAAGAAGTATTTCTGAAAATCAGCTGGAGGGAAATTTTGGAGAACCCCACTCTTGAGACTAAGACATTGTATGAGTCCAGTTTGTTTAAGAGTTTGCTTAAGTGATGACTTCATTCACTCCACCTTTTAAGCATAATTTTTATGTTTTCAAATTACAATGTAATTTCATTATTTCCACTTTCCTGTGTTTCCCGTGTCCTCCTTATACACCTCTGTCTTTTAAACAACTGTGTTAATTGTGTGTGTGTGTGTGTATATATATACATATATATATGTACACACACACACACACACACACACACCATGTGTTCATTGATGAAATTTGAAGTGTTTCAATGGGGTAAAATAATACCTTCAACAGCAACTACTTAAGGATAGGTATGTATGAGAAGAGGAGAAGGAGAAGTAAAAGAAAAAGGAGTGAAAACTAATTCACACTACCAATAAAAATCTATTTGAGGATGGATCATAGATCAAACAGTAAAATACAAAATTATAAAACATCAGTAAGAAAATGGATAAAAATAGAATTTTAGATACAACAAAAAGACATGATCCATTTAAGAAAAGGTTGGCTCAGTTAAAGGTAAAAGTGGGGGGGGGATATGCAAGATGGCAGCACCAATCACATACCATTTCTGATCAGCAGGACAGCCATGACTGCACAGCTAGCTAAAGACCAAAGTGAGAGCTACAAAACACCACTACTGCTGGTTCCCAAGTAAAAGGGATCCACACTGTGTGGAGCACAGGTGGGTCTGACCCCCGGCCACCCAGCCAACCCACAGAAAAATCCTGAGGGACAACTCACTTTAGCCACCATCTAGAGAAGGACTGTGAGATTACACATACATCTTTGGGTTCAGATTTCTCTCTCTCTCTCTCTCTCTCTCTCTCTCTCTCTCTCTCTCTCTCTCTCTCTCTCTCTCCCCACCAGCTGCTTACTGGCCTAGCCTATCTGGGTCACAGAGGAGAAAGGCAAAGCCCTGCCATCTTGACAAGGCCTGTGGAGCAGCTTTGGGTTCAGAACTCTCTCAGACGCCCCCCCCCCCCCATATGCATACTGGCCTGGCACATCTGGGACACAGAACAGATAGGCAGAGCTGAGTCTGGCATGGGTCCAAATCCACTCATGCTACCATCTTGAGAAGGTTTGTGAGGCACCCAAACAGCATTGGGCGTGGATATCTTGCAGCCTCCCAGCTGTTTACCAGCCTGGCTCATCTGGAATGCAGAGAAGATAGACAGAGCCTGCCATCACAAAAAGGAATGTAGAGCACCTAAGCAGCTTTGGGCTTGGAACTCTCTCAGCCTGCTCTTTCCTGCCAGACCCAACTGCGATACAGAAAGGGAACCCAGCAAATCTGATCTTGGTCCAGGCTCCAATACTCACTGTCCACCATCATGAAGAGGCCTCTGGAGAACCCTCATAAACAGCCTTCATCCTAGAGCCCTTGTTGCTTGATCCCAACCTGCCTGGCCCACATGGGACACAGACAGAGCGTCCATTGCAGGAATCTCTAGGCCTGCTAACACCAGAGACAATTTGATGCTTAGAGGCCAGTGCAAGAAGACAAGCAACAAAACTCAGTACCATGTAACACCACTGGAAAACAGTAACCCAAGCACAGCAAGCTCTGGATATATGAACACCCATGAAGCATAAGAAGAAGACTTTACATCTGAGGTGATGAAAATGATAGGAACCTTGAAGGAAGAAAATAAATCACTCAAAAAAACATAGGGAAATACATTCAAAAAGATGAAGGAATTGAATAAATCCTATAAAGAATTATAGGAAAATTAAATCAAACAGAAGAAATGAAAGAAACAAAGAAAACTGTTCAAGATCTAAAGAAGGAAATAGAAGCAACAAGGAAAATGCAATATGAAGCAATGTTAGAGTTGGAAAACATAAGAAAAAGAAGAGGAGCTATAGACACAAGCAACCCCAGCCAAATACAAAATATGGAAGAGAGAATCTCAAGTGTGGAAGATGAGAACAAAGTTATAAAAGCAACTGTTACAGAATATGCAAGAAATGTGGAACAGTATAAAAAGACCAAGTATAAAAGTAATAAAAATAAAAGGACAGTATTCCAAGCACTAAGGCCTAGAAAACATTTTCAACAAAATCATAGAAGAAAACTTCCCAACCTAAAGAAAGAAATGTCCATAAACATACAAGAAGCCTAAAAAACTCCAAATACATTAAATCAGAAAAGAAAATCTTCCTGCCACATAATAATCAAAACATTAAATGTACAGAACAAAGAAATGATATTAAAAGCCACAAGAGAAAAAGGCCAAGTCACATTATACCTGACTTCTCAACAGAGACTATGAAAGCCAGAAGGCCCTGGGTAGATGTCATGCAGACATCAAGAGACCACAGATGCCAACCCAGACTACTATAATCAGCAAAACTTTTAATCATCATAGATGGAGAAAACAAGATATTCCACGACAAAACCAAGTTTAACAGTATCTAGCCACAAATCCATCCCTATCAATAATACTATAAGGAAAGTCCAACCCAAGGAGGCTAACTACATCCAGGAACACACAGGAAATAAGTAACTGCATATCCACAAATCCAAAGGACACACACACTCTATCACCCCCAACATCAACATAAAAGGAACTAATAATCACTTGTCATTAATATCTCTCAACATCAATGTCCTCAGCTCCCCAGTAAAAAGACACAGGCATATAGAATGAATGCAAAAACAGGACACATCATTCTGCTGCATAAAAAAAAAAAACCCTCAGCAATAAAGATAGCCATTACCTCAGAGTAAATGGCTGGAAAACTGTATTGCATACAAACGGACACAAGAAGAAAGCTGGAGTAGCCAGCCATTCTAGTATCTAGTAAAGTAGGCTTTCAAATAAAAGTAATCAAAAGAGATGGGGAAGGACACGTCATACTCATCAAGGGAAAAATACACGAAGAGGATGTCTCAATCCTTAACATCTATGCACCAAAGGCAAGAACACTCAGACTCATAAGAGAAATATTACTAAAGCATAAATCACACATCGAACCCCACACATTAATAGTGGGAGACTTCAACACCCCACTCTCTCCAATAGACAGATCTTCAAGACAGAAACTAAACAGAGAAATAATGAAACTAATAGACATCATGAATCAAATGGACCTAACTGATATCTAGAGAACATTTCACCCAAACACAAAAGAATACACTTTCTTCTCAGCACCTCACAGAACCTTCTCTAAAATTGACCATATACTCGGACACAAAGAAAACCTAAGCAGTTACAAGAAAAATGAAAATAAACACTTGCATCTTATCAGACCACCATGGATTAATGCTGTAATTCAACAGCAGCCAAAACAACAGGAAGTCTACAAACTCATGGAAACTGAACAAGTCCTTACTCAGTGAGCTCCCAGAGATCCTGGGCAGCAACTGCTGCTTTTTGCGTTGTGGCCTGGTACAATGCAGGCCAAGGAGATGGTGTTCGAGGAGCAAGGAGTGGGTACTGTTCGAGTTGAGCCTGGTCGAGGACTGCACCACCCACAGCACAGGTCTCAGGACCTCCTCTCTCGGGCAGGGCCATGCTCAGTGCCGAGACCTGGATGATGCACAGGTGAATACTAGGGGCAGCACAGAGGCTGGGGCCCATGGCGGGTGGAGCACGCCATGGAACCAAAGACTCATGAGGCACGAATCAACTGAGCCACAAGTTCCCCGGGACAAGAAGCTGAGCTGGGCCAACATCAATGGTTTCTGTGAGCTATTCAATGAAGATTTTGAGGGGCCTCCACTTACCACCTGCTTGATGGTCCACAAGATCCAGTACCCACAGGAGTAGGAGGGCAGCCAGGCCTTGATGGCCAGCAACAAACTGGGGAAATGAGCAGGAGCAGGAGAGCTGGCCCTGAGGACATGGAAGCAGGAGTGTTGACCCTGATCGCACAAGAACAGAAGAGCTGGCCCTGAGGATGTGGGCGCAGGTGAACCAGCCCTGGGGACATGGGAGCCTGAGAGCTGGCCCCCCTTGAGGACACAGGAGCTGGAGAGAAGATCCTGTCCTGAGGACACAGGAGTGGGTGAGCTGGCCCTGCCCTGAGGACACAGGA
The DNA here is from genome assembly GCF_903995435.1 of Acomys russatus. Taxonomy (NCBI): domain Eukaryota; kingdom Metazoa; phylum Chordata; class Mammalia; order Rodentia; family Muridae; genus Acomys; species Acomys russatus. The sequence continues at coordinate 11,677,505 of NC_067156.1, forward strand.
GCTGGTGAGTCAGCCGTGCCCTGAGGACATGGGAGCAGGCCCTGATCCAGGCCTCTGAGTGGACCTCACCTCAACATCTACCCCATATATGACCTGCTGGAACACATGAAGGTGCAGGACCTACAGATTCAAAGATTAAGAATCTCCTTGACACACCACACGGCAACAATGGGATATCCGACAGCAGTCCCAGTGAGGATCCAGTAACGATAGTGTAGGCCTCCAGCCAGACCCATGACTCTTAGCAATGAACATTTGAAAGTCAACATATGTGGACAAAAGGCCATACTGCGTGATACACTACAGCTTCTGTGACAAGATTTTTTGTTTGTCTGTTTGTTTTATTTTTATTGGGGAGAGCAGAGGGATTTTGGTGCATAACATGCATTCAATACAAGTAAAAATAAATTTTAAAAAGGACTAATCTGAAAAACCAAGAGAGGTATAAACCAGCTTTTTATTTTTTAACTTGAGAGTTTATTAAGAATTCTGTAGAGTGGAAACATGTTACTATCAACACAAAAGCAAAATGACTGTTATCCTAAAATACTTTTTTTCCACGAACGACTCTATAGTACAATAGAAAGACAAAATTTTTGCTTAGCAAGGTATTATAGATGAAAATCAAAGCTATATATCATGGCATAGAATATTTGACCACTTTCCCCCTTTTCTTAATATACTAGTTTATCAAGATATGTCTTTCTTTCCATCCCTTTTTTCAATCCTTATGTAGCTTGGACAATGTCTGAACTAATAGAGCATTCAACGTGAAATAATTAATATGAGATGATATGCCTGTATTTCTTCTCGATAAGTGGATGGACTTTTGGATTGCTGCCGATCACTCTGTCTTTCACAAACATTTTAGTAGTATGTGCTATTTGTGATAGGGTCTCTCTATTATGGGGCCCTGGCTATCCTGAAACTCACTATGTAGACCAGATGGCCTAGAACTCAACGAGATTGCTTTCCTTTGCTCCCTGAGTGCTAGGATTAGAAGCATTTGCCATCTCTGCATTTTTCATTATTTGTGTATGTGTGTCTATGTGTACACACACATATGCATTTATGAATGCAGGTTCCTGAAGAAGATAGATATGTGAGATCTCCATGGAGGTGGTGCTACTAGTGGTTGTAAGCATCCTAATGCGAGTTGTAAGAGTTGAACTTAGGTTTTCTGGAAGAGTAGTATGTGCCCTTAAGTGTTTGAACCATCGTTCCAAAGTTTCTTATTGCTTTTTCTTCAATGAAAGAGATACATTTCACTTTGATCATTGAAAAGTACATTAATAAATCAAGCATTTACATATGTAGATATTATAGAATCTGAAAGGATTTTCAATCCTAGATACTGTATTTAATTTTGGAATGGTTTTAGACACATTATTCATATTAGAAATGTAATGTCCTAGTAACATTGAAAAAGAGTTTAAAAAACTACATTGTATTATTTTCATCTCAATAATACCACATAGGTTAAGATTTGTGATGATACTTAGACTTTATAACGTTCTTATGAAAAGGGTTTAAAAATGTTAGTTATTAGGCTATCAATCATTTTGCTCACCTAACCTGTTTATATTAAATCAGACTCTAACCTTTAAAGTGTATTCTATAATCTATATTACTGACTTGCCTTGTTTTTTTTTTTTGGGGGGGGGGTTTCTGTCTTGCCCTGTTGCTGAAACAAAATGTCTGAAAAAAATAACTCAAGGAAGAGTTTATTTTGGCTCATAATTTGAGTACACTTCCTACATGGTCCAGGAAGGCAACGAGACAGGTGCATGGGCAGCTGGTCACACTGCATCTACAGCCAGAAAGCAGAGTGATGAATGCTAGTGTTCAGCTTCTTCTATTTTACTTGAGTTACTTGAGTCCAGGATACCAGACCATGAGATGGCACTACCTAGTCTAGAAAACTTCTCATGGGTAAGTTCACAGAATTGCTTCCTAAGTTAGTCTAGACTCCACCAAGTTGACAGTATTAACTATCACACCTCATAGTATGTAGTGTCAAAAAGCAGAGAAGAAAGGAACAAAAGTCAACATTACAGTCAATATCCTCCCCTTCCCACAGCAGAGCTTCACATAGTCCAGATTGGCTTTAAACCTTGCTATATAGCCCAAGCTAACCTTAAAAAGTCCTGATAACCCTGTTCCTGCTTTCCAACTCCTGTGATTACAGTTCTACTACATCACACCTGTCTTGTTATTTTATATTTTACTGTGTGCACTCATGAGCACATTTGTACCTGTGCACAGGCACATGTGACCAGGGCTAACTTCTGGGAGCTGGTTCTACTATGTGGGTTTAGAATTCAACTCAGATTATCAGGCTTGGTGACAGGTGCCTTTGTCCACTGGGCCATCTCATTGGCCCAATATTATATTTGACAAATAAAATGACCAACTGTTAATGCATATATATGGGATATAATAAATTTGAAACTACTCACACTAGATGAATAAAGGTTATGGTGAAGAAAGCAAACTAAACAAATAAAGGTAAAAATGTGCACTCTTTATACAAAGAGATAAAATACATGAAGTAATACATGAAAATGCACATGCAGAAAATAAATCACGTACAAGATTTGTAAGGCGTCGCAACCTCAACAATAAAAATCCAAGACTGACAAGACTTGAAATACCTTAACACTTGAATATAAATACACTGGTAGCAGAAAATGCTCTACTTCATTTATTAACTGAATGCAGGCTTACTACATTACTATACACCATTTAGAATCCCTAAATCCAGGACAGCTGACCACTACCAGTTCTTGGCAAAGATGCAAAACAAATGAACATTTTTATTCATAGCTAAAAGAAATGTAAAATCAGACAGCTTCTTTGAAGACAGTTTGGCAGTTTCTTAGAAGTAAAAAGGTTTTACCATATGGTCCAGAAATCTCTTTCTCAAGTATTTATCCAAATGAATTAAAAAATAGTTTCCAGACAAAATTAAACTATTTATAACAGTGTTGTTTATTCACTATTGCCTGAAATGAAGCAGTCAAGATCTCCTTAAATATACAAATGAATAAATTGATGTGTCTTACAATGGTATATACTTCAGAAAATTTAAAACATAGTTATTACATCAAAAGAAGATCTGTATGAAATATAAGTACCTACTATTATGTAAGAGAAAATTGTCTAAATAAGTTAAATAATGTAGGTTCTGAATCATACAATTTTCTGGGAAAAATTCAAGATAGCAAAAAGATAGTTTCAAGGGATTTGCTGGGAAATGGTTTGAGTACATGAGGAAAAAAATCAATTTTAGACAAGAAAACTGCTCAATATGTTACTATTATAGGCAAATATATGACATTATAGAATGGCAAAATGGAATGCAGGTTCAATAAACAATGTAGCTTTGCTACAAATGTATGAGATAACATCATTGGAAGAGGTAGAAGGAAACATGAAGTAACATTGTAGATAAGCAAAGTTTGTAATACTAAAGGCAACAGGACCTGTACATGAGGACTGTCACCTTGCTGCTTCAGTCTCTCTCTGTAGGGTGTTTTTAACACTGTGGTTGTGCTTAATGAACACTGAAACTGAGAAGTTAAATACATAGGTGAAAGTTGATGGGAACCTAATTTTTTTCGGTGTTATTGAGATGGGAATGACCCACTTTATATCGAGGCATTATAATGATGGAGATAGTAGAATTGTAAGAATCCATGTTTCTATTTAATTTAGACATAGATAACCATATTTGGAAATTATTATGCGTGTGTGAGACTGTATCATTTAATACTAGTCTGGCCTGAACACACATTTCAAGCTTTAGACTTCTACTGGGACCTTCCTTATCATCAACCATACACAAGTACCTTCTACACTGCTTCTACCACCCAACTTGGTACTCAGACACCTCACATTATGCTCTGGGCTCTAGGTTCGTGCCTCTCCCAGATTTCCCAATCCAAAGATTTTCTGAAACCCACTGGATTTAGCCTGGCTCGCACAACCACCGCACTAGCCTAGTCTGGCCTTCCTACCTTCACTGCAAAGGAACTCTAAGCTTGGACCAGGATCTTCCATACCCATCCCTCAAACCACAGAAATCTCCCATACTATACCCAGTCTTCTATCCAGCCAGATCTACTCCCATACTCCAGGCTTGGAACAGGAAGTTCACCCTGAATACTGGAGCCGTCTGTCACCTCTGTCCACCTGACTTTATTCCACTGAAGTCATTTCCTACCTCTTGATGTGTCGTTCTGCATCTGGCAGCATCCTGGGCCTTGCCAGGACTCTCCTGGAACCAGAAGATCTTCGCTTCAGCTGGAGATGCAGAGGAAAATATTTCTCCTCAATAAGAGTTTTTGCTCTTTTGCCTGGCCTTCCAGTACCAGGCCAGGTGGCAATGGAGAGCTCAGGGCTCTGAAACCCTAGCCAGGTAGCAAGGAGGGCTCAGCCTGACCTGAGTGAGTCTGCGGCTGCTTGCACCTGCAGATGGGCACTATGGTGGGCAGAGTTGCTTGAGAAAGATGGCAGCAGAGATCTGCACGGACACTGGTCAGCAGTCAATCCCAGCGGTTCAGTGGTGAATTCATCAGGGAGGAGGAGAACCCTTCTTTTCTCCTGAATTATCAACAAGTCTCAGCCTGTCCTCAATGAAGTAGATAGTGCTGGCCTCTTAGTTTCATGTAAAACAGAGATTTATAAACCTTGGCCAGAGGGAGGGGTTTCAGAGATGAATGTGTTTGATTCGCTGAGGCTAGGAGTGCCAGGGACACTTCATTTACATGCACAAGCATAGTCTTTTCATAAGAAGGGGAACACAGTACTTAATTATCCTGTAGTTATCAGGGTGGGTGGGTAGGAATTCTAGGTATGGTTAGAGATATGGAAAAAGGTGATTGGCTAGAGGCTTAGGTACTGAGATATCTCATTAGCATGGGGAGGATATTTCCAGGAATCCACAGGTATAAGTTAAACAGGTTTCTTACTGGGGAAAGGGTTGGGCCTATAATATCCTTGAGGGCTATGTGCCACTCCTTAGAAGATCTGTTGTTTCCTCAGATCAGGCAGGGAGGAGAAGAGGAGGGAACTCAGATGAGGAAGGAAGTCTGTCATTTAGCACTCAGCACAGGGGATTTCAGGTAATGCCAGACTTCCACCTTAACAGCAAGGTCTATATCTTTTCTTCTTCATATCAATATCCATATCTTTTCTTCTTCCTTAACCCGTAACAAACTCAGAATTAACAAAGGAAGTGAAGATGCACAGATATCATTAAAACAATACCAATAATATATAAAAAAAAAAAGTCAAGCCCATATATTCTCTCAAAATCCTACCAGGCCTGTGAAATATTTGTCAACGATAATAAGAATTACATGGATGAAATCTAGGATGCAAAATTTAAAGAACAACCATAAACTTCATCAAAGAATTCAAGAAGTTTTTAAAAGCATATAAAACAAGTTAGTGAAATCATGGGGAAAGAGTGAAGGAGAAGAAACACCTGAGTGATGCCCAAGAAAGCACAAACATAAGGCTGATAGAAATGACTAAGACAATACAAGACTTAAAAAAATAATTCAATCATTACATAGAAACACTGAAGGTGACTCAAACTGAAGTAAGCTGGAACTGAAAAATCCTGTAGCACAATTAGAAAATTCAAAGGAAAGCCTTAGAGGTAGACTGAATCAAGCAAAATACAAAACACAGGAAAGGAACACACAAAAATGTGAGCTATTCTAAAAAACATGTAAGTCTATGAATTATAGGCATAGATGAGGGAGAAAACCTCAAAGTAATGGCATAAAAAAGATCTGCAACAAAACTATAGAAAAAACTTTTCTGAATTAAAATCATTTTCATACAACTATCAAACATAAGAAGCACAGAACATGTGAAAAAGTGAAGAACAGAAAATCTTCAGGTTATATCATAAATAGTAGATATATATAACAAAGAAAGTATATTGAAAACTTAAAGAGGAAAAAACAACAGAACAGCTCATTTTTTATTGAGTACTTTGAAAAACACAATAGCCTAGAACAATGCATTTCAAGACTTAAAGACTATGACAGTAAACCTAAAATAATATACCCAGCAAAACTATCTGAAATATTGAAGGAGATAGAAAAATTTGATGACATAAACAGCCTACAAACAACTATAGCCAAGCCAAACCAAGAAAATCAGGAAGAATTATTTCATGCTGAAGAATGAAATGAGCATAGTAAAGGCATCATGGGAAGAAATAAAAATATACAATTAAAAAAAAAAAACTAAACAAAATACCACTGAGAATACAAACACCCAGAATCATCAATGACATGACCACAATCAATACATACATTTCAGCAGTATCAGTGGTCTCAATTATCTAATCTAAAGACACAGACAGACTGAACAGATCATGCAACAAAAACTGTCTATTTTAAAGATTGTCTGCCTTAAAGAAAAAGGATGGACAAAAGTACTCTGACCAAATGGTATCAAGAATCAAACAGACTTTGCTATCCTGATCTGACAAATTAGACCTCATACTAAAACTAATCAGAAGAAATAAAGAGGGACATTTTATTCATACTAATAAAGGAAACAGTTAACCAAGGAGGCATTACTATCTTAAATATATATGCACCAAACTCAGGGATGCCTAGTTTCATCTAAATATGGTACTGGATTTAAAGACACAGATTAACATTAACCTAGTAATAGCAGATGATTAAAATACTCCACTTTCTAAAATAAAAAGATCACCTGGACAAAAAAATAAAAAGAGAAACATCGTAAGTGGTTGACATTATACCTCAAATGGACCTAGGTTATACCTACAATTATTCTTTCCTAGTACCAAATAATACATATTCTACTCAGCAGCAAATGGAGAATTTTCGAAAATAGACCACATCCTGGGACACAAAACAAAACTTCACAAATTCAAAAAGATTAAAATCATTCCTTGTATTCTATCTGACCACAGTGCAAGAAACCTTAACATTGAAAGGATAACTCCTCATTGAGATTAAAGAACTCATAACTTTTGATGACTGGATCAAAGAAGAAATCAAGAAAAAAAAAACTTCCTGGAACAAAATAAAACAGAAAATAGGACACATTGAAATCAACCTTCCAAGGAAAAAGTCATAGCTCTAAACAAGTGCCTAAAGAATCAGGAAGAGCACTAATAAATAGCTTCATAACGCAACTCAAGAAATTGAAAGAACAAGAACAAACCAAAAACAAATCCAGTTGATGGCAAGAACCAATAAAAATCATAGCAGTAATCAATGAAATAGAAATAAAGAAAGCAATACAAAGAACCAACAAATTTGAGATGCTTCCTTGAGAAGATAAACGTAATTGACAGACCCTTGTCCCAGCTAACCAAAAGAGAGAAAGGATGAAAAATAACAGAGGCAGAAATGAACAGTGAAATATTTCAAAAGGTACAAAAGAAATTCAAATGTTATAAAGGAATACTTTTAATCCTGCATTCCATTAAGTTTTAGAAAACCTTAAAAAATAAGTGAATTTCAAACAGCCAAACCACCAAAATTAAAGCAAAGAGAAGTAAATATTATAAACAGACCCATAACAAATGAGATTGAAATAGTAATAATAATAAAAAAAATTTCTAGCTAAAACAAAGTCTAGGAATAAACGGATTTACAGCAGAATTCTGCCAGACATTCAAGGAACAATAGCAGATATTGTTCAACTATTCAAAACAAATTAAAATGGAAGGAGCAGTCCCAAAATCTTTCTAAGAAGCCAGTATCACTCTAATACAGAAAATAGATAAAAACACAACAGCAAAAGAAAACTATAGTACAATATCTCTGATGTATATAGATTCAAAAGCACTCAATAAAATACTTGCAAATAAAATAGACATACATCAAAAGATAGTAACCATGACCAAGTTGACTTAATCTCTGGAATTCAGGGATGGTTTAACATACGCAAGACGATAAATGCAGCAAACCACATAAATGGAGAAGAGTCACATGACTGCCTGCATAGATGACAAAAAGGGTTATAGAGGATGTAAGGCAGAGGGAGCATGCCTCTACATAATGAAAGCTAAATATACGAAACCCACAGTCAGCACTATCCTAAGTGGAGAAAAACTTGATGCAATCCCACTCATGGCCATTGAGGTAGGGATGTTCATTATCCCCATACTTTTTAATTATTGTGCGCATAGTGCAAGCTGGAGCAATAAGGCAAGAGAAGGAAATCAAAGTGATAGAAATTGGGACAAAAAAAATTTACAAATTATCCCTATTTGTCAATGATGTACTATATACTAGAGATGCCAAAAATTCTAGCAGAAACATCTAGAAACAATAGCCAAGTTCAGCGAAGTGACAGAGAATCAAGTTTCACATAACAATAACTTTTCTATACAGCACCAACAATCACACAGAGAAGAAAATTATGAACATACTCCCATGCACAATAGCCACAAAGAAAATAAAATATCCAGGAGTACACTTCACATATTATCCCCTTACAATGAAAACTTTAAATCTCTGAAGAAAGAGATGGAGAAAGACATGTGAAAGTAGAATGACATCTCTTCCTTATGGATGAGTAGACCTGACATTGTGAAATGGCTATTCTATCAAAATCCATTTACAGATTCGATGCAATCCAAGTGAAAAATCACCATTTTATTCTTTACACACACACACACACACACACACACACACACACACACACACACACACACCTAAAATTTCTATGGAACAATAAAAGGTCCTTCATATAGCCAAAATAATATGAGCAAAAGAACCACAGTAGTGGAGGGAATGCAATTACAGACTTTTAAGGTATATTATGCAGCATAGTAATAAAAAAAAAAACAGTGTGGTACTGACAGCAAAAGATACATAGACCAATGGAACAAAATTGAAGACCCAAACATGAGCACATGTAATGTCTGTCAGTTAGATTCGACAAAGAAGACAAAAACATACAATGAAGGAAAGAAAGCATCTTAAACAAGTTGTTCTGGAAAAACTTGATGTCTAGACACATAAGAATCAAATTAGGCCCACATATATCATCTTGCACAAAAACTAATTCCAAATGATCCAAAGAAAAATAAAGAGAACACAAATTTGAAAGGGAATGGAAGGACTAGTCATCACTAGAAGGAGTCTGAGGAGGAATTGGGAATGAAAATGGTAGAAATAGATTGTATGCTTGTGTGAAATAGTCAGTTAATTAATACAAATATTATGGGTTTCTTTGGGCGTGTGAGGGACAGATAAATGGCCTGTCCAAGCCACTGAAAAGCAAATGTGACAAGATTCATGTTACGCTGTAGTTCCTAGGAAAAGAACTGACCAGCTAAATGCTCGGTAAATGAGCCTCTGGAAGAGCTGAAAGCAGTTCCCCAAATAGCCGATAGAAGGCAAAGGTTCGAATGAAAAAGTGGAGATTGTCTTCAATGTGGACAGCTCCTCCTGGAAGAGTGGTTCTAAACTTGTGGCTGTCATCCCTTTGGGGCTGCATTTCAGATACCTGGGTATCAGCTATTTACATCACTACTCACAACAGTGGCAAAACTACAGTCATGAAGTAGCAACAAAATAATTTTATGGTTGGGGTCACTACAACATGTGGAACTGTATTTAAAAGTTGCAGCATTAAGAAGGATGAGAACCAGTGCCCTAGAGAATGCTGCATATATTTTTCTTTCTTTGAGAAAGTATACTGGGGATTGTTCGACTAGTCTACAGTCTTTTCATAGGCCAGTTGTATCTGTAATAGCCACAGACTGGGCCCAATGTCAGAATGGGAGCCAGCTTAAGTGGCAGGTAGGACATAGCCCTGCTCCTTGTGGGCCTAAACTTGGGTTGAGTATTACAAGATAGATCCACAAATGTAGTAGAGGTAGAAAAAATATCACAGTATCCCTATGGAAACATCCCAACATGGAGAGGATGGATAATTTGTGGAAAGTGATTTGTTTATTGAGTGCTTTAAGGATACTGGCCCCTATCCATACTACTGTGCCCAAGAGTGTTCTTTTGAAAAAAAAATAACTGATATAAGTGATAAGAACTCTTTATGCTGTTTAGTTCCTGCTAACTTTAAAATATTTGACAAGCCACACCATAAACAAAATCCATACAATAACTCAAAACCAAGCACACACATAAGTAAGACTTCTAGGAACGAACACAAGTGAAACATGTGGCCTTAAATTAGCCTAAGGTTTCTTTTAGATAGGATATTATAAACAATTTACAAAAGAGCAAGAAGGCAGTCAGGTTTTATCACCATAAAAATTATCTTTTCCTTTTAAAGCTACTGGCAGGAAAATTAACAATAAATTACAAAGAGAAAATATCTTCAAATCAGATATATAATAAAGAGCCTATGATCAAGTATATGAGGAATTCTTAAAATTCAATAATTAAATAACAAATTACAGTAAAAGTTTAGACAAATGTTTTAAACAAGTTTCACAGAAGCATAAGGTACCAGTTTGGAAACATATTTAAATAAGAGGCACCAATTTGAAAACTTAAACATATACAATATAAAACAGGATTTTCACTTGTGGGTATTTACCAAGGAAAATAAAGACATATGTCCACATAAATATTTGTGTGCAAATGTTCTCAGTATTATTTATATTAGCTTGAAAGTAGATACACTGTAAACACTCAACACTGGTGTTGACATACAAATTGTATGATCATAGCTACAGTATTACTTATAAATTAAAATAAACGACTGATGCCTACAATAAATGAAAGATATATTAATATGTTATTTTAAGTGAATGAGTTCAGATATGGCAGACTATCCATATGTGGTTCTAGACACTAGTGGTGGGAGCTAGTTTTGACATCAGATAGAGTGAGGGAACTATTTTGGATGTTGGTCAAAGAACATAGCACTAGACTAAAGTTACGGTTGAATAACAGCATACATTTACATACATAATAGTTACAGTGTCTTAATTTGCTATTTTCAAATTGTTTAAGTCCCAAACTGCCAATAAAATGTACAAAGCTTTAGTGAAATGCAAATCAGAGAAAAGAAAGAGAAAATTGACAGCTTTTTAACATCTGAAATTTAATTTGTCGCCAAAACCCTTTACACTGATAACTCCACTTCTATGCAATTTAACAGCAAGTGTTACACATTAAGAGAAAATTGTAACATTATAATAAAACATATCATTTCAACAAGCAAATAGGAATAAATGTTACAACTTACATTATGTGTTCAATATTATTATATTTATGGTACATATATTAAAAAGAAAGTGAAAAATCATTATCCCTTCTGAGCATAAGGATTAAACCATCAACCAAATAACAAAGACATGAATCCAGCAACATGTAAACATATCTTTATATTTAATATGACCAATTGCATTTACTGCAAACATGGTTTATTAGTAGCTTGGATATTATGCATACATAAGGTTAGTAAAATAATTATCTTAGTGTTTGAAGAAATGCTTTTATTAAAATATAACACCTTTATGCAGAGAGGATGAGCAAGAACTGTTAGCTCTCCTAGAAAAAAGAAAAGTGTCTCTAGTCAAATAAAAGCATCTTCAATCACCATATAGCTAACACAACAGTTAAATGAACCACTAGTTCCTCACTCCAAAGATAGATACTTGGGTGTGGTTTTTCATCATACATATCATAAATACCTTTAAATGTTTGCTAGTGTAATAAAGCATGAAAAAATTTAGAATGCATTAATTCAGAAAAGAACTACAACACCGTACATTTAAATAATGGTATTGCAAATAATAAATTACATAATAACAACAATAAATAAAATTTGCAAATTTTCAATACAAAAGATTACTCTTTGAAAATCTATTAATACTATATTATAATATTAGGAAATAAGCCAAAACACAAGTAGAAAAAACATTTTAGATAATAGTGATGATTCAGACTCCAGAATAAGTATAAAAGGTGGCTGAAGAGAGGTTGAGAGTATTGGCTGCTCTTCCAGAGGTCCTCAGTTCAATTCCCAGCAACCACTTGGTGGCTCACAACCATCTACAATGTGATCTAATGCCCTCTTCCGGAGTGCAGGCATACTTGCATGCAGGGCACTGTATACATAATAACTAAATAAATCTTTTTTTTTTTTTTTAAGTATAAAAGGCTTGTCCAAGAGTTCTACATTAAAGACTCTAAAACATAACTGAACAAAATAGTTAAATTTTACAAATATTCCTATTTTAGTGTTTTCCATTTTAGTTTGTCAACTGATTTTAACTTCATTAATATATCAATTTCAGTGTACCTAATGAACTATTCTTTCTAAATTGACCTCCAAATTCAAGTCCATCCATACCAAACTTGGCTAAATCTTTAATGTGTATAGAAGTGCAATCACCTATAAAATTCATACAGAAGCAAGAAAGTCTCAGATTTTATATGTTCTACTTCAACCTTCCTGGCAAGCTTCAGCAATTATAACAGTTTTCTACTAGTGCATGTAAAATAAATTAAATAGGTAAGTAGAATAAAATAAAAAGGCCAGAAATAGATCCATGGAGGTCCTCTTTGGTGTCATAACAGTGCTAAATAAACTCAATGAATAAATAAAATAACAAATTACATAAAAGGATATATCCTGCCCATTATATCTGGCAGACATATTTGTGAGGCAAGAACAACTGAGAAATTGCTTACCTTGTCTTGGCAGAGTTTGGCTATCAACTAAGTCTGCTTCCAACCTTGCCCACTTTTACGCAGAACTCTGTTTGTAGCAGAAACGAGGACATTTTGCCCCAGTGGCTGGCTTACCACATTTGAAGTCATCTCTATAAGGAGGTTCATTGATGCTCATCATCTTCTTTGAGGTAGGCTGGGTGTTGCCAGGAGTTAACCTGTCTTATTGTCAAAAAAAAATCTTTAAAATAATAAAAACATCTTTAAGTGCCATATTCTGTAGGTCTCTGTGGTTTTTGAAGATCTTATCTAAGTATTTTATCTTATCTATCTATAGAACCATATCTATCTGTTGAACGTAGGGTGTATATTCTTGTGATAAAAATAGAAATAGTAGTTGACATGGCCATGATTTGATCAACTAACAGTAAACTTGTATTACTCTGGTGCCTCACATTTGACCATGTCCCCTGGAGGGGGAGACCTGGTGGCACTCAGAGGAAGGACAGCAAGTAGCCAAGAAGAGACTTGATACCCTATGAGAATATATAGGGGGACGTAATCCCCCTCAGGAACAGTCATAGGGGAGGGGAATAATGGGAAAATGGGGGGGGGGAGGAATGGGAGGATACAAGGGATGGGATAAACATTGAGATGTAACAAGAATAAATTAATAAAAAAAATACTTAATTATCCTAACAAGCCTCTAATAGCATCTTGATGCTCCAATGTTATAGAGAGTTTTGGGTGGCTGTCTAGGCAGCAAACTGTCTCTGTCATTTTCTCACTTTGGAAGCTGCTGACTTGAACTTCAAGTTTACTCAGATAATTAATTTTATTCCTTCTCAAGTCTCTGATGGGATTCTAGACCAAGTAGTTTAGTTTTACAATTGAGCTTAGTTGTTTAGCGGTTAGGTTGTTTTTAGGTCTAGATAGAGGTTTTTAGGTTGATAGAGATGAGATATAATAGATATGATTTACCTTTAGAATTGTGAACTCACCAAGATAGGAAAAATGTTTTCTTCAATGTTGCCAAATACAAATAGGCAAAACACTATGAAGTTACTTTTATATAATTCCTAATTGTTTCATGGTCCTTCTTGCTATATGTAGTTTATTATATATATGTATAATAATAAAAATGTATATGTAAAAGTAAAAATAAAAAACAAAATATCAAAAAAGGTTATATCTCATCCTAGACACAAAAACTAATTATGTTTACACAATAGATAAGTTGTGAATCCTAGACTGACAGGATAAGAGTATGGCTTCTTGACCTTGGGGTATACAAGGACTTTTTGGCAAATACCTCAATCCCTAATCATAACATAAAGTTAAATTTATACACTTATATATAACTTCATTAAGTGCAGCAGATGCCATTACATACACGACTAGACATGTGACTGGGTGGAAAAAGTCAGTCTGAAAGTGCTGCTCCCTGCAGAGTCCAGGTAGTGACTGCGAATCACAGGAAGAATGCTCCAGTGATTCGAGTGTTTTGTAAATTCTTTTGAATGACAGTTATAGGTATATATACAATTATCAAAGTCATCACTTGAACTTGAGATGTTTACATGTTGTAATAATTATATAGTGCATAAAAAGAACAGAAATGAAAATGAAACATTCTACACTTTTTCCAACATGAAGTATGGAAAACCAGCCTCAAAGACAAAGTAGGCAGAGCCAATCTTATAAAGTGGAAACACGTGAGTGAGTGTTGGTTAGATAGAATGTTTGTGGTCTCAACATTTGGTTGGTTCTTCTACAGTACTAATCATCATTTGGGTTAAAAATGGGGAGAGAAAAAGGATTTCCTGCTCAAAATATGAATTGATCAAAGTTCTTACTCTAATATTCTTACCAGGTCTCGTTAAAAGGCACACCTCACTATTTTGACATTTGAATGTCATAACTTGCTTTCATCCTTTTCCTTCGGGATATCTTGCCTAAGTGTGACAGAGTAGGGAAAAGCCAGTGGGAATAGGTGAGCACTAATCTCTTTTACTTGATCTCTATTTTCACACAAAAGATAAATAACACTAGGCTTCACTACCATCCTTCTGGGGATGATGATGAAAATCCTGAGTGACTCTGAACACCACAGGATCACTGTCTCCTTTTTTTCTGAAATACATCTCTGCTGTCTTTGCTCACTGCTATGTGGCTCTCACTGTGGTGGCCTTCCCTGCACCCTCTACCCTCTTTTCTCTCATCACATGCACCAGTGCATGGCTGGATGGCATTTCCCTGCCACAATGGACTCCTAAGAGAACTTCCAGTTATTCATGCTCTTTGGTTAATCAGTCATGCTACCCCATGGTTACTGGAAGTGTGTTGGCTAAGATGATTCGTGCTGTGTCCCCTGCAATAAAATGCAATGGGAAAGCAGTAAGAATTCTTCTGTTATAAAAGGACCCGTATCTCCTGTCATTTCAATCCATTCTTGTAAATGAACAAAATAGCTTTATATTGCCCTTTGAGCTCTTAGTGCTACGGATACAATAAGGAGGAAGTTACTGTAAAACTTAAAACAGCAGATACTGGAAAAAATGACTGGAACAAATTGCTTGTTAGTGATTGCTCTGAAGTTCTCTTTTGGGACGTCTCAATCACCAAAGCTGTGCTTTTGTTAAGCACAGAGAGAGGGTAGCAAGCTATCAGTAACGTGAGCAACATGTCACTGACCTGTGTGTGGTTTCTGAGCTAGGAGTGTGAACCAGAATTCTAGTCTCCCTGAACCAGGAACATCCTTTTCACACAAAGATGAACTTAGAAGCATGTGATTTTCCTTCTTTGCCAGTAAAAGTGGGATTGAATTAGAGTTTACCTAGAGAAATTTAATTGGTAGCTTTGAAAATAAGCAAAAAGCTCTGTTAGGCTGCAGTGTTGAAATTCGAATCACATGGCATATGCATAAAAAGATACTATCAGGGCAAGCTTTATTTACATTTTCTAAGTGGTTCTTTTTTTTTTTCTTCTTCTTCTTCTTCTCCCATTTTGTATAAACTAATGAGTGCTGCTGTTAGGGAGTATGTGTAACCCTTTTGTGTAATGGATTAAGTGTGAGCCTCTTAAACACCCGGCCATAAATCACACTGTGTTCTCTATGCTTAATGAAGGGTTTAAAGGGGGAAGGTAAATTCTGGAATGAAGGGCCCTACTCAGAAGCTGAGTCTGTTATTGCCCTGAGGAGGGAGAGAGATAAAAACAGGGAAAAGGAGACAGACAGAGAAAGAAAGAGCAATTTACGAAAGTGTGAAAGAAGGAAGCTATGAACATATTTTTAGCTGATGTTTCCCCAATTCTCTTTCAATTAAAGAATACTTTGGCTGCTAAGGCTCTAGATCTATCTTGATAATGTTCTTATAATTACTGAGAGCTAACAGTAAAACTTACTAGAGAATTAAAAATAAGTCTCAAACACCCCCTAATTAGCTAAAAACAATGAAAATAGCATCAACTAAAGAAGAGTTTTGTAGAAAAGAAAAACTTCTATTTTCCATTGCTACCTCTAGCAAAACAGACTCAGAGTAGGTTGAAATTCTAAATTACTAGACTGCTATAGGCTTGAATTTTAAAAAACCAAAACCAAAACCAACCAAACAAACAAACAAAACAATATCAGCTAATCCACTTATTTCCTACTGAAAGCATTATCAAGTCTAGACAGTCTCTGATAATGCTGTATCACTTCTGGGCTTCCAACGTACACTTGATGCTTAGAATTGTAGTTTAAACTGGTTTAAAATGGTTAGGAAAGACGTAGACATTTGTAGAAATAGTACACAAGACATCAAGTATTAGAAAAATACACAGAAGTCAAAATTCATTAGTCTTTAGGAATGTTCAGTCTGTAATATCTGACTATAGCTTAGTAATAAAAATTGTATTTAGTTCTATAGTACTCCTTATGTTAGGCATAAAATATTAAGTGAAACCTGGAATACAAAAAAAAAATGTATTAAGAAAATTATGGAAATGCATTTGGATTCACTGGAGCTTTTACTGCATTCAGAATAAAAGAGATCAGTTTAGCAAATCTCCAATACTTTAATTCAGTAAATATTTGTTGCACCCTAAAACAAGTAATTTGCTTGGCGTTGGAGCTTCAGTGGGCTAAGCTGCAGACACAGGAAGTGGGAAGATCACTTTTTATGGGCTTTCCCGATGCATTTGAATTTGATCATTAACCAAAAGTACTTAGGACAAACGGAGCCATTAAATGTTCTTGTTGGAGAATTGAGAGGGCCCCACCTTGTACATAATAAAAAATATTTGCGAGACAAAATACGAGATGCCTGATTGTAGAGATGACCCAGACCCTGCTATCTTCCTTGCTACTCTGGCACAGTCCTTTCATCTTTTACTGCTCCCACCCTGTTCTCCCATGTACCTACTGCTCCTGGGCATGGGGCGAGAAATGAGAGTGTTTCCATTCATTCTAGGTTTTCTCCTGAGATGTCCAACTAAGGACTCTGTAACTGCTTATACTGGGCTTTGAATATCACATAGTTCTCCCACACTTTCCATCCAGGAACACAGAAACTTTTGGTAAACTCTTTGCATAGGACCAAGGTGAAGCCTTGAATTTCACAAGGGGCCAGAGACATAGCATAACTTCTGTCCCCAATCTTCTTAATTAATTAATTAAACTATTCAATTTACTTTCTTGCCATAGACACATCCCTCCTCAACTCCCAGTCCTATCCTACCTCCTTCTCCCCTGTCTTCCTTGTCTCCCCCTTCTCTATTCCTCAGAAAGGGGGGAGGCTCCACTTCCCATCCACCCCAGCTCATCACGTTGCATCAGGACTGAGCAAGTCCTCTTCCTCTGTGGCCTGGCAAGGCAGCCCCGAAAGGAGGAAATGATTTTTTTAAAAAAGCTGGTAACAGAGTCCATGTAAGAGATAGCCCCCACTCCCCATACCTGAGGACCCACATGAAGCCTGAGCTGCCCATGAGCTACAACTTTGTAGGCAGCCTAGTCCCATTCCATGCATGGTCCTTGGTTGATGCTTCAATCTCAGAAAGCCCCTCTGGGCCCTTGTTAGTTGGATCTCTTGGTCTACTTGTGAAGCACCTGTCTCCTCCAGGTCTTTTTTTTTCCTTCCTCACATTTTTGTAAGACTCCCTATGCATTTTCCAATGTTTGGCTGTGAGTCTCAGAGATTGTTTTGAGCCACCTCTGGGTGGAGCCTCTCAGAAGACAATTCTGATAAGTTCCTGTCTGCAAGAGTAGATTATTTTTAATAGTGTCAGGGGTAGACTCTCTCCCATGGTGTAGGTCTTGGGTTGGGCCAGGCATTATTTGGACATTCCCTCCATCTTTGCTCTATCTTTATCCTTGCACATCTTGTAGGCAGGGTAAATTTTGGGTCGCAGTTTTGTTAGTGGGTTGGTGTTCTCTTCCCTCTGCCAGAAGATGTGTCTAGTTAGAGGGTATCCTCTTCAGTTTCTATAGCCACTGCTATTATGAGTCTCTGCTAGAGTCCTTCTCATATCCTACTGGGAGCCTACATTGACTTTGGTCTCCATCTTGTCACAGAGATGACCCTGCCCACAGTTTCTCTTTACTCTACAGGCCTTCTGCCCTCCCAACCTCTGCTTTCCCCAGGTCTGATGCCTACCTTCATATCTCTCTGTGTTCCCTCCCCTACCTTGTTCCCTCTCTTCAACCACTAATTCTGTCTATTCTATTTCCCCTTCTGAATGAGATTTGAGCATTCTTCCTTGGATCCTCCTTGTTAATTATCTTCTTTAGGTTTGTGCATTGTAGTATCCTGTACTTTATGGCTAAAGTCCACTTACAAGTGAGTACATACCATGTGTGTCCTCACTCAGGATGATTATGTCTAGTTCTATTCTTTTATCTTCAAATTTCATAGTCTTTGTTTTTAATAGCTGTAGTATTCCATTGTGTAAATGTACCACAGTTTCTCTATCCCTTCTTACATTGAGGGACATCTAGCTTGTTTCCATATTCTGGCTATTATTAATAAAGCTGCTATGATCATAGTTGAGTAAGTGTCCTTGTTGCATGGTGAAGCCTCTCTTGGGTATATCCCAGTAGTGGAATAGCTGGGTCTTGACGGGGAGCTGTTCTCAATTTTCTGAGAGTTTTTCTTAGTTTGACGTTGACCTTTCCTGTGCACTTGGAGCTTTTTCACTATATTATCATCTCTACATTGCTGTAGGTAAATGGACAGTCATTATTACTTGTTTGATAGTCACTGAACATCCACCAACTGTTAAATGTGTTGCAGTATTTACTTTTATTTATATGTACATGTGTGTCTGTGAGTGTATATACTTTGCATGTCTTTGGGTATCCTCAGAGGTTAGACAGGACCTGGGATTTCTGAGAGCTGGAGTTACAGGTAGTTGCATACTGCTTGACTTGGGTGCTAGGACCCAAATTCACTGGGGTCCTCTACAAGGGTAGCAAATGTTAATAATTGGGCCATTCATCCAGCTCTCGTGGTTTGATGTTTTAAAAATGGCATATGAAACATCTGTGGGAGTAGGTAAAGGGTATATGTACAGAGGAATGTGACTTCAGAACCAATAGGAACACAAGAAATGGAGAGCTCAGGACGTGCAGAGGGTGTTACTGCATACTGACCAGCTCTGGAGCAAGGCAACTGCTGTACTACTAGGATGGGCAATGAAAAGGGGAGTACTGTATAGGCAGGCCCTTCTAGGCCCACAGTTCTAATTATTCCTCTGAAGAAGGCCCTTGAAAATACACTTGAGCTGATATGAACTTGGCATATTTGCACACTTGGTAGTTGTCATCTGTCTGTTTAAACACTCCCCTAGGTTTTAACTGTCCCGACTCAGTGACATTTCCTATACTAGCTTGTAAAAGGTTTTTGTTGGTGGTGTAGTTTGTTAATTTCATTCTTACAAAAGTAAATATCCTTACATACTTCAAATCCTGTTTCTAGTGACCTCTTTTTTATTAGAAGTTCCCTCAGTTTCCCCACTAGAGAATTATTTTCCTATTTTTCAATTAATTTTATTGGCACCTTTCTTGGAATGTTTATCATATTTTGTTTTTTTAGCAGATCTTCAAATAGGAGCTATAAAGATGACTCAATTGTTAACCGTGAGCAATTGCTGCATCTGCAGAGGACCTGCGTTTGGATCCCAGCACCCACATCAGGCAGATTGGATCACCACTTCCTGTATCTCTACTCCAAAGGATATGAAGTGCTTTTTCTGACCTCCATGGACACTACACTCACATATGAATGCCCTCACACAATACACAAATTTTAAAAATAATCATATAATTTACCGACCTATAAAAGTTTCTAATTGATTCACATATAGTCATTTCCATTCCTTACCCAACTCGTGTTATCTATTGAGAAAATACATACATCTAAAGGAAGCCATTGACTGAACAGACTAAAGGACTAAAGTGGTTGACCTCTCTGAAGCAGTGGCCTTTCTTAAGGCCCACCTCTAAAGTATGTTAGCTTGGCATGGGTATCCACCAGTCTTTAATCAGATTTACTTGGTATGTGTGATTAATACACAACACCCTGAAGTGAAGTAGTGTGCAAATGCTCCGGATTGTGGTTGTTCACACTTAGCTGTCGTTGAAGGCATGCAAGACTGATAGCTTTTTTTGAACATCAATTTAAATCGGCTTAACTGGCATGACACATAATCTCTTAATATTAAATCAACATAATACACAATGTAGATTGTTCTGTAATGGACTCCAAACTTCTTATGAAGTACTGTATTACAGAAAAATAACAAACTCCATGCTAAGAGCCGCTTGCTTAAAAGTTATTTCTGAACAGAAGAAAAAACATTACAATAAAAAAAAACTTGGTATATCAATTACTGTACTCATAAAGATAATTCTTGGAAATAAAGGCAGATGTGAACAAGACTCAAATTTAATATATTTGAGATGTAAGATAAAACCAAGGCACACCTGGTTAGAATTATGCAAATCGCAAGTGTAAGTTTTTCCCAGGGGATAATACCAGTGTGTTCTCTAAATCTGATTTTTAAACAAAAGAAGAGAGAACAAATCTTTGGATATTTCCTTAAACCTATGCATAGTTTTTTTTGTTATTCTAATAAATAAATAAAATAAATATTTTTAAAGAACTAACATATGCGTATCTTTATGATCATCTTCTGTCTCTGCCTAATTGTTGGTAATCAACCACTTTTATTACTTCAGTCACTTGACAGGGCTCTTAGGAGATCACCTTATGCTGACTGGTTTCTAGACTTGAGTGTTCATTCTTTAGACAAGACTTGTAATCACAGTAGCACAGAATAAATAACACAAAGTAAAATTAGGGCCAACATCTTGGGTTCCTTAAGCCCAGTTTACAGAGAGAGAGAGAGAGAGAGAGAGAGAGAGAGAGAGAGAGAGAGAGAGAGAGACAGAGAGCATGCAGCCAGAGAGAAAAGTGTGTTTGAGTGCTTTGTGAGGACCAGATGAGATGAACACAAAGGAACCCACACAGCTCTATTTACATATCATTACATTCAGGAAATAACTCTAGATAAATAATCCTGTAGGCGTGACCTTTTGTCTTTACATACTCAAGACAAAATACACACATGATTAATGAGGGGGTCAAGGCATCTTCTCTTTCTATGATTAACTATAACTTTATCAACCTAAAAAACTCATCAGTAGCACAAGGAGTTGGAAAGGTTGCTATAAACTTTGAAGTGTTAGCACATTTTTTTTTCTGTAGTTCACTAATAGGAGTATCTCCCCAACTCTCTGTACATCCGGAACCTGGAAATCAAATGTAATTTTGAAAATACCGAAACGCTAGCCATCCCACTGTTGACTCAGGCACCACATTAGAAGTAGCAAGGACAGCTACAGGGTATTTAGAACACAATTACTGCTACACTAAGGTAGAATGAGGCATCGATCCTGGAAGCCTCTCTTGGTCTCACATTGTTTCAGACAGTGTAGCGGCTCCGTGTCGTGTTAAGTTGCTCCTTCAATATTAGTTTTGTGCTAGAGGAGGCTGATTCTGTTCTCCAAGGCTCTGGGAATCCATCAGTCCAAACAGAGGCAGGGTTAGAGGAGCACAGTGGTGGGGATGGGGGCCGGACGGAGAGGGAGAGTGTGTGTGTGTGTGTGTGTGTGTGTGTGTGTGTGTGTGTGTGTGTGTGTTTGTGTGTGTGGTGTGCGCGCACGCGCGCGTGCTCAGGACAGGGCTCCCAGTTGCGGAGCACAGAGCCCCCCAACTTTCCAAAGCCACCATGGTTGCCTGGGTTTGGCGCTGATGGGACAGGGTAGACAGGAGTGGGCCGGCCTGCCCCAAGCCTGCCCTACCAACTGCTCCCGTGGCCCGCAGGGAAGGAAAAGGGTCCTGACGGGGCTTCAGGGCGTGGCCGGAGGAGGGGGCGCGCGGCGAGTGTGCGCGGGGTGCGCGCGCGGGGCCGGTGTGAGCGCGAGTGTGAGCGCGGCGCCATTCCCTGTGACGTCAGAGTGTATTGTTGTTCGCGGGGCCGAGCGGAGCATCCCCCGAGCTGTCACCGCGGCCGTCGCGCAGCGCGAGCCCCGCACGAGCCAGCCCGGCCCGCGCCGCCCCCGTCCCCGGCCCCGCCCCCGCCTGGTCCCGCCACCCCCGCCCGGCCCCGCGCGCCGCCGTTGCGCGCCCCCACCCCCACCCGCCGCGCTCCGTCCCTCCCGCCGCCGCCCGCGCCTCCCCCCGCCGCGCGAGTGCGGGTCACCGGGTCACTGGGTCATTTTCTCGGCGCCCGCACCCCGAGCACCCGCGGAATCCCCCCCACGTCATCCTCAGCACCATCAATGAGATGCAAACATGAAAGACAAGAGGAAGAAGAAGGACCGCACCTGGGCCGAGGCTGCCCGCCTGGTACGTCCCGCCCCGCCCCGCGCCCCGCGCCGCCTTAGCCCTCGCCCGAAGCCGCCGCCCGCTCCCCCGCTCCCCGACTCTAGCTCTTTGTTATTCCGCGGGAGTGGGCTTGCCGGGGTCCCCGTGTGCGTGCGCGCGCCGAGGGGCGCAGGATTATCTCGGGGACCCCGCGCCCTGCGCGCCCGGGACCGCCCGGTACACTTCTTCCCGGGACTTGGCGCTGGGAGTCCCGCGGCGCCTCCCGCGAACGGGTGAATCTTCTAGCGCTTGGCGCGGGGCACTTTCCTCTCTGCTGCTCCCAAGACCTTTGTGTGGCAATTACCACTCCCTCCCTGGCCCTCCACCCCCTGGAATTTCATCAATAACTCCGTGCACAGTCCCGGTGTCTGTGTGTGTGTCCCGCGTTTGTGAGTTCAGATCTTCCACACGTGCATGCACCGTGTGTGTCGAACTCGGACTTGGAAGGCGTGTGCATGTGGGCTAGGGCTCTGTGTCTGTGTGCCCTGTCGTGTGCATTCCGTGAGGACACTGTGCAAGCATGTTTTGTGTGGACTCGGTTCGCGCTGTTTGTAGGTACTGTGATCTGCCACGGTGTCTGTGCCTTACGTTCTCTGCACGTGTGTGCAATTCGTGTGTGTGTGTGTGTGTGTGTGTGTGTGTGTGTGTGTGTGTTTGGTGAAGTTGGGTCAGTGACATTTGTCCTGGGAGATTAGGAGTGTGCAGCTACGTGCATTTTACCGCTGGCTTGCTGGGCGGCGTTACTGGCCTGGTATTCGTTTTCTTTAACCTTTCGGAGCTTAGGTTTTAATTATCCTAAGAATGTCTCTATAGAAATGATGGTTGGCAGAGGGGCGTCGGCGTCTTGGTTTTGGTGCATGTGTGTATATATGGATGTGTATGTTTGTGTGCGTGTGCTTGCGGGTTCTCTTTCCTTATTTCCCCATTCCCCCCCCCCATCGTTTAAAGGATAGCTGTAAATGTGTGTGTGTGTGTGTGTGTGTGTGTGTGTGTGTGTGTGTGTGTGTGTGTGTTAAAAGGATAATTTTGTACAGCGAGTCTCACGGGAACGCAAGGCATTGCATTCGAAGCTCAGCCTTTTAGAGCTTTGACTGCACAAATTAAATATTTATTCATCAACTTGCTATCCGTTATAAATTGGCCAAAAGAAGACAGTTTGCATGTCTTGGGATCAGGGGTGGGATGTGGAGACCCAAAGCTGGTTATTGGGTTGACTTTATTAAAGATTGTTTAGCATAACTGTAGTCATTTTAAAAAGCTTTTGAGTAACTCTTATGCTCAACAGAGAACATTTGTCAAAAGTAATTATCTGAGTTTCCTTTAAGGGCCTTGCTGGTATGTCTCTGGATTCTAGCAAAGGGTTTTAGATAATTGGCCTTATTGCCCTGCCAAGAAGTGACAAAAGTCCTTTTTAATTGCAATCTGGTTATAGGGAGCAAGAGTGGCCAGGCGCTTTTACTTCTTCACCTCTTAATTTGGCCATGGTGTATGTTATCATTTCTGCCCTTATCTGTGATGTGTTAATCACTAAATCACTCTCTGTGGGTGAATGGGCAGGTAATAGCCACTCTTTAATGAACTGCCTGGGCGAGGAAACTTAGTTGTGGGCGAATATGTGAGGAGTAAGCAGTAAGTGTTAAGTAGATGCCAGTTTGACTTATCACTGGGATTTTTGCCTAGCTTAAAAGTACATTACTTATTGTTTGCTTGGCCATTAATTCAGAATTGTGTGTGGGTGTGCAAGGCTTCTGAAAAAGCATTATTCAGGTTCCTTGGAGTAGCAATCAAGGGCTATTATAGAGTTTCACTGTATACGTTTTAAACAACCACACAATGAGCTGATTTATAAATATTTAAAAATAACGATTCATGAATTAGCCATGCCTGCAGAGAATTATTTAATAGATATCATTATTCTGATGGAATTCAGAACCAGACATTTGTATTCCAGCAGTCTGTGCAAGAATTCTCAGAAGAACTGGGCTTCATTTGACTGAACGGTAAAAGAGATATTGATACATCTTTTCTAGGTTTTTTTTTTTTTTTAAGTTGGGTTATTTTTGGTCCTCTCGCAAAGTTTATTAATGGGAAAAGGCACATTAGAAGTCATCAACACAAAAGATTTAATGGTAGACCAGATGTCTCTATTTTAACCAGACATATTGAACTAGTAGTTATGGTGATTTTTCAATTTGCTTCAAGTTATTTTTCCCCTGGTAGTTGTACAA
Organism: Acomys russatus; assembly: GCF_903995435.1. NCBI lineage: Eukaryota > Metazoa > Chordata > Mammalia > Rodentia > Muridae > Acomys > Acomys russatus. The sequence continues at coordinate 11,702,300 of NC_067156.1, forward strand.
ATGTTTCTGTGTTCAAAATGTGACAGTTGAAATAAAATACTGGGTGAAATAGCAAGTAATTATACTGGAAATATCATTTTCAGAAATTTGTGATTTGTAAAAGTGAATTATGATAATTCTTAACTTATTTAAGTGAATAAAGGAGAAAATGATCCATTTGGCCAATAGGCACATTTTTTCCCTCTCCTCCCTATGATTGCATGAGTGCCTGTGGGCATGAGCTTTGCTCCACGCTTGCATAATAAAATACCTTTACTTTAATACTTAATAGTATTACTTTTAACTCAAAAGAAAAAGGCTTTTTAATTATTTGGGAGACAGACATTGTCGTTCCATATTTTACCACGTGCCTGCCGATTTCACTGTTGTTTGGTACTTTGAGCCCTTTCTCCATCAAATGTTAAACGAGACATCTGATTTGAAAAGTAAAGATTAGGAATGGGATGAAGAGCAAGGCAGTGGGCATGTGGTTCCTTGCAGCGAGCGAACTAAAGATGGAATACTCCAATTAAGTTTAAGGAAAAGCTTCCAGTTAGTGCCTTGTGTGCATGTGACCTACTGGAGTGTATGTATGTTCTAAAAGAGAAGACAAAGGGGGAGAGAAAATGCAAAATAAGATATTTTCAGTGTGCCCCGAAGCCTGTGTTTTAAATGTAGCTTTGCTTCCATTTGAAGAGAAACAAAAACATGTGCAAGAAGCAAATTTCTTTCTGCAGTGAGAGAGAATTTTTTTTTTTTTTTTTTTAGTTGACAACAGAATTTTTGGACTGCTTTCTTTGTGAGGAAAGTGTGCAGTGCTCCAGATCTGTAACTCTTGAGTGGCAGCTCTAGGGATTCTGTCTCAGATAGAGATGTAGTGACCAGCTGTAGCATTTCTTCCGGGCGTGTCGTGCTTGTGTGTGGAGTGGGCTTGCTTAGCTTTGGAGGGACTGCATGTGGTCATATTTGCCTTCTTCTATTTTCAGGAATGCAGTAGTTATAAACAGGCTGCCATCTTAAGACAGTAATGCCATGCCCCCCTTCTCCCCACCCCCTTGTTTCCCTTTCTCTGTCTGCCCTGCATCATTTGCAGAATTTCAGCCTTTAGCCTCCTCCCCTCCCCCAAGGCCTTCTGCAGTTGTAGTTGTTACTTTGCGCATTGCCATTTAATATGGAGTCTGCTCCCAGGCCAGATGCATTTTCATCTGTTTCATCTGCTCTTCTAAGGTTGTAGAGTCTCAGAGGATCCTGCAATCAAATGGAAGTATTTTCTGTCTTAATATTTGCAGACCACAATAAGAATAAGAATCAAAACCATAACTCACGTCAAGCTGGAGCTTTGACTTTAATCCTTTCGGCTTTTATCTCAACTCTTCACTCTGTTACTATAAATACAGTTTCCACCATTGTGAAAAGATCTTCCTGCTATTTTGTAAGAAATGGGGATTTGACGGGGACTTTGTTTTACTGCTCTGAGGGGTTTCTTTGTTACTGGCTTAACACAGAACATACTGTTATTTATATATTTATTCTAGCTTAATTCCTTCTTTTTGACATGCAAAAATGGAAGTGCTTTAAGGATTGCGTTTTTGATACTTTCTTCTACTTTGTTCCAAGGAGGATGCTGCTTTTAAGATAATGATTCAATTTGCTCATTTGGTCCAAGCTTCCTCCGATGTGCTTGATTTCTTGTAATCTTTGTTTGTTCCAGGGCACCTGACAGCAAGTCAGAACTTTACAGTAGCTCTGCATCTGGCAGTTTGGCTGAGCAATTTACTGATAGTTTAGATCAATCTTATTCAGATACTGATCAGTTTGTCATCCACACACACCCATTTCGAGTAGTTCAAGGTGACCTTCGGCAATATAATTCTTTAAGTGACAACTTTACCTTATTGTTGGAAGGGAACAAACACATACCCTCATATTTCATAGTTGGATTACTGACGGTTTTAAGTAAATTGAAGAGTGGTAAATTGTACAGTATTTAAAATTGCATGGAGGGTGTTACTGAGTAAAGAAAATCTATGAGGAACTTTAAATAATGAATATTCTTTTGGACATTACATGGCATTCTAAATAAACTGTTAATGTTCTCCTAAAATAAAGCAGTTAAGACAGAAAACTCCCTGTTAAGTTGGTTACTTTGTCCTTTGTCTTGGCATTATGGAAATCAATGCAATTTCTTTGAGAGATACAGACCTGTAACCACTTCTGAAATATTTTAATGGTGCCATTAGTGTTTAAATTTGGGGTGTCGCCAGGCCTCCTTCACAGAAGAGACAGCTTTGACTTATGGTTTGAGGGCATCCCCACAGTGTCTAATATACACTGTATGTGCATGATCACAGCGGTCATGTGCTCATGGGCTCTGGATCCCAGCTCATCTCTTTCTGCAAGTGGAGTTTTGTTTTCAATCACTGCAACTTCTTTTGGTTTGATCCAGCTGTTTCCTGAGATCTGCTTAGCACCATCCACGCTCGTCTGTCTCTCATCATCTGTTCTTTCAAATATGTAACTTAAATTTCACATCAGAATTTGAAAGCTAGAAAAGAAGCTTTGTTTTTTCCTACATGCTTATTTAGAAAGAAACCAGCTTCAAGTTTACAAGAGCCAAGTGTACTTAAAATTATGAGTCATAGAAACACAGGCCTAGTGTTTATGTACTTACTTTTCTTCCCCTTTTGACATGAAAGTGAGTTTTAAGAACTGATTATATTTTAGACTTCTCTCTCTCTCTGTCTCTCTGTCTCTCTGTGTCGCTCTCTCTCTCTCTTGAAATGCTTTGGTAGCAGATGATTTTTGGCTATCATAAATGGTCTGTTTTCTTGGTGCAACTTTAGAGTTGGCGAGCTGGGCCCTGAGAGGCATGCTTCCCAGAAAGTCACACACAGCATGCAATAGTACAGTAGTTGTAAAACTTTTCCAAAACACATTAGAATTACAAAATATACCTGGTCAGGTATACATTATAAATTTCTGTTTAGATGGCTCAAGTGCTGAAAGACAGGGTTTGAAACATGTACTCAAGGAAATGAAATTCAGTGGAGGAGTGAGGGAAAGTGGAAGATGCCTGAGCACATGTGTGGATGGCGCACGGAACACAGGCAGGTACCTGTTTACGGGTCCACAAATGAGAGAAGTGGTGAGGTGCTTGGTGATCCTGAGGAGTTTGATGGGTTAGTTAAAACGATTTAGCAATGTTCAAGACAAGTTATTCCTTATAATGTATGATATATATGCATTGAAAGAGTTTGGTGCCTTTTCATGTTCACACTAATTGGCCCCAAAAGGTCTGAAAAACAAAATTAAATAATACACGTTTATTCTGTTATGTCTCTTTAGTCAAGTGAAGCAAAGTAAAACTCCCTGAATAATGCACATATGTAGACCCGCACAAGGCACTGCGCTGCACTGCACTTGCTCCCTAAAACATGCTTTTGAGATCAGTAACATGGATGGACAGCGTCATTTCAGAAACTTCTCTCATCTTGTTTTCTACCAGATTGGCCATTTTAACTGATCAGGAAGTAAGCTATTTGCTGCTGACTGCCATAGTGTGGGTTCAACCCTGCCAGGAAGCTCCCTCCTTGCTCTTAAGGGCCTCTCCTTTTTTCAGTCCCTTCTTCACCTCCTGTCAGCCTTTCCTTTCCCTTTATCCCTCTTACATCCTTTCTGAGTCTTCTTTCACTACATCAGAAGTCCAAGTGAGGTTGCTGCTACCAAGAAAATCATGTTCTCCACTTCCCTCTAAGCTGTGGTCCAGCTCTTGACCCTTCCCTGGGCTTGTGTCTGCAGAACCACTCTGAGCTATTTGCCCTGCACCGAGTGCCTGGATTGCTCTTCTTTTGTCCCCACACAGTCGGGTAGCAGCGGAAGTCTAGCTGGGGCTGCAACTTTCTCTGAAGAGTCCTCCGGGAACAAATGGAAACATTATATGATTAGACACATTGTTTGCATTATTAAACAAATCTACACAGAAGGGTGGCAATTAACAGCTTCATCTCCTGAACTTAGACACCTTCCTCCCTCTTCCATCAGGATTTCCACTTGAAGTGGTAACAATTAACTGTTGCTGGGTTTAATGTCTGCAGCTGACAATACCAAATTGGGACTATGTTAGTCTCTAGGTTGATTGACATATAGCTTTCTGACACATTCTTAGGTCGGTTTAAGGCAGATTCATGCCCTGGGATTGGAGCCAAAGGGCTTGTCAGAACATTGACTTTAATAGCTGAAATATATAACTTAAATGACATCCGAGACCTTAGCTTCAGCAGGACTTTAGGAACTTAAAGAATTCTCTAAGGCACTGCAATTTATACTTTGTGGACAAGATTAAAAAATGTAGGAATTTGTCTAAGGGTATGCACATATGCATTTAATTTATGATACAAGTATTTATAATGGATTTATTTTACATAATGAACAGGTATTATTTTTGGAAAAAATAGAGTCAAATTTACTTTTAAAATAATTCTGCAGTTGGTCTTTTGGGGGCGAGTATTTTATTCTTCCTAAGCAACTGTTATGCAAACATTTATTCCCAAATAAATCAGAAAGCTAAGAATGAGTTCCAGTTTTCCGTGACTTAGAGGAGAGAAGGGGTAGGCTTTGTTCACTGTAATCACAAAAGAGGTAGTGTGTCTAAGATTTCATCAATAAAATGCAGAACCTCTGTTAATCATTTCAGGGAAGTAGAATTTGAGGTTGAGTCTTTGGTTTTATTTGTTAGCTCTTTGGCCAGAACCATAGAAGTAAATTATTCTCTGGGGGTGTCAGGATTCTATTAGCTCCCATAATTCCTTAATCTTCATTGTAAAGAGAAACTTATCTTTAGAAAGCTATAAGAAAAGTTTTACTCTTTAAGGAAAGAAAAACAAAGCAGCACAGGGCATATCTTCAGGCTTTTGTAAGCAGAGACCGTGACAATGTGTTTTCTGTGTACTTTCCATTTCATTTTTTTCTCTCTTTTAACTAGTTTCAGATTTTCAGTTAATTGGCTTAATCAAATATTGTTACTGCTGTCCTGGTTCTTTGCCCATAGCAGAAGGCTATGCGTTGCTCCTTTAATTGCGACATGTTTGGGAGTTTTTCTATGCTCCCATTTTATTCCTCTTGCTCAGCATCTCCCACCTTTCTAGCTGGCCTCAATGGCAGTTCTCATCTGATGGAAATGCCAACCTTCATCTTCTTCCTGAATTTTAGATTTATATCAACAATTCCTACTCTTTGTCCCTGGGTATTGCAGACACTTCAAATGAAATTTGTCAGATACATTGAAACATTTGTTGAATACTTCCTGTAAATGTGTCATGCACACAAGGAAAATGTGACAACAGACCTGTCTTAAAGGGACTTATATATGTGTATCTAAGCCTTAAGCCCCCTCTCCTTCACTACAGTTTATCTAGTTCTGACATTCCAAATAATCTTTGTCTCTAATATCTTTTCCAAATCTCATTGAGGTTCCATAGGAGTCTTTCTGGACCAGATCTGCTGTTATTAAGTACTCTGCCTAAAGACTTCCACAATTGCTATTAAGCTAAAGCCCCACCAGCCATACAGAGCCCTTTTCAATATAGCAGGGCCATTTTAAACTAATGCATTTTTTCTTGAAAATATGCAGAAATCAGCATGCTTTGTCTGTTATACACCAATAAACCCACTTGTAAACTAGCATTTTTTTTTTTTTTTTTTTTTGGTTTTAGATTTGTTTTAACCATAAAAGTTAGTTTTTTGACATTAGCTAATTCTTTTAGTTTATTGTTCAACTTCTGTGATCAACATTACTTATTGTGCTACACTTTCTCTTCTTTCTAAGCTCTTTAACATAGGGTTTTGTTTTACGCTTAAGAAAATTAATCTGAAGCTTTCTTTGTCTAAATACAAAGTCTTCATCTATAATAGGCACTTACCCAAAATATTTATTAAACATTGCAATTCTGTTGTTTTAAAACTTATTCATTTATTTTGTGTGCATCTGTAAGTGTGTATGTGTGAGTGTGTATGTGTCCCTAAACAAGTGTATACAAGTCTATGGAGGCTGAAGGTCAATGTAGGCCATCACTCCATTGTTCTCTACCTTATTTTTTAATTATTTCTTTTATTGTTTGAGATTATTATATAATTATATAATTTCTTACTTCCCATTCCTCCCACCAACCGCCCCCCATTATAGCTTTTTGCTTTCTTTCAAATACATGACCTCTTTTCTCATTAATTGTTCACACAAAGACACACATGAAAACACACACATACACACACACACACACACACACACACTACATAGCTATCTGCATCCTGTTACCTCCTTTTTTTTTTTTTTAAAGAAACAATCTATCACTGAACCTGCTTCTTTCCAGTTTTCACTGTATATTCTGGCCAGTGAATGCCAGGGATCCTTCCATCTTCACCTTCCCAGAACTAGGAGTAAAGTACTGGCTGCATTACTTGAACAGTGGGAGTTTAGCTCATGGCTTCATCCTCGGGAGGCAAACAACTAACTCTCTCTTTGAGACACAGACTCATATGGCATGTTAGCAATCAGGGAAGAATGAGTAAAGGGACGCCTTCTCTTTGGGTCACTCATAACCTTTTCTATAATCTTTCTTCATTATACATTGAGATTGGATATAGCCACAATTTGACACAAAGGTGGCTACATAAGTGTTTTGAAGTATTATTTCCCAATATATGAAATGTAACTAAAAAAGAAAGACATCTCTCCATAAAGCTCATATTGTCTCTCATTTAAAAGCAGTAGAAAAACTTAGCATAAGAGATCCCATGTTTTACTCTTCTATGAGTGATAGTTTCGCTAGTTATAAAAGGTAATGGTGATTAACCTTTGTGCTAGAGATGTTCTTTGTTTTCATCTATAAGTGAGTTTGTCACCTGATATACCGTGAACCTGTTATGCTTTACTAAGTAATATTCTTTTTGTATCAAATAGTTGTTCCATATTGTTTTCAACCTTCAAGGTTTATGTGTTTCCTTCAATGGTAATTTGTATATTCCTTTTTATTCTTTTCAGCACTCGGAATTTATTTAATTGTCACCAACTTCTTATGAATCATGATTTCATATAGAACTTACTGAATTGTATTCTTAGCAGAGTATAAGTTCTTTTACCTGTTGTATAGTTTATCTTAACACTTAGTAAATTAGCACTTACAGATTATGGGTGAACAGTTATATAAGAACAATAGAAAATGGCATCCTTAATCCTGAATAGGATGTCCTAAAGAATGTGTTGACTTCATCAGACGTAGTTAGAGGTTGCAAAATCAGAAAACCAATGTTGACAATTAAGGTAGAAAAATTGGCATGGGAGGGGATCTATCTATCGATTTGTCGATCCCTCCCTCCCTCCATCCATCCATCCATCTAGATATAGAGAAAGTCCATTTAGCACTGTACATACGTATATGTGCCCAGGGCTGGCTTAGCATTACTCTGGATAACCTACCAGAGGGAGAAAATCATCACCGGAGAAGACTGATTTCTTCCTCTGTCAGTGGTCCTTGATTATCTCTAGGTCTTCCTTTTGAGGTAGAGCATTGTGAGGTTTTCCCATCCATATTGTCGTGTCAACTAGTGTTGACTTGTTCTTGTCTTTTTTAAGCTGCCATATTGCGGAGTTTCATGGGCACAGTTTCTCTGTGCTGTACAGATGACAGAAATCTCACAGCAGACAACCTGGACCTTCGTATTTTATGATTTTTCTGCCCTCTCTTATTGGGTGTCGCCTCAGCCTTCAGTGTAGGGGTTGTGCTATAAATGAATTAGTTGTGGCTGGGTTTCCCCAGAATCTGTGGTTCCCTTCATTTTTGCCAGTTGTGGTTTCTGCAATAATTTCCATATTCTGAAGAAAGAATCTTCTTAGATGCAGGGTCTGGAGCAGCTTTGCTTCCCTGTTGGAGTAAGGATAAGTACTTGGAATGCAGTTAGAAACTTTACCAGTTTAGGAAAGTGGCACTACAAGCTTCTCTTCCAAGATCCATGACTTTACCAGCTACAGACAGTTGGTTAGGTTACAGTACCAAACATGAATTTCTTCCTGTTGAGAGGGCCTTTGCTCCAATTAGACAGCTTTGGGTATCTCTAAGATTTGTGTACTACGATTGTACCATTGAGAACATCTTGCTTGACTAGACATTTTGGTTCCTAGGCTTGCCTCCCTTGGCAGCTTACATAGCTTTAAATACCATGAGACTGGTCCTCAAGGATGAGGTTTCCAGGGCAGTCTCAGATTGAGTCCTGTGTCTGATGTGAGAGGGGTCTTCTGCAACAAAAGCTCACTGTGGCATCGAGAAACATCCATAATGTCCATGTATTCCTGCTTTCTCTCTTCCACTTGTATTACCCTGCTTCCCCAGTTAAAGTACCCCCATGTTCCTATTTCCTCTTCCATGCCACTCATTTTTAACACTGGTTTTTAAAGGTTTCTATCCTTTGTGTGTGTGTGTGTGTGTGTGTGTGTGTGTGTACACATACATACCTAGGTATATTTTTGTGTGCTACATGCATGCAGATGCTAATAGAGGCCAGAAAATTATGTCAGATCCTCTGGAACTGTACTTAAAGATGGTTATAATCCATGGGAGTCTACATCTTTTCATCTTAACCATTTATTTAAAAGGAAAATCAGTTCATGGCATCTGCCTTGAGTACATCTTCATCTCTGATAGAAAGAGATGGCATTATTTTAAAGGGGTGATTGAGAAAGGTAGGACACACTTGAACCATGAATGATGCCGAGCACCGAGGATAGATAGTTGTTGTAGTTCAAGGCCAAGAAAAGTGGAGCGATGACTGATGTGAGGTGCAGTGATATTGCTTGTACAAAGCTGTGTGAAGATAGCTGCGACCTGGGGGTCACAGAGCATAGCTTTCAGCAGGCGAGAAGGAGCCATGTAGGGAGACATTCTGACTTATTCATTCTGCAAAACTCTCTGGAAGTTAGAGGGCAAGGAGACTCCATTGAGAAGGTCCCTAGACAGGAGCCTGCTGGGACATAGAACTACACGAAGAAGGGTAGACAGAGACTCTGGAAGTTGCTAATGGAGACTGCTGACATCTTGAGGCCTTTAGGTCTGTTGCCTTGTACATTCCTGGTTTCGTCACTGCACTCTCTGGGAATTGGCATTCCAGCTCACTCGTACTCAAGAGCCATAGATGTCAGACTGGGCACACCATCCACTGTCTTGTCTTTAAACTTGTTGTTCCCTCTTTCTGAAGCCCCTGATCCCCAGGGTTCCCATTCTTTTTATTTGGCAAAAGTTTAGATTTTCTACTTCCTTGGAGAGAGAGATGTTTATATTCTCAATGCATTTTGTAGCTGTGTAATAAATAGTTTATGAATTTCCTCAAGTGATGTGCTACTGGCTGAGATGGTTTTGATCACATTTGAACTAAGTGACTAATCCAGAGAAGGCATTTCTAAGAAGCTGATAGAGTGAGCTTTTTAAGCTTCCCACGGAGCTGAAGGCTCCATATAACATGTCTTCTTAATCTGTTTCTACATGTCATGGCAGAGTTACTAGTGTATAGAACAAGTAAATCAGATAATCCCAGAATCAGTTAGATAATGTGTGAATTTTGAATGTGTCTACATTTAGCTCACTAGTGGTATTTCTTATTTCAGAAACAGTGCAACTTGCTGGTTTGACAGTTTTCATCCTGACATTAATATGTTATGTGCGATGTGAATGAAATAAGATATAGGCCATGACCTTTGGGTAACAGGCTTTAAATAAAATAAAATAAATAAATAAATAAATAAAAGTAAAGAAAGAAAATAGTTCTTAGGTATCAAATGTGATTTTTCTCTGTAAATGTAAATTTGGGCAGTTCAGTTGAAATTCTGTAAGCAAATTAAAATTCTATGTGTGTTAGTTTAGTATGATGCAGCTAAGATTTCCAAAGACCTGATGACTTCCAGATGAACATAATTGTACAGTATAGCAGTTATGATACAGATTAGGAGTATTTTCAAAGCAAAATTTATTTTTGTTCATGTAAATTACATACCAATGACCTTCCTTTTGCGTCCTTCTTTCAAAGCCGGGCATTCAGATGAGAAGCTAGTTTTCTCACTGTCTTAGTTACTGCAGAGTATTGCTGCCACTAAAGTATATAGTGCTGTCATTTGGCCTGGAATATCCTCTAGTGGACCATGTGTTGGAAGCTTATGTCCCAATCTGTACTACTACTGGGGGATGATGAGCATTGAGAAGAAGAAGAAGAAGAAGAAGAAGAAGAAGAAGAAGAAGAAGAAGAAGAAGAAGAAGAAGAAGAAGAAGAAGAAGAAAAAGAAGAAGAAGAAGAAGCAGAAGAGGTGAGGCCTAGTGGGAGTCCTTAAACCATGACAAGGCATACCCTCAAACAGGACTGTGGGGGCTCTGTCTCCTTTCTACTTCCTTTCTTGCTCTCAGTGTAACAGACCCCTCTCCCATGCCCACCATAACAGGCTACATGGTCATAGGCCCCAATGCCACAGGGACCAAGCAATGATGGATTAAAACCTATAAAAGTATGAGCCAAAATAACCCATTTATGTTTTTAATAAGTTGATAACTTCAGGAATTTTTATAGCGATGAAAACCTGAACTAACTCAAGAGCAATGTATTTACCACCAATCAGTGATGGTGTTTCATGAAAACCAACTATTGTTGTGTTTTTAAAAGCATGACAACGAAGTACACAGCTTACATGCACTATAATGCTGAGTCCTGTAAACAACCCGAGGAAACATTTGGAGTATCATTCATACTCCAAATGGGGGAAAAAAGACAGAAACAAAAAATAATTAAAGAATTAAGTAGTCTGTAACTTAAGTTTTTCTGAGTTACAAGTGAAATAATTTAACCCAAACTGGTTTAATGTAACTGAGAAGTCTCAGAAGGGACTTGAGTTGTAAGGAGATAGAGGTTAGAGAATGTGATCAAGACATTTGTTCCTCTCCCCAGTGTCTTGGTGAGGACAAGATGGTTCTGGGCCTTCCACACCTATATTCTTCAAGCTGAGCTGAGTCCACAACTTCATTTCCCTCTTCTTTCTTTCTCTTCTTCTCTCTTCTTCTTTTTTCTTCTCTTCTTCTCTTCTTCTTCTTCCTTATTTTTCTTCTTCTCTTCTTCTTTTCTTCTTCTTCTTCTTCTTCTTCTTCTTCTTCTTCTTCTTCTTCTCTCTCTCTTCTCTCTCTCTCTCTCTCTCTCTCTCTCTCTCTCTCTCTCTCTCTCTCTCTCTCTCTCTCTCTTTCTGCTCCCATCACTTTAAAATGTCAATCAGAGAAGACTTCATGTTGTCCTGATTTGGCTGAGAGGCCAGTGGCTAAGATTAGGGTGATATGATTGATTGACAGAGAGGAGAGATCACGTGCACCAGACAGAGGTGCACTTCTGGTATAGAGGAAAGGCAAATGGCAAGCATGCGTGGGAAATGACTGTGAGTGCCATCTCCTTTGTTATACGAATGGTGGGTGAACTCAGTTGTAAATGGGACAGGAGTGAATTAAACATAAAGTCTGCTCAACCTCACTAGGGTCTCTGATATTATTTTTATAATCTTGAACTAAACCATTGCAGGTTTTTCAAACACAACTGAACATCTCTTTGGTGAGTTTTTCCTAAAACCCACTTTTCCAACTTGAAGGGCATGTTTTCTGTCCACTTTTTTCCCCCACAGACAAATCTCTTTAGAATTACCTACAAGTGGTCTCTGTATAGATTTTATAGCAGATTTTACATAGCTCAGATCTTTGCTGTTTAGGTCTTAACACACTGAAGTATTACTGAAGCTTCCAGGTACTTTCTGAATATAGTAAATGTTTGTATTCATTGTCCAAAATACTGCCCTCAAACTATGGCACCAGCCAAGGACAATACATGCAGTAAACTTCCAACCCCTACCCAGATCTACCCAACAGTCAGGACATTCTTCACAGTTGAGTGGAGAGTGGGGTCTGACGTTCACTTGAACTCTGGTGCCCCATATTTGATCACATCCCCTTGAGGGAAGGCCTGATGGCACTTAGAGGAAGGATAGCAGGCTACCAAGAAGAGACTTGATACCCTATGAGCATATACAGGTGGAAGAGGTCCCCCACAGTCGTAGGGGATGGGAGTAAGGGGAAAATGAGAGGGAGGGAGGAATGGGAGGATACAAGGGATGGGATAACAATTGAGATGTAATATGAATAAATTAGTAAAATATATTTAAAAATGAAAAAAATACCACCCTCCATTCCTGAATCGGCCATGGCCATTAGAGGATGCTAAAATAACCAGAGAATAGCCTCCTTTTTCCCTCCTTAGAGTGAACCCTTGCTCCTCCCTGTGAGTGGTGAGATAAGGTCTGATGAATCATCTCGGGGCTCTTTACTTCCTGTGGGTGTCTGTGGGTCCTGCACATACTATACCCCTACGCCATGTGTAGCTGGCATGCTGTGCTTTTCATTCAACAACATTTCCCTTTCCCCACAGCACGGTGAGTCAGATACAGTGATTCAGGACATTTCTGGCTTTTCTTTACCTTCTTAAAATTTTTCTCCAGTTTGTGGAAATTTCCCATACTTATTTTTCAGCTGGAGAGAGGTGGCAGTTCTCAGAGTTGTTATTGATTCGCGGAACTCTGGGCAGAAGCACTTAATGTGTTTAAGCAGTAAAAACACCTCAATTCTGCATCTACCTGGATCTTTAGGAGGGAACAAGAAAAAGAATCACATAAACAAAAACATTACATGGAGAAAACATTTCTTTACTCCAGTGTCCCGAAATCCTTGCTGGCCTTGTCACTCTGTACACATTCCATCTTGACCTGCCAAGGTCGAAGAGGTAAATAGGGAACAGATGCCTATGGTCCTAGGAAAAAAGGGCCAAACTTTTGTGGGTAAGTGTAGGTATTGAATTTTTTAAAAAAAAAATCCTTAATGAGTCTACTTTTTGGTTTTCAGAATTTATTGCTCATTAAATTGAGCTTCTTAGTGTGAAATTAATTCTTGAAAATTAAATACATTTTTTTGTTGTTTGTTAAAAACTTTGGTGGACAATGAAGCACTTCCTTAATAGAGTTCATGATGTAAATGATAAACAGTTAAAGTACACAGAGTGGCCGATCTCATGAGGGCTATCATTCTGAAAACCAGAATGCTGTAGCCACTAGCAAAAGAATGCTAATAAAGCTCACTGTCTCATAATTTTCCTCCACATGTGTTTGCGAACACACTTTTATGCTGATCAAAACTGTCTATATGAAAAAAGATTATCTTGTACCTAGTCACTAAGGAAGTCTATGTCTTTAATGCATGGGCAATTAAGCATTTTCTTAGAGTCAGAACGTCAGTGGATAGTCCTTTTATTTTGCCTCAGTGGCAACAGATGGTAGGATGACACTTCTTTGCTGTCTTGAAGGTAGGTATGACTGTAAAGGTGTCCTATTACCACTGACTTAAGAATCTTTTCAGGCCTGTGTTTGATTTGTACATTTCTGCTCCAGCTATGATCACTGAAGGATGTAGACATATGTACAAACTGGTATTTCTTTAAATCCACTGACAGTTGTGAGTTGGTTTTCCTGTTGTCTATCCTGGTCTACACTCACAGATTCAGGCTTTGTAGTCTACCAGTTCTTATTCTAGGCCACTATTTACCTTGGTTTATGAGACACTAAATGTTTAATTACACTTAATAAGTAGATTAGATATACAAGGCTAAGCCCCCTTTTTATTTCTGCATCATGTTAAAATGATTTTCAGTATCTGTCTAGTGTTTGCTCTTGGATGTTTTAAGCAAGAAAATAATAGAGAACTGTTTATGCCTAGGAAAATGCTTCTGTGTTCCTTGTTAGATAATTCTGTTTATATTTTTTGCCTTATAACATAATTGCTTTCCTTCCCATCTGTCTCTGAGGAGGAACAGTTTTGATCCAACAAGAATAGAGCAATTATTGTTAACCAGAATTGAATTCCAAGATATTTGAGATAGAAAAGGGGCTCTGGGACATTTTTAATGTATTCAAGTTTCCAAGAAAAGAGAAATCGTGTCTCATTGAAAAGGTGCAGCCAGATAGATCTTCTTTCCAGTAGGTAGAGGAAAAAAATGTCAACCCATTTCCCTCCCTCCCTCCCTCTCTCCTTCCCTCCCTCCCTCCATCCCTCCCCCATCCATCTTAACACCCACCCCTTTTGTTCTGGATGAGTGTTGCTGAGAAGCATCCCCATTAAAGGGCTTTGTTTCCCTATCAGTCTGCTGCAGAGACCCGTGTCCACAGAGAGCTCGCTATCCCTCAGACTTCGCCTGAGGAGCTCCATGCTTCCCGAGATACAGTAGACACACAATGGCTAGCTGCTGGTAGACTCCCTATTGACCATATGGATGCTGACTCAGATGAACAGCCTCCAGCCCTTCAAGAGGCCCATAGAATTTCTTCAAATGGCATGAAGTTATATACAACCCCTGGCTTGTTACACTGTACTTTATATTTTAGTACTGATGTAATTTATCTGGAGAAGGCACCCATTTCCACAGGAAATTTCTTTCCTACAAAAGAATTTGGCCTTTATACATCAGTGCAGGTACTTAATCATAACTTTTGTAAGTAAAGCCACCTCTTATTGTTGGAAGCCACGCAGCAGAATTTAATCTTCTAGTTTAAGTTTCCCGTCATACATGCTCTGTACAGACATGGGCACAGATAATCATCTAACATGTTCTGTATGTCCAACATTGGGTAGTTATGGTCTAAGCTTGAACAAAATTGTAGTTACTATCACACACAGAATTTTCCTATGTGTAATTTGTACTGGGAGAACTGGTTTTATGAGAAACTAGCCCTCACTGTCTGTAGTTGAGGGAATATAAAAGAATACTATCCGGTGAAATTTATCTTTGCATATGGTTGAATAATATCAAATGGCAAGCTGTAGGAGAAGTGTGAGTAAGACTTTCAGCAAGGGATTATTTAGAGTTGGCTTATGGGCAGCTCCTTATATATAGTTCCTCCTTCAGAAGATAAACATTTTGACCGCATCAAAGTTAATATTTTTTTTCATCCTGGTGCTAAAATGTGGCATTATAGAACAATTAGCTTCCAGTCTGGTGGTAAGCAGAACTCACCTTATTAAGTCAACTTAGGGACTCTTGGCAGCAGCAAGGACTATTTCATAAAGAATCTTGTGTTGGTGAAGTTATGTTTTGATGCTATATTGTTCCTTGAATGAGTCCTGCCTATGTGGCATATCAATAAATATTGATGGGTTGAATGATTGAAACTAATTCTGCTGGCTGTGTACTTGGATCGATGTAGTTTTCATCTTTTCAGCACGTGGTTTAAAAGGCAGGACTAGAAACCAGTGTGGGACAAAGAGGACTGGAAAGCTTGGCCAGCACTAGTGTAGCTGGTTGAGTATGTAGCATATAAGAATTGTCTTCTGAAATTCCCATTGCTGATCACACTGTAGACTTACCTTTTGAGTCTCCTTCATCAACACAAGAGAGGCACATGGCCAACATGATCACATTCCCTACCCCATGAGATCATTGCTCAAAAGTTTAGACCCCCATAATACCATGGAGCAGGAAAATGATTGGTCCTCTGCTGGTACTCCGCTCCGGCCATCTCTCTACTCCACCGTTCATCATCTCTTCAGCACAAAAGCATAGCGGTTCCCATTTAGATGTTTATGGGAATATCCATCTCAGAAGGGGGTAGCCAATAAATTGAGCTACCAATTCTTCCTCGTTACATGTTTTATCATTTCATTCACTAGGCAAGCTTCTGCTAAACGCTTACCATGAGTGGGTCATAGACATATCCTAGTAAACACACAAACCCACATTCCATGCTAGTCACTCCTCACGGCCGCGGAGTACCATGATGACTTCTGGGAATAGGCAAGGCAGACACCTTTACTATGTAGCTGAGAGCACATTTGAATGAAGTCGAAGGACAGATGGTTTTGTTTCTTTCCTGTGATGCTCCCTCCTCCCTTTTTCTGGAGGAGAGACAGGAATGGTGTGCTTTATTTTATTTTATTATGGTGTATGGATATGCTTCGTAAATATTTGTTAGTGAATTGCTTGTGGGGTTGTGGTGATGTAATTGTCAAGATAAACGCTCATTATGAACTGTGACATCATAAGCTCTATTATCTTTGTCCCTGTCAACATATAAGTGGGCAGAATCACGTAATTTTATATAACAGTCATTTTATATAATTATCTAAAGATACATTCAACGGCTAATTCTTTCTGGCAGATACATCTGAATGCTGTGTCGTTTCAGACCAGTGCTTAGGAATATCGTTAAGAAGTTTTCCTGACTTAGATTGAGTGATGATTGATGTTTGCTTTAGAGAAAAGTCAATTCACCTCTATTTCCTTTCTTTCTACTGCATATGACAGTATCTGGCATATGGCTTTTTTCATGTCAGAGGATTTATGTCCACTTGTGTTTGGAACTAGGTTCAAATTAGTTATTAATCATCATAAAACATACACTAATATATGTTTAATTAGTATGGTATATAAATGATTTAATAAACTTACTCTATTTGATTTTCTAAGCATACAAATTAAAGATTTAAGATGACCTTTGTACTTTTCAATCCAGAAGTCATGGTGCTAGGTAAATTGCTCAGAGGTGGCTAAGAGCATTGGATGCTCTTGGAGAGGATCTGAGTTCAATTTCTGGTACCCACACAGCGGCTTTTCTGTTGCTGTGATAAAGCACTTATCCAAAGCAGCTTAGTGGAGGGGAGGGTTTACTTCAGCTTACACTCCCAGGTCCCCATCCAGTGTTAAGGGATTCAGGACAGGAACTTTCAGGGAAGCCACAGAAGAATGCTGTCTGCTCACTGACCTGTTCTGAGCTAACTTTCTTATAGCTCAGACAGACCTACCTGCCACAGGATAGTGCCAACCGCAGTGCAATGGGCATCCATCCCCACATCAGTCATCAATCTAGACAACCTCTTCCGGACATGGCCATTGGCCAGTCCGATTGGAGGCAGTTCTTCATTTAAGGGTCATTTGAGGCTCCATTTCCCCCAGATAACTATTAGTGGCTACTGTTCACACTAGACCATTTTGATGATTTCCAATGTTTCCACATATTGCTGCCTCAGAACATCAGCCTCTCCAGGGGCTACCTTTGAACATGTAACTTACTGTGGTCTATATCCACATGCACAGGGGTGCATCTCCTTGTGGCCAAACATAGTTCATAAACGCCCAAGCCTGTCATCTGTAAGTATGGATTTGCAAATTATATCCACAGTTAGTAATATAAGTAAATTGTTATTAGGGAATACAGTCATCATTTTAATCATATTAGATCAGGGAAAGATCTACCTGGATTATTTCAAATGCTATTTTCAATCCTATTTTGTGTCATGTTTAGAATTTTATGGGAGGCCCCACCGTGTGTCTTCTAGTTTTCTGTGTTTGGTTTCTGGAACCTTCATTGAGGATGCCATTTCTTCTACTCAGGACCATGAATAATTTGATGTGAAATAATTCAGTCACTTTAGAAATATGAAACCTTTACTTGATCTGACACACTCTAATTCTTTCACTCTGCTAATTTGAGTTCACTATTTCTACATTTTAAGATGGTCTTGATATTAGGACAAGGCTCTAGCCAAGTCGGGGAAAATCCATCATCTGATAGTACGTCTCAGGTTTGAAGCACTCTATGTATGTTCCTTTTTTTTTTTTTTTTAATAGATGCAGGTTTCTTTTAAAAGAGCTGTAGAAAGGAAAGTAATGCTGAGAGATGTGACACCAACTGCAGAGGAAATAAGAAACATTGAGGGAGTTTACTGACAGGCCATGGAAAAATGTGTGCAAATAGATCTGAGAAGAGAGATGAACTTTTGAGACGGGACCTTTCACTGAAACTGGAGCGCACTGATTTGGTGAAGCTGGCTGACCAGCAAGCTTTAGGAAGTGGATTCTCATCCAGAAAGCTCCATTTCTCCATGTTGCTGTCTTTGCACTGGGACTCCAAGTGCACACAGCCACTTTCCAAATGAAATGCTTTCTGGGGCTCAATCTCAGGTCCTTGTGATTATTCAGTGAGCCCGTCACCAACCAAAACATCTTGGAGTTTTACCGTCATTTTTAAATCGAGGTTGATAATGGACCCTGTGTGATGGAGTTATTACAAGGAGTATATGCCCTCATATGGGTGGTAGCATGAGGCTCATTGTCAGTAATGGCTATTGGTTTTTAAAGGGTCTGTGTGTGTGTGTTATCTGTATGTTGTGTAAATATATGACATGAGTATATATATAAAATGTACATGCTTATCAGAGTGAGAAGAGAATCCCATGTGCCAGTGTATATGTATGGAAATCAGAGGACCACTTCAGATGCTGGCCCTTGCCTTGCACCCCACTAAAGGCATCATACATTCATTGTTCTCCACTGTAAACAAACTAGATGGTCCTCCAGCTTCTGTGGGCTCTGCTGTCTCTGTTTCCCATCTCCTTTCAGGAGCATTGGAATGACAGACATGTATTATTATGTCCAGATGCTTGGGGATTCGAACTGAGGTCCTTGGGTTTATGTAACAATCACTTTACCCACTAAACCACTCCCACAAGCCTCTGGTAGTGTTTTTAAGATGATAAGAGGGCCAGACCTTTGAAATCAGAACTATTAAGCCTTATCTCAACTCTAAGTAAAATTCTAGAAATTATTAAACAGATGGCTGTAAGCATTTACAAATGGAACTTAAGATCCCTGGAAGGCATGATGGATTCTCTCAGCTAATTCATGTCAAACTAAATTAATTTACTTTTGATAGGATTATTAGACTTACACATCAGGAAGATATGCCTGTTAGAGCTAAATTTCTGCCACTCATTTGACTTGATTCTATTGTGAAACTCTTTTAGAAGTGATGGACAATTATGAACCAGCTGATAGTATAATTAAATGATTCTGCAGCAGATTGAGCATCTATAGTCAAGAATATTGATTGAGTAATCATGATCAGCTTGGAACTGGTCCCCACCGGCAGCCACAGACTTTGTTTTCTATTGCCCTGTTTGAGTCCGTTGTGCATAATGTAGAGACATGCATCAAGTGTGTGGGTCTCTCAGAATGAAAAGGGAGACTGAACAGCTGCACTACAGAGTGATGGGATGAACTTTATAAGCTTAAACTAATAGACTGCAGTTAAAAGGACAAAATGGCCCAGGATCAGTGGCTGTTTGTTTTTTGTTTTGCTTTGTTTTGTTTTATAGGATTTTCTTCTCGGCCCTGTGGAAATCTGGTGGAAAAGATATCTGGGTTTTTTTTTTTTTTTAGCAATTATATTGGAAAGTAATATTTGTGACTAGTAAGATTTGAGAAGCTACAGAAATGGATTTAAACATAACTGTTGTAAAGGAAGATGTGTACGTGTGAATACATATGTTTATATATACACATATAATGTACACATACATAAATGTCAGTTTTGGAAAACACAGCACATATCTTTGTTTGTAACTTTAGAATGTTAGAAGCAAATATCAGAAGACCTGGGAGTTTTAAATGAGGGCCTCCATGAAATGACTGCTGACAAGAGCAGGTGTCATATTGGCTTGTAGTTAATATGCCTCTAAGAGTCAGATGGTGATTGATAATTTCTCTCTATTGTGTACTTATTAAGTGAAACACTTTAATTCTCATGAAGTCGATTTGATATAGTTTAATGAATGTCATCCTTAAAGATGTGAACTTATGTGATATTGACAACTGAAGGCTCAACAATGCAGGGTGCTTTGGATGGTTGATACTGAAAAGCCTCGTATTTGTATTTGGTGAGAGAATATAAGATTCTGTGAATCTAAAAACTAGTGGAGACATTTCCCTCCGCCATGTTGAAAATGCACAGTAGCCTGTTGTCCGACTACATAATTAAGGGGAGCTACTTGTGTTGTTATTCAACATAGTTTATTCATCTGATTTTAAAGAGTTGTGTTTGCCCATGTGTGTGAACAAACAGACATGTACCCACAGAGGCTGGAAGAGGTGGTCAGATCCCATGGATTTAGACACAAGCAATTAATTCCAAGGTTCACAGAGTAGGTCCTGGGAATCAAACTTTGGATCCCTAGGAAGAGCAGCAAACACACTTGACCAATGAGCCATCCCTTTAGCCCACAGATTGTCTTTTATGATTACATGTTTAGACATTGATTATGATTTCATATTATGTAACTCTTGTATATTCAAATATAACAACTATGAATATTTGAAAAAACAATGCACAGATTTCACTTGATTTGCAGAAAAGAAGTTTTAGTATGTAGTGGACTCTGCATAGAATAGACTGTTTGCAGAGTATGTCAGAGGAGAAAGATGCATATAAACTTACCTACCTACCTACCTACATACATACATACATACATACACACATACATAAACATATGTAAACATTTATGCAATGATTATCCCTTTTACTTTTTGGAGTGTACATACCATACCTCCTAGGTGTCTTTCCCTTTCCTTTCTTTTTCTGCATAATAAAAACATCACACCTGCCATGGTGACACTAGAAACTATACAGCGCGGCCCCCTTGTGAATCTCTGCTGGAACATGTTTTGCCATGGCGAGAGGATGAGGGCTGAGTATGTCTGGCTAATATAATAATACCTATTGTCCATCATTTTCTTAAGCCTCCCCTTTTTACGGTGATGGGAAGGGACTGACAAGACCTGTGTTTAAGGCTGAATACGAAGTGCTCCCCTCTCAATGCTATTAGCTTATTAACTGTCATTGCTGTAGGAAGTCACTTGGCTCATTGGGATGATAAGTGCTTCCCGTTCATTATTCCATGGCGTCCTCAGGACACTTTTATGAATGATGAAGTGAAGAAACTGAGACCCAGGGGGTTACACATATTAACCAATATCGGACAGTGGCTCGGGGGCTCTTGGTTTATCTGACTCTGAAACTCCTAACCTACATCATAATTCTGTAAAACATTCCAAATACAGAATTAATCAAACCCTCTGTCCAAATTACCTCGGCCTTGATTTCTTGAAACCTATTTAGCACTGCTGCAGTCTAGGGATGTAGACATGAATGAGGGCCAAGGTCCTTGATCTCATGAGGCTTGCAGTGTATTGGGAAGATTATCATTAAGCAGGTACATGAAGTCACGCCAGGCTTGGCAGGGCCTACTGAGGAAGCGTACTGCTTAAACCATTATGTGGGAGTTCAAGGGAGCGCTGGATCTTAAATGTGAGAGGCTGGAGAAGGCTTGCAAGTTGGATCTTACATTGCCTATCTCAGTTGCAAAGCCTTCACTTTGGAAAATGTGATGTGCTTGTGGGAATCGTAACTGGGGAGAAAGGGTAGACCCCAGCATCCAGAGGCTTTGGCCAGCCACTTACTCCCTGTGGGATTGAGATAAATTATCTTCATGTTGCTTTGGGGTACAGTAGGGCTGATTCTCAGGGAAGTTATCATTATATTTTCTGTGTTTTTAAAGTCACACGCTCATGAATACTGATGCAGCATGTAATTTTCCCATAAAACACATTCTACTAGGACAGAAAATTGTAAGCATCATCTTTAAACCCTTAATTAAGAACCAAGTATGCTAGGAGTGGAGAACAATCTATTTTAACTGTGGATACAAGGTATTTGGCAGAGTGCTGCGATGTTTGAAATGATTTATTTTCTCATGTGAATACTGCCAGTGATCTAAATCCTGGTTACAACAAAATCATTGGGCCCTTTGAATGTTGGTGTAATATGAACAGGAAAAGGCCGTAGGAATTCTGGGGTCTGTGGTTACAGGGTGACAGTTTCCTTGGAGATCCAGCACACAGGTGTTCTTTAGTATCAGCTACTTTTACTAATTTGATCATTTTTGTCATTATTGTCACTGTCTATACAGGCTCTGTTCTTCCATTTGGTAGTTTTATGGCTCCAAACCTATTAATTCAACCCTGTCTGCCATAGGTAGGACAGCTTTGTGTTTAAGGAAGAAGAGAATGATGGGATGGCATCCACTTATGGCAAAAGTTATGTGAAACATACTGCTACTTTTCTCATCCTGGAAAAGTAGGATCAGGAGATGTCTTCTGTTAATCTCACAGAACTTCTTTTTAAAAAATCAAATCAAACTGTGGTACATATACACTATAGAATACTACTCAGCTATTAAAAACAAGGAATCCCCGAAATTTGTGGATAAATGGATTGAGCTAGAAATGATCATAATGAGTGAGTTAACCCAGAAGCAGAAAGAATCAAATGGTATATACTCACTTATATCTGCATACTAGCCCAAGGGGCATGTCCCATGAAAGCCTTCACTTACCAGGAAACTGGGACAGAGGGGAGGACATCCTATTGGGACTCTAGATGAGAGAAGCATGGGAGAATAGCAAAGTAGAAGGATCCAGAGGGTCCTAGAAACCTACAAGTAGAACATTATGATAGGCAGATTTGGGCCCAGGGGTCCCGCTCAAACTAAGGCACCAGCCAAGGACAATACAGGCGGTAAACTTTAAACCCCTACCCAGATCTAGCCAATGGTCAGAACATTCTCCACACTTGAGTGGAGAGTGGGATATGACTTTCTCAAGTACTCTGGTGCCTCACATTTGACCATGTCCCCTGGAGGGGGAGACCTGGTGGCACTCAGAGGAAGGACAGCAGGTTACCAAGAAGAGACTTGATACCCTATGAGCATATACAGAGGGAGGTAATCCCCCTCAGGAACAATCATAGGGGAGGGGAATAAGGGGAAAAGGGGAGGGAGGGAAGAATGGGAGGACACAAAAGTTGGAATAACCATTGAGATGTAACAAGAATAAATTAATAATAAAAAATTTTTAAAAATCAAATCAAATAACATACCACATGAAAACAAATAAAATAGTATATGCTATATGAAAGTGCTCTGTAGCTCCAACTCCATAATCCTTTGTCTAGGAGGATGCAAGGCCACTAACATCTAAACCCTGTGATGAGTTGCGGAAATGGATTAGAGGAAGATCATAAGGTTCGTAAAAGTAAGGAAGCCTGGTCATTGATATCCACTTAGGGTCACACAAAAGTCAACTCTGAAATGACTTTTTACTTGTAAACTTTTTATTTTGTCACTCAAGGAAGTTATCGCTCTCAGAATATTTTAGGTAGGGATCAAAGATCCAAAATATTAACCTTAAAGAGGACACTGGTCTAATGTCTTTATCTTAGAGACATTTGCAATGAGTTTTGAATTTGGGAGGCACTAAATAATTCTGGAGGGTGCCTTTAAATGTCTGCCTCGGGATCCAGGATCAGGAACGTACTTAAACATGGCAACATTTTTCACATAGCTCATGCCTTAAGTGGACTTCATCCTGTCATTGTCTGTATATCACTCCTCCTTATAGAGAGGGGTCCTCGTCTTGAAGGTGTGCTTCTCCTGGCCATGCTGTTGTCTGGAGAGGTCATTGCTGAGATGAGATTATATGAGCTTAAGGGGGAAGGCCAAAGACATACTCCCCAGTTCTGTGAATTTGTTCACTTCCGGTGAAAAATAGAAGAGAATTTGTCATTAGAAAGCCGGTGAATAACACACACACACACACACACACACACACACACATACACACACACATACATACACACACACATACAGACACATACACACACACACATACACACACATACACACACACACACACACACACACACACCTTGTATTTCTGGTCAAGGAGAGTCACTTTTCTGAAAAGCCATATTGTATTTGGAACCTTATGTGGTTATGGGTGTGGAAAGAAGTAGATGAGAAGTAAAAAACAAAACAAAACAAAACAAAAAAAACTTAAGAGAAGCAAGTTAATTTCCAGAGTGTAAGAGCAAAGTGAGATCTCAAATATAGCTACAATATGGGCCAAGAATCTATTTCACAGAGAATTAGAAGGACGCTGATTTAAAGATCGACCATTGAGACACAGTCTGAGCTGCAGAGGAGATGGGGGCATCGGGCCAGTTGTTTCCATCCTTTCTTGCAGTGCTGGTTCTAGTAAATTTCAATACATGTTTCCTGAGCAAAACACAATAATATCAAGAGGATATAAATGACAAAGCAATTCGTGTTTTCAGCACGCGTTGTTATGGAATGGATTACAAATATTCACTCTCTAGCCAGGGTAAAGTGTTGGAAAGAGAGACAAAACAGAAGCATTCAAAAGGAGAACAATTAATATTATTCGTAAAACACAAACAAACAATCCAGTCCATTTATGTCGTACTGTTGGAGCTATTAGGAGTTCAATTACCAGTTCATATAGATAATAATTAACATAATTAACTGGCTTTTATGGCATTAGCAATAAAAAGTGAAAATATTATAGAAGATTTACTCATAGTTACAGCTGAAAAAATAAAATGATAGGAAGGCTATTAAAGGCCTTAAATAGTAAATGGAACACCGGACCTTAATTTTTTCCAAGATTTAATCAAATGTGTCCATTTCAGTCTGAGTTTCCCCTAAAGAGGTGAACAATGTGGTGCTCAGGGAGGAATCAGGAGCTCCCAATGCTGTGTAACATAGAGTCTCTTGAAGTGTTACAGCTGAGACAACTGGTGTGCTAATGGAACCAGCAGCAACCCAGACAAGCCTCTGAGCAGTGCTTTTCAAGTTAGTCTGGGAGTGCACATGAGGGTCTGATTGCCCCTGCCCAGCTCAGCAAAATCTGTCTCTGTCTCTGTCTCTGTCTCCTCTCTCTGTGTGTATGTGCCCGCACCCACATGTGAGTGTGTCTCCCCTCTCTGCTTTCCTCTCCCCTCCCCCTCCGCCCTTCCCCTCCTTGTTGGAAATATACTGTCCCACATGCTACATGGTAGAGGCTGCCTCTCTATAACCATGCGTGATGTATGAATCCCATCAAAATGGAGAAACATGGCTGACTAATAATAAATGGAGGAGGATGTTAAGTTAGAATTTCACCTGGGCATAAAATTCAAAATTCACTCAATATTAAAATGCTGATTGGCTTGGCCTTATCCTCGTCTTGTGCTGGCAACAACAGCTGCTATGTGTTTGTGAGTGCAGCGGTCCTGTCATATCCAGATGACACTGGTTTGCTCTGGCCCTCCCCAACCTCTGGCTTTTGCAATTCTTTTATTCATTCTTCAGAGAGGGACCCAACTCTTTAGGGAACGGTTGTGATATAGATGTCCTGTTTGTGGCTGAGCACCCCATAGTCACACAACTATGTAAGAAGCTTCCATGGGAAAAAAAAGGAAAAGATTGTATGTACAATATAAAAATCTAAAATAATCAATAAGAAGGCAAAGATTACCCCATGGCCACAGGCTTGTTGGGTGTGATGGGCTGTTTATTTGGTATACTGTGTGGATCTGAGCGTTTGGGGTGTACCTGTACTCTGAGTGAAGATCCCCAATTGTAATGAACAGCAGGCTTGCCTATGAGTCTGCTTGTGTCTGTTCCATGTGGGGCATCATTTTGATGGTATCAGTGGTCTATTCAGTGAAAGGATTTTCCCCTATCTTGTGCTAATATCCAGTTAAGCTTGCTCACACAACCTTGTGCCCTCTCCTCTCGCTCTCTTTCAGGAATGGGGTGTGGCTTCTGATGTTCTCTGGAGTGTCATCTTCTTCCTTTCCCTCTTCAACTTCCTGATGCAATTCTTGGCACTTTTACTTCCTTTGTAGAGCAGGAAGTGATATCATACAGAAGGGAACAGGGATATCCATTTTTTTTTCTTAATTGCTGGGAGGAGCTGCTGTGGTGTGCTGAGGGGCCTGGACTCAGGAAGAGAAACACATAGCAGCTGTTGTTGCCTGTACAGTGAGTAAACCACACTTGTAAGGGCTTACTGTTAAAATATTGTCCAGAACAAGAGAGCTCCCTCTTTAGTCCTTTATTATTAGTGTTGTTATGATTATTGTTGTTGTTGTTATTATCATAGACAGGGTTTCCCAGTGCAATAACCCTGGTGGTCCTAGGCTCCCTTTGTAGACCAGGGTGACCTTGAACTCACAGAGATCCACCTGCCTCTGCCTCCTAAATGCTGGGATTAAAAACATGTGCCACCATGCCCAGCTGGTGCCAATTCAGCTCAGTTTTCCTCCCTTCTGCTTTGCTCTCCTGTCTTCCTTTCTTACCATCCTGTCTTCCCTGTTTCCTTGAAACATGCTTGATCTGCCCTGAGAGGTCATTAGTGTTCCAGCATTGTCATGTGGGATGACCCCATCCCCGGTAGCATCTCCATGACCTCAGCATGTCCTTTCGGTAATTCATAATTATACACTGTTCTGCCTACAATTATCACTTTTTGTTTTGCTGTCTGTGTTCTTTCCCCCTCTTTCAGCCAAGTCATGTAGTCTCCTCATTGCCTCTTCCTCCAATATTTGTTTATTTTACCCTTCCCTAAGCTTCCCTGCACTTACCCATTTTCAGATTGTCTCTCCAGGGCCATCCCCCGTGGGGACTATTTTCCTTTCCTATTGACATACTAGTTGCCTTGCTAGATGTTGCTAATATTTCTTTATCCTTTAAATGGCTTATCAGCAAGTAATGATCAACAGCTGGGCAATGGGAAAATGGTCTGAGAACTGAGGAGTGGCCCGAGGGTGAAGAGGGAACACCTGTTTACCACTCGGTGACAGGCCCCGTTGATCCTTAGGATCATGGAAATTTCATTATTGCTGGTAGAAAGATATCACAGACCTATTTTGAAAAGATTAGGAAGGCTGTTAGTGTGGCCTCTTATTTTTTTCAGTACCTCTGATTCTTCTGTTAAATAATGAGAAATGAGAGCTTTAGTATCATTAAGCTGTGTGGGGCCATGGCTCAGGCATGAAGCTCCACTATACGATCTTTTTTGGTTGTCATCCACCCTTGGAAAGCAGCTCATTGTAAAGTTACACATTCCTAATATGGGTCCCTGAAATTGCTGAAGGATGAGCGGCATTTGTTCTGCGGCATCCCATCCTCCCCTGCGTGGATCCGAAGCCCTGAATAAATAGAAGAACTTACTTATCGCCTTGATGTCTGTGAAATAATCAGGGGCCTTGTGTGTTCTCTGGCTCCCCGCTTAAGATGGGCATCGCCCCAAAGATAGAGGATGACAGGAGAGGAGGGAAGGAAAATGGGACTGGGTTTAGGCAGCCAAAGGGGGCTTGATGGAAGGAGGAAGAAGCTCACTTGACATTAATTGGAAAAACATGGTGAAGGGAAAGAAACAAGTGAACTGGTATGACACATAGCATCTCGAGGGGATTTGGGCTCTCAACATTAGGTTTATCTTTTCCTTGTAAGCATCGCACCAAGTCTTGTCAAATCTCACATGGTTGTTCTGACTAGAGTTGTTTTGTTCGTTGCTGTTGTGTTTGGGTTGTGTGTTTCTATGAATCTAGGCATGGAGCAAACACTTCATCAGCCTGACGGTGTGTCTTTAACGAGAACACAGTTGATGTCAGAAACACAGTAGTATTTTTGTTCAAATACAGAACATGATCACATGCTTTGGGTGATGTGTTTTCTTCAGGTTTTACACGGTTTGCATGACACATTTGCCTTTGTGATATCTTCTAAAAGAATTCGCCTCCCAATCTTCCAGAATGTGCTAATAGTCCAGGTGGGAAAGAATGTCTTCTGGGCTGTGCAGTGAGGACTTACTTTGGCCTAAAATTCTTTCCCTCTTTAGAACGTAAGGAAGAGACAGTGTGATTCATGCGAGCTTTCATCCTGCATGCTTCCCCGCAGTGATCTGGGAGTCTCGTGTTCATTTTTGTTTTGTTTTGTTTTAGGCACTAGAAAAACACCCCAACTCCCCAATGACAGCAAAGCAGATTCTGGAGGTCATTCAGAAAGAAGGCTTAAAAGAGACAAGGTCAGTATCCATCATAAAGTTGTTTTCTGTTTCGCTGACTAATAACTGCCACTAGTGAAGCAACAAGCACATCTAGAGTTAACATGGTAGTGGATGATGAGCTAAACACACACACACATTCTCTTCTGGTTGCAAAATACTTAGGTGACCTAAGATCTCTCCAGAGCTGTCTGTTAACATGATAACCACCTTTGGTGGACTGATACAAAATCGTCTTTAGTAACAAAGAAAGACATTGTGGGTTAGCCCCACATCAGAGCCTCCCCTCTTTCCCTCAGGAGGAGATAATGTTCCTGAAATTAAGCAATAGACGAGAAACACTTTTACAGGCTTAATAGATCCTGGGATATAAAGATGAGCAGACTCCGATAAAATTCAAAGGGCCAATAAAATGTGGCTGAAAATTTAGTCATCTTATATTGAAGGCCTCTACTCTGAGTGACTTTTATCAGATAGTGAGCCTTTCTATTTATTTTTTAATAGTGGCTTTATTAAGATAGGATTCACATATAATAAAATGTGCCCTTTGGTATCTTGTGTCTGCAGCCATCCTCGCTATTGTAGAACATTCTCACCACGCTAAAATGGTGTTCTGTACTTACCACTCTCCACTAGTCACCCCTGCCACTTCAGCCACTAATCTTTATTGTCTCCATGGATTTGCTATCCTAGCATTTTGTATAATTTGAACTTATGTAAGTAAATACAGACTTCTGGCTTTCCACCTCAGTGTTATGATTTCAATAATAATTGTTATTCTAATGTATACCAAGATTTCATTCTTATTTGTTGCCAAATAATTTTCCGTTGTATGAATACACCACATTTTCTTGGCTCATGGTGGTCATTTATGTTTATGTATTAATTTTACAGCTTTGGTTTTGGCCAGCTTTTCAGAACCACACAGATAACACCCCTCAAAAAGATAACAGGATATTTTCACATGGCATAGTAATCATGTTGGTGTGTATATATACATATATATATATATGTATATATATATAATGTTTTTCATCAGCCACGTTACAGCACATAGACTTCTGCAAGTTGTGGCATGAGCAACATCATACTCACAATGGTTATAAGGTGATGGAAAATAAACCCATTGAGATACCTTTTAGTGCTTTGATGTTGAGATAGACAGGCAGAGAAGAATGAAAATCCCTGAGTCCAGCTTTTCTTCAACATTGATTTCACCTACGATTCTTTTCAAATCAGAAGCGTAAGCACCGTTAGTCTGCAGCTGTTTGAATGGTCTCTTTTTCAAGTTAGATCCATAGACATTCCAAGTCAGTGGGGTGTAGGATACCTGTGTTCAAGTTTTCATTTCCATTTTGGGGACATTTTCCTGGCCTCCATGAAGAAATAGAGTGAGATGATATAACTACACTGTGTTATCAGTCTGTTTCCACAGTGGTGGCAACAGTGGGAGGCCAAAAGCCGCACGGCAGGAAATCCGGGTTTATGCTAGATATCAGCATGAGAAATTAGGGAACAGGATGGGGAAATTGACAGCTTTCTTTTTGCCAGCCTGTCAATAATCCTAAAAATATTTATGCTATTGAGGAAGCATTGAAAATGTTCATACCACAGCCAAAGGAAACTCCAGAAGGAGTCACCATCTAAACATGTCTAATGCATGAGCTTTGTCCCAGGGAACACACTTATGAATTGCACTCCTAGAAAGCAGATGCTTGGAAATGGTCCACTAAGATACTCATCTCAGGGCTGGAAGGATAACTCAATGCATCAAGTGCGCATGACACAAGCATGAGGAACTGAGTTTGTGTTCCCAACAAACACGGAGAAGCCTGGGTGTGGTGGTGTGTGCTTAGAACCCCGGCGCAAAGGAAACTGAAACAGGAGGATCCCCAAAGTTCACTGACCAGACAGCCTAGCTCATCCCATGAACTAAAGGTTCAGAGAGAGACAGTGTCAAAGTAGAAAGTGGAGAGTGAGAGAAGAAACCCAAATTAAGCTCCGGACTTCACATGCATGGACACTCATACATGCGTTCATTCATGAGCATGTACACATGTGTACCCCAAATAGACACAGATATCCTTATCCAAAGGAGCGACTGCCACTGTTGTTTTGAGCTTGCTATATATGGTTTTGGCAGGGTGGTCCTCAACAGTATTTTAATTGCCATTATGATCACAATACTAAAATGTTGTGCTTTCAAACTGCTCATTCTTGAAGTTGTGCTTGAAATTATCTTACATTTATGCAGTTAGCAAGAGCAGTCAAAACTCTAAAGTGCAGTGCCTTTAAAGAGTAATTAAGATTACTGAAATGGAGCACACACCTTTGGGTGTTCCTAAAATCATCTCCCCTTGGTGCATCATTAATGTGTTCTTCTATGTGGAATGTTACTGGGTTACAAGTGCTAAATAGACTAGTGCTGTCATTAAAAGGGCTCTGGCAGGCAGCTCCCAGGTGGAGACTAGGGAAGGGAGAGGCAAAGAGGGAGACTGCCATGTTCATCATCTGTAAAGCCAGCTCTGCTTTGGATGGCTTCAGACATGCATTCCATGTTTCCGTGTCTTTTCGCTCTTTCTTCCCTCTCTGCTTTTCTGTCAGCTGTGACTGGCTACGCTCTGTCCATGTGCTTCTGCCCGATCTTCCCTTGATTTCTAGTTTTAGGTTACCAGTTACAATAAGCTCTAAAGCAAACCTACGTAGACTCTGGGTGAGTTTGGAGCCCTCTTCTATGTCGCGTGTGTTGGCATAGGGAGCAGGTGCTAACGTTTGTTTTGCCTGCATAATGTACTGTTTTGGCTACTTTTGAAGTTCTTAGATGTTTCCAAATATTTAAAGTAGCTGAATAAATGAAGTGTAGCTATACGTGGTTTTCTTAGGTAAAGTTTACACATTCCCTTGTCAGGAGGTCAACCCTGGAGGACTAATTCTTCTTGTTTATTAATGAGGTGTTTTCCATGAGATGTAAACAGGTTAGAGATACTTGACCGAGTACAGAGAAGTGATCCTGGGGTTTCTCATGTGTCTTTAATGTTCTAAGGGTTACTAGTAATGTTAAGCATCTCGGCACAGTCCACCACTGTCCCTAGCATTCCCGAAACAGTTTCTGCAGGGTCCTTTAGCATTTCAATCACTTAATTAAGAACATCTCTATAAAGCACTGTGGGGGTCTTTGCTTTTCTGTGTGCCAGGCTCACCCCTGCCACTGGTCTAGCTGCACAGCAGTTCTGTGGGGGTGTTTTCCTTGGGTGTTACGAGCTTGTTAAGGGCAGAGAGTATCCAACTCTCCTGGCACTCAGAAGATACTCAATAAATAGTTGTTGAGTAAATAGTCTTTTCCCTCAAGATGTTAATTTGATAGCTCCCAGTGAGGACTTTGGCATAGAGTCAGTACTAGAAGCTTCTTGCAAACCAACATGCTGGAGTTTATATCCTATTCGAGAACTACTATTCTGAAATAAAAAAGAGACTAACTAGTCTGCAGCATCCCCATTAAATGTTTGTACATATTGATGGTCTGAGGAAGACTACTTGTGACCAAGAGAAGCATAGTTCTGGGGCTTATTTTTTAGACATTGTAATTAATTAAGGACTGGAGAGATGGCTCAGCAGTTAAGAGCACTGACTGAACTTCCAGAAGACCAGGGTTTGCTTCCCAGGACCACACGGTAGCTCACAACTAATTCTTAACTCCAGTTTTAAATCATCCAATGCCTTTCTGGCCTCTACAGATACTTAATTCATGTGATATACAGACACACACACGGGAAAAACAGTCATACATATAATTAAACATGTAAGGAAATTTGTAATTAAAAACATCCCAATGTCAATTATTTTAATGCAGTTAATGTGGATATTAGAATAGTTTTAACAGATGAAATAATGATACTTTGACACTTGTGTGACATTTTATACTGACTTTTCCTCTTTGAAAGTGACGCTATAAATGAAATATTTTTAATGTAGACATGATAAATAGAATACAGATTTTGTTTGTCATCCCCATGTTATTTATGAAACATATAGACTGTGATTAAATTCTGTCTGGAGAAGCTAGAATGTAGTCCATGTATAAATTAAAAAATATATCTGAACATAGTGAATTGCCAGACTATTGTTGGCAAGTTGGTAATGCTGTCACAGCACAGTTTCTACAGACCGGTTTTCTTTTCAGTGAAGATATGTTTGGTAACCTTATTGCCTTTCATGTGCCAGGATGAAGGAATTTTATCAATATATCTTTGTATAATAAAGCATCAGGTCCCTCTATGTTTATGTCTTACTGAGTCTGATGATACTTAGACTCTGGGTCTTTCGTGCCTATTGGTTGTCACAAGTGATCAGTTGCAATTGTTCAGAAGACTGGTCAGATGGTCAGAGTCTTATAATCAAATAGTGATGCTGATTGGATGGAGGGGACAGTGGGCACACTCCACCATGCTGTGCTGCGGATGCACATCTGATACTCTGTGAGTTCCTCAGCTGGGCATTTCCAGATCATCAGGACAGAGACGGACAAGCTCCCATCTGCAGTCACACATAACATTTGTACCCAATCCACATGTCTCAGAAGGTTGCAGGCTACCTCACTGCATTTTCTCCATAAGACTTGCTTAGTCAGAAGTTGCCTTTCTAGGAGAAACACACGAGTAGCTTTGATACCTCAGGATGTTTCTTGCTGTCCTGTCTCATGTAATTTTTTTTTCAGACCAAGTAAAAATTTATTATAATCAGAGAGTTTATAAAATTAAAAGAACCTTGCCTCATTTCTTTTTTTTTATATATTTTTTTATTAATTTATTCTTGTTACATCTCAATGTTTATCCCATCCCTTGTATCCTCCCATTCCTCCCCCCCATTTTCCCATTATTCCCCTCTCCTAAGGTGATGCTCAATAAATAAATAAATAAATATTATATTAGTATGACATAGCCAGAAGCTGCAAGGCCATGGATTTTTTAAGGCTTGTATCATTTATCGAACAAGAACAAAAAACATAACAATTTACCGTGTGCTGGGCATCACTGTTATAAGATACCAGTAATTAATGTGACAGGAATTGTAATGTTTTTGTATTATTTGAGAGACTACGTAAATAATTTCTTAAAAAAAGATAATAGGGCTGTAAAGGAAATACATGCATACACAAATATACACATATCTGTGTACTCTCACACACCACACAGTCATATACACATACACACACCAGCACACACATACATATACACACCTTCACATACACACAGTATAAATTCAGTCTCTTGAAGGTTTTATATATATATATGTGTGTGTGTGTGTGTGTGTGTGTTTACAATACCATAGATGCCTTAATATATCAAAATGTGTTAAAGATTTCATCAAAAAATTTACAGAATTGCAGCCTGTAATTGCACATCCCAATAGGGACACTTACACAGTTTTCTAAGCAATCTCTATTTGTTTTAGTGTTACTCAGAAGGCAGACACATGTTAGAATCTGCAATGTGAAATATTCATTTGACAAACCAAGATTTTGTAATTATTCTAACGTGCATGAGAATTCTTTATTGCCACTGATCATTCTCTGAATAAATTTGCTTTTACCTCTGACTTTAATGCATTTCATGTTTTTCTCTGTGAGATGATGTGTGGACATTGGAACCTCCACTTTAAACTCTGGTTTATTAAAGATTTTGCATTTTTAAAGGATAAACTGTCAGAAATTCAATTACCACATTTAGTGGCAAACAATAAAGTCTTTTGACATTTGCTCTCCGTGAGATTTACGTTGCTAATTAGCACTATAGGAGGTGATTCTTCCTGGGTGCTGAAATGTTTTGTCTGGAGATAAGAAACACAAATAATTTCTATTACAAAATCAATTCTTATCTCCGGTGTCCACGCTAGCTCTTTTCCCTTCATGCCGAAACGGTGGTGCAGTTTGTTTTTCTCGGAGCATTTTTAGAATTACAGTGTTAGTGCACGGTGTCAGCCCTACCATTTGTCAACATCTAATTCTCTCATTGTGGAAATGTTGTGCACAGTGAGCCACGGAGGGAGGGCTGTGTGAGACAATGGCGTGATTAAACAGAAACACAGGACAATTTGCAAATGGTTATGTGTGTGCACTTGTGTATAGGCGAGCGTTTAGAATAATCTACTTCTTGGTTGGTGTGTAATTTTACTTTCTCATTGCTCAAACTAGAAATTTGCATGAGAGTCATTCCTAGCTTTTCTCCCTTCCTCTTACGCTAGGTTCATGAGGCGTGTCAGCCTCGATTCTTGATTACATCTTTCTTTGTTTGCTTTCCACATTTTTCCCACTATTCAAATACTTATTTTTGATATGGGTTGTTATATCATTTTCTTATCTAGATACCAGATCCCAGAAAACCCCTTTTCAAATCTATTTTTTCCTCCAACAACTGTGGTCATCTACAGTAGCATTTGCTAGCTGATATTGCAAAATATTCTAGGGCCAATATGATACCTTGTGAGTTAATAAATCAAAGAGCAGTAAGTTATATTCTGTGATAATTATGAAAAATCAGGCACAACAGTTTCTAATAATATGGTATTTGGATAAATCCATGGCAGTCTGATAATAGAAAACTTACACACAAAAGAAGAATGCATTTTTATATTGAACAAGTAGGTAAAATTTTGAATTTTGAAATTTTGTACATATGTGTGTTTTTCCAAAAAAATATATCAATTTAACAGCTTTGTTAACATTTTGTTTTCTGTATGTAATTTCTATTAGATGATGTAATGTGGACTATGTGCACATACTAAGTTAGAATATCACTATTTGAAGTTTGTCAAAGTAAATTTTAAAAACTGCTTAGTGATAGGATGATTGAAACTAGTCTATAAGTTTTATTACATCTTTTACTTATTCATTGTGTGTGTGTATATTTATGTGTGTATGTGTGAATGTGTGTGTGTGTGTGTGTGTGTGTGTGTGTGTGAATGCACGTGTCACAGTGTGCATGTGGAATAGAGGGTGACTCGCTTGCTGACTTCAGTTCTCTTATCCCACCAGGGAGGACCTAAGGTCTAAACTTAGGTCATCAAGATTGGCTCCAAGAGGTCTTACCCACTGAGCCATCTCACTAGCTCTTGAAATGGTGCCTCAGAGAGGCATGTTACTTTTTTTTTGACATGTTACATATTATTGGTAAAGTAGCTCACATGCCAGAGCACAGTTATGTGGGATGTTTCCCAGTAAGCTCAGAGCTTGTCTGAACAATTCTAGCAAGCTGGACTTAGGCACTTGTGAAGGCTTCAGAACAGGCATCTGATGTTGCTACCACAGTAGATTGTTTACTTTTCATTATGGAAATTTTCCCAGAGTTTCTTTAGATTTAGAAGATAAGGTTAGAATCTGAAACTCACCTGGACTACATAGTAGGAACCTCCCTCAAAAAATATATATGTAAATAAAATAAAAGATAAAGGATAGAGCCCATGTGTGTTTGTATATGAGATGTGTTCATCTGTGTACATGTGTGAATGGGTGTATATATATGGTACATGTGTGTATGTGTATAGTATGTGTTCATGCATGTATATGTTGTGGTGTACATAAATGTGCATATGTGGTACATGTGTGCATGCATGTATGTTATGCTCATGTGTGAATATATTTGTTCAGTCTTCATGCCTGTATAAATGTGCTATGTATGCTCAGTGTGTGTCATGCACACTCAAATGTTTTGCTGTTATTTTTAAAGCCATTGCTATGTAGCTGGACTTCAGTACCGGTCTTAGGGTATGCCACCTACTGATGCAATAAATTTCCAGGGCAGCTTTTCCTGTTCCAATCCTAGAGTCACATCCAGAGTAACTCCGAGTCTGCTCTCTCTGTCACGTCCCAAGTTGATGTCTAGTGATGACTTTTCTGGAGACTTCTCTGTCTTGTATTTCTCCTTCTTCTTGGTGGTCTTCACCTGGCCTTTCCCCATGTTAGCCTCACAGAAAGCCACAGACTCTTCAGTTACTTCTAACAAAGATACCAACCAACCCTATGAGATCAGAACTCCACCGTTATATGCCCCTAGTCATCTTATAGAGGTGTAGTCACACTGAGGTCCAAGGGTTCATCGTATGAGATTCTAGAAGAAAGTGACATTTAATCAGTAGCAATGATTCAGAATTTGGGACATTTCCAATGTCTCTGAGATGCATTAAGGTAGTTTTCTAGGACTGATTATCCAGAGTGCTTAGAAGGAATCTATAATAGCGTGCTCAAGGGCACGCATGTCTCCAACGAGTGCACAGTGAGTGTGTGTTTTCCTGTGGTATTCCTACCGCAGTAGCTGGTGAAATACTCAGCTCAAGAAGGTTCGTGTGCACGTATAATATGTATATTTAAATAATATGAATTGATTTGGATTTTATTTGAAGCATTTGGTAAAAATAGCTGTGGTGACTGCCTACAACCCCGAAGGCATCAATATCCACTAAGCTGTGCAATTACAGCTACGAAACGGCCATTGCTTAATACATCGTTTTATTCTGTCAAGCTCTCGTTCTCCATTCTTCCAAGTAATTGAACAAAAAAAAGGTAATTTAAGTGATTTTAGCTTAACCAAGATCTAGGTATAATTTACTCCAGAAACACTGAATATCCTATAAATATTTCAGTGCTGAAATAGAACCAGAAATGGATGTAAAATTACTCGGTGCATGAGTCTTTGCAAGTATCCTGTGCAGGTAAAAGTCTGTAGGGAGGAGATGACATTTACCTGGGAGATCTTATTTAATTCTTCTGTAAGGGGTGTTTTTGTCTTCATCTCTCATTTCATTACTCTGCCTTCTTAACTGTCACATACCAAAAGCAGTTTCAGTTTTGCTTCAGTGTTTTGAACTTGATGGTACAATTCAAATGCAAAACACTGGGTATGCTGACATCAGGAGTTCTTTTTAGCTTTGATTTGTTTTCACAGGCAAATAAGGGAAGAGATTTGTGTGGAGCAATGATTTCAAAAGTAAATGATTCCTAATAAGTCTTAGACTTGTCGGTTAAAAAAAAGGGGGGGAGAGAGAGAGAGAGAGAGAGAGAGAGAGAGAGAGAGAGAGAGAGAGAGAGAGAGAGAGAGAGAGAGAGAGAGAGAGAGAGAGAGAGCGAGGAGAGAGGAGGGAGAGGAGGAGAGAGAGAGTCATATACTTTATCCTACATACTTAAGCAAAATCAAACTGAGAATTGTTGTCTATAGTTGTGTCTTCAATTCAGGACACTAACCACAAATGTATTTATCGTGTGTGTGTGTGTGTGTGTGTGTGTGTGTGTGTGTGTGTGTGTGTGTGTAAATTCCTGCTTTTAGAGCTCTTCAAAACACCACTAGTCAGCCTGCTGGACTGCTTGCCAGTCTGCAGTTGTGTGTGGCGGTAGCGCTTACCCATTAGACGTGGTGCATGTTAGAGAAAGGAGCATCCAGGAAGTGAGATTCCCCGAGGCAGACAGCATCATACAAGGTGATTCAACACGGCTCTAATCAGTGTTAACTTTAAGTGTCCTGAGAATTCGGAGGCCGTTTGAAGACAAAGATTGGTTCTGTTCATTTTTCTAGGCTGTTGTTGTGTTCTCGAGCCTGTAACGGTTGGTTTTTGTCATAAACAGATGAGCAAAATTATGATCTGTTCTTTGAGAGTTAGTAGGGTGGTTTTCCTTTGTAAGGACGCCTCTTCTTTGTAAAGCAAGTCTGAAGCAAGGTGCCTGCTGTCTCTTAAACTTTTATAGTTGGGAATTCTTTTGATTTTCAGTCTTCATAAATGTATGATATTCCAATATGCCAGCAAGTTCTGTCTAACTACTGCATTTATCAGCTCATTAAGGGAAGGGGCTCTCCTGTTTGTATCCATTCCTCTTTCTGGCATAAGGCTGAGATGGTTCTGTTTTATGTAGTTATTGCAAGAAAATTAATGGTAGGGTTTCTATAATAAACTGAATATTAACATCCATTGGTTTTTCCTGTTATGCCTAATGCTGAGGACATTTTCCATGAGTTATTAATAGCTTTTTAAAGTAAGCTATGATTGGGTAGATATACTGCTACTTTCCATTTTGGCAATACAGAAATGGAGGCAGATGAAGTAACTTGAAAGCGTTTATTCAGTAGCAAGTAATAATGGGTTTTGAGGTCCCAGGGTTTGATTCCACAGGCACATATCTTTAACCCTTTTAGACACTTGGATCCTGACTCTAAGCAATACTAGATTTTTTAAAGTTCTGGGTTATTGAGATGGCTCAGTGGATAAAGTGCTGGGCATGCAAGAGTGAATGAAGACTAGAGGTCAGCTCTTCAGAAATATGTAAGCCATGCAGGGACAGCAGAGTACCTTAATCCCAAAATTTAGGGACTGGAGATAGAATCCCATGAACAAGCTGCCTAGGTAGGCTAGAAAAACAAGTCAGCTCCAGGTTCACCAAGACCCTGCCTCAGTAACGAAAATGGAAGAGTAATTGAGGAAGACATGTGCAATCAGCCTCTCACCAACACCCATAGACACTTTTGAAAGTACACCCACACATACATGTAGCCACACAAACAAATGTACATGCATGTGTGCACATACACCACACATACACATCCAAATGTTATCAGTGATTTGATTCTTTTCCACAACACACAAACACACACAATGTGTGCAAAACTCTATTAAACACATACACACAGAAACACACAAATATATGATTCTGTTACCCTCTACATGTATATGATTCTATTACACACATACACACAAGCACACACACATGCGCACACACACACACACACACACATACACATACGCACCATCTTTGATAGCTTTTTGGATGCAAGATAGGTATCTTATTTGTGTTAGATTATATGTGATAATTGTATTTATCACTAATTTTTAAGTCTGATAACTTTGCAAGGTATGTAAAGGAATGGCTTCACTGTCACTTTGGTAGATTGGTAGGGGAGGACAGTTCATAGCACATATTACAGATTTGTGGGAGCTCAAGCCTTGGGCATTCGTTAAATGCCATGCCTGATGTCTGTGAAGGTGGTGACTTTCAGGGAAGACCTGGGCTGCGGAATCAGAGTACATACTTCAGATATAACTTCTTACTGTTTGTTTTAGACAAAATGCTACAAAGATGTGAAATGTGCTCCATGTAGTGAGAGATCAAGGACTCTCTAAAACTATAACCTTTTACTGTTACCCAAGAATTGCTTCTAGGGAACAGGCTAATTATGGTCAAGGCATGGTTGTTATGAAAATTTATATATAATATAAAAGCTGATATCAGGTGATTGCGGTCTGTGCACTTATGGGGGGAAATTAATGGAAATGGACAGTGTGTATTTGATCCGCACGTAAGTGGAAGTATGGTGGGCTGAGTTCTTATGTTTTTTTAAACAGCTATAGATAGGAAAAGAAAAGGAGGCCTCAGTGAACACGTGAGTAGAATCTTAGAAGTGGCACCACTGCCTTATTTAGGAAATTCCTTGTTCAAAGAATCATCATGTAACGTTCTAGTCTTTGTCATCTGTACCAGGACCACTTGTCAGTGACCCTTCTGTCACCTGTATGCTTTTCTCCAAGATGGTATGGGAGGAGACAGGACTTTCTCCTTTCTAGTATCTGCAGACTCTCTGGGCTGCGCTTATCTAGGGCCCAGGAGTTGTCTTCGGTATTCCCACGTGAAGTCTAGCCATTGGGCGATGAACCCCCTTTAGCGTGCTAGTTGATGTGCGCCCATTGAAGGAGACTTGCTAGCTACCAGAAGAGGAAGAAGAACATTCACAAGAGTCACTGAAACAGCTTGTCATGAATGAGCAGTCAAGAGAACGCCTCAAATCTGAAGGTGTTCTCTGCTGGAGCTGGCATTGAAGCTTCCTTTGGAATCCCCAACCTTGTCCTTCTGAGAAGGAAAGTGAGAGTCAGAAACACAGAAGTTCAGTTAGGAGATATTAAATGCAGTTATTACTGCCACCCTTTCTTTGCCTATTGCTTTATGTTTTGTTTTGTTTTGTTCTGTTTCGTTTCATGAGTCCACACTGGCTTCCAACTCACTCTATAGGCAAGGTTCCCCTTGCACTTCAGTTCATTCTACCTCTCTCCCCCAAATTCTAGGGTTAGCAAGTGTGTGAGCAGGTGTGTGCCACAACTCCTGGCTTACTGCTCCCAACTAAAGTCCAACTATAGTATTGAAGATGTTAACTTGATTATTGACATTAATATTAATTTATTCTCTTTAGACATGCTTTCTATACCATAATACAAGAAACAGTTGTAACTGTCCATTCTCAGCATTTTATAAATTACTTTGTATAATAGGTTAGTTGTGCAACATTTTTTTAATATTGTGTGAAAGGGATAAGAAAATTTGAAAAACAATCTCAGAGGCATTTCTGAACAACCCGAAACAGATAATAGCCTAAAATGTAAAACTTGGTCTTCCCATTTCTCCATGTCCACCTGCTCAAGTAGTGTGTAGTACCTAGCCTTCTTTAGACAATTTTTGGTTTTGCATTTGTTTTGTGTGTGTGTGTTTGTAGGTTTTTTGTTTTTGTTTTTGCCTAGAAAGTATAGGGAGGCTTGTTCTAGATCACATGGGGAGTTCTGTCCTTGCTTAAGAAAGGGAGTCAGGACTGATTTCTACAGAAGGCCGTTTATGGGGGCCAGTACTTTTCCAACTGAAAATAGCTTGGCAACTTAATTTAATCTCCCCTTTCGTCAGATCCTTCAAGGCCCCTCTGCTTTAGGATGAGCTAGGGTGTGAGTGGCTTTTCATTTGGAATTACTGTGTTTTGTTTCTAATCTTGACAGATCATATAGCCTTAGGCTCTTGTGTGTACAGACAAGTAAATGGGACCTTGTAAAACTTGCTCTGTCTCCACTAACAAAGTTGGTGAGTGTTTGGCTTTTCTCTCTACGTCGAAGAGACTGATTGTTTCGAAATATGAGGGCACTGTACTAAAGCTCCATAGGAGGTCAGGGGAAACCTGTTCAAGGAAGAAAAGAGAACTGTCTTGTTTTAACCTCTCTCACATGTTTGACTTCCACTCTTGTCCTGTAGAGCATCATTTTGACCTCCAGTAGTGCCTGCTTGTTAGCTGCTTGGTAGGAGATCAGATAAAAGAGATGTACCATTGTCAATTTATATGTGTAGCTAAAATTCTTGGTTCTGGTTTGGTGGGCTCTTCTTTGCCTTCAAGATCTCGCCCCAGGGAGGTCCACAACAGATGGTCCCATGTTTCATCCATGGACTGATTGGGAGAGTCAGGTGAACACAGCCAGGCTCAGTGAGTCTATCAAATGGAAAGAACATTTTTTCTGACCATCCCCAGCCCAGTTATTTTTTCAAGGATATTAAAGATGAGGTACATGATGGCATATGAGGATAAGATAATGAGGCAAGAGACAAGGCATTGGCCTGCAGAGCGATGGAATAAAAAGGGTTCTACTGCACTCACATTATTTTCTCTCTCAGATTTTCCCAATGGACTTATTTGTGATTTTTATGTATCCATGTTTTTAAATATTATGCTATTATTTTATTTTTACTCGTATATCCTTCTTATAGCTATCATATTTGTATATACTCATATTAAAATATTATGTGTTTATAATATGGCATGAAGAGTCCAACAAGCAAATGGAAACTTGTTACCTAATGAGAATTGAAGCAAAATCATTTGTTGGGTTTTCCCAATAGTAATAATAATCATTTGACTCTTCATATGAGTGTATTTATAGTCATCAATGTGGCTTGGGATATATATGTACATATATATAATTTATCTCATTAAATAAAGTTAAATTTAGCTTCATTTGAGCCTATCAATCTCATTTATAACTAACTTTATCATATACTGTTTGATTCATTAGTTATACAATAAATTTGATCCTGTCTTTATAATATATGTGGTTAATATACATTAAAATTTGAAAATAAACTTTAAAGCATATTATAAAGGTGTATTTCTGAGTTTATTAAGCCATTTGTAATTAGTTATTATCTTCAAAAAGTTTTTCATAGGTTCTGAAAACAGATCAAACAAATGATTTCTGACTGCTCTTCAAACTATCACTTATTTATAAGCTGATGTGTAGGCTTTGTGTGCTATTATGGGCTACTAGGACAAATGACTCAGTCACACATGAGTTCATTTCTCAGGTAGGTCAACACCTACAGAAGGAATCCAGGGCACAATAACATAGCTCTGTTTTTTCAGAATACTATACAGCCAGGCCCTTGCATCATGTCGTTTTGCCATCTGTGCACTTCTGTTTTGATGCCAGTAGTCCAAGAGGACCTGTAGCTTAAAAGGAGAGTACATGAAATCCTTTAAAGACATGTTCCAGAAGTATGTATCAATTATCCCTATACCCCATTAGCCAGATACACATTTGCTTTGACCTGAAAGGAAAGCTGGGGAATATATGTTGGGACACTCACGAGAAATATATATGGGTTCACAGTTAAAAAATGATGGAGGGATGAGAGAATCTTAAGGAAGGACCCTAATGTGGAAATAATACCAGATGTGCTCACATCTTATTTCCTGTTCAGTTTACTACTTGGGCTTGCTTTACATTAGACACGTACCACCATTTTTACATTAAGAATCGCCATTTCACCTTACATATACCTTCACATGTTTTATTTCTACCTGACTCTTCCTCTTTCCATCTCCACCTTCGAGGCCCAATTCAAATGTGACATTTTCTTCCTCCAGCCTCAAGTCGTCATTTTGTCTTTGCTATTTCATGCTAGTGTGATGTGTGTGTTCCTTTGCTGTGGTGTCTAATAA
The DNA here is from genome assembly GCF_903995435.1 of Acomys russatus. NCBI lineage: Eukaryota > Metazoa > Chordata > Mammalia > Rodentia > Muridae > Acomys > Acomys russatus. The sequence goes on from NC_067156.1 coordinate 11,744,899, forward strand.
GCACTTAAAATTTCCATGTTGTAATAGGACTGCCATTTCATTGATGGTGGAATTTATGTCTCATTGATTTTTCTTTCTCCTGTGGTTCCCTTCATATAATAGGTTGATGAAATTTTCTGATTGACTGAATGGAAATGTGAATTCGAGCTCTATTTCTGCCTCAAACATAACGTGTGATCCTAGATAATTCGCTCAGTCTTTTTCTCTTGTCTTTCCAGTATAATAGGCTAAATCCAAATTTATTTGCATCATAAGGCTGTTACAAAGACAAAGTAATTTGGAAAACCTTGGAAAATGTGCCGCCAAGTTTAAGATATTTGGTATAGAAAATGTCACCGTTGGCTGCTTTGTTTGTAACTTGGAAACAGTTAATCATGATGGAATGGAGTCCAACTTGTATCCTGAAATAATATGCAGTAGCATTTTGGCAGCAAATGCTTCAAATTTCAAAAAGGAAGATATAACAGTTTCTACTTCTTATTTTATGTAAATTTTTTATCAGAACTTAAAAGGGGAATTCTGGTTAGTTTGTGTTCTTAATTAAGATCCCACAACAAGATTTGAAACAATTGTTTCTTCGTGGAACAGCAGCCAAGGGTTTTGGAGTCTAGGAGAAGGGATTTTCCAGCTGAGCAGTGCAAGTGGCAAATGCATCCTTCTTCATTTAACCAGATTTTCAGGGTCATCCAAGTTGTGTTTGAAATTTGACCATAAAGCTTTAGGCACGGAAAATGAAACTTTGGAGCATAGGTATCAAGAACACTGTCTCAGAAAGTCTACCTCTGTATGAGTAGGGAACCATTCCTTCGTAGATCTGTGCAGTTGTTTGTGTACTGTCATTGAGTCTTACATTTTAATGTTTATTAAATGACCACAATGTGTTTAGTTTTTCTCAATACTGAAATAGATTTATTTCCAACTAAACTGCATACAGCACAGAATATGTTTTTATTGGGAGTAGCGTTTTCTATAGCTCTTGAAAGCTGTGTAGATCTAGTGCTTTGACTGGCTGTTGGCTGTTTGGGTGTCTAAACATCTTAATTCCTCTTTGCCATTTAAGATGCAGGTTCTTACCTTTCCTGGGAAACCTTTTTCCATACCTTTGGCAGAAATACATTTCCTTCTTCTGTCCCATGGAAGTTTTTTAAAAGTGTTGTTGTTGCTATAGTTGTTTCATTTATGTCTTTCTAAACCCAGCTAAATTATGAATTTCTAGAAAGCTATAGACACAGCTTTTCATATTTGCATTCTCCATGCAGCTCCCAGATCATGGGCACATCACAGCAGGCACTATTTGATCAAATCTCTATTACTTATAGACATCTTTAGCTAGTATCTGCCTACAGGATGGTTTTTAAAGATTGATACCTTTGGGTTCTGTGGTCAGAACCTTGGGTTGTGCAGCCAGGGACCGGACAGTCATATGTCAGACATAAAGACTTACAATGTGACGCTCAGTTTTCCCGTGATTGTGAACTTGGACTATGCCACTAAGACATTAAGTATCCCTTTATTTTATAGCCCTATGAATTTACAAATAATACTTTCTGAAATGTTTTGCTCATCTAGAGGAGTCAGTCATTCTTCACAGGAGTCTTAGTGAAAGATATGGCACTTGCTGTGAGGTGTGATGATGTTTGTGAAAGCCATGCAGACAAACATAATGAGTATTATATATTTGGTAAAAATCTCAGGTTCAGATCTGTCTAAAGGGTCTCTAGACACTCAACGTCTACAGGATAGTTGAGTTGTGAGTGTAAGGATATATGAGGTGGGCCACAGAGGCAGTAGAGCAGATGGTCATTCTAAAACTCTTTTATTTTAGTGAAAACTGAATATCATTGACAGAAGCGAGATGCATCTGGCTAGTAGAGAAAGTAGAGTAGAGACAGAGGCAGGATTCCATTAGTTTAAATGGAATCGTTTATAGCAGAGAATTTGTACATCACAGTTTGCTTTATGTAAAAAAAAAAAAAAGCAATACTTTAGGGTAAACACGTAGACAGTGAAGCTGAAGTGATTCAAATCATTGAATTTTATTTTGAACACATTCTGGGAGCAGAGGAACTTGGTAAAACTTTGTGGTGGGGTTGAACGTTATAGCTAGTTGTCAGCGTTGCATGATTGTAGGCTAAGGGACAGGCTAGAAAGGAGCTAGTCTTCAGTCTTTCAGCAAAGGGCCCAAGAAAACATGGCTAGTCAACTTTCCACCTTATCCTTGAGATCTCCATGGCTTTCACATTATTTCTGGGTAATCTATTCAGTAAGCAGAAAAAAATTATTTTGTTTTAATTCTTTTTGCCTTTTAAGGTATGATAGCTCTTGGGGTGGCCCTTAGTCACTTACACCTCTGAAGTTGTTGTTCAGCCTAAGGTCCTGAGTCCTGTGCCCATGATAAGACTAGAGTTCTTCACAGTGACGGTCTAGGAGTGCAGTTGAAATTGTGGCTGCTGGGCCTCTGAAAGAGTTGCCCACAAGGCAAGAGTGTGGGCAAGTCAGAGGATGCTCAGGAAAAATCAAATGGACCCTCAAGAATTTACCTGCCACTTCTATTTCCTGGGAAAGCTAAGACTTCTTAAAATATATATGTGTGAGCATAGTTTGATCCTGTTTAACAATTTTAGAAGATCAGGCTTGGAAAACTACCGTGTGTTTTCTCTCTTCCCTTCAGGACAAAGTATGTTTCATTTGGGATCGCCTCAACCACCAGGTCTTCCTGGGCTTACTGCTTCCCTTCTACTGGAAAGGACCTTTCCTTGAATGTTCATACCTCCACTCTGAAAAGGAGCTATATAGAGATGGGTTTAGTGGCTATAAATATTATGACAAAGTAGAAGAGTGGTTTGTGGGAGTTTTACAATATATACACATATATAATATTTTCCAGTCTGGTTTCAGACCCCGGCATGGCCTGGAGACAGCGTTGGTGTGTATGAAGGCTCTTCCTCGAATGAAGGATTTGGGACACCTTTCCATGATGATTGTGTTAGATCCTCAGCTGCTTTCCTGGTGGTCATGAGGTGATGCTGAACCGAATGCTTGAACTAGCAGGAGTGGCTGGGATTGCATTGGAGTGGTTCCGTTCATTCCTTCCGGGTAGGTACCAGTTAGTGTTGTGGGTGAAATGGACACTGAGGGTCTTCCCGTATGGAATCCCATGGCAGGCACTCATTCCCCCTATTCCTGTTTAGAGGATATGAGAGAGTCCCAGGGTACCTGAAGGCCAGGCGGTGTGAGCTGAATGACTGGGTCAAAAGGTGCTGAGAGAGGTTCCCCAACTGAAGTCACTCACATCTGTCATTGCTGCTTCTCCAGAGTGATGACGCAGACTAGCATGTAAACTCGGAAAGTGGGGTTTGTTGGGGCGTGGAAATATGAGAGGCTATAGCGTGCTTTTTAATTTATCTACTGGAATTAGTCTTTGTCAACTGTGGCCATATGTTATGCATGGATTTATCTAGCCATTAAAATCATAATATCAGATAGAAATGTTTATTTTTCTCCCTGGAATATCTCCAAGGCCTCTTCCCTCTGAATACTAACTACATCTCCATGGTCTTCTTGGTGTAAGTTGTAGTCTGCTCTTTCCCCATTTGCTTAGGACTCTTTGAAAGAAAGTAATCTGACGACATTAATAATTACCTTTGAGGCTAAAGGTGAACGTATTGCTTTGTCTTCCCCAAAAGCACCTCGTTATTTTGACTGTTGTACTAAGAACCAAATTGGGTGGTACCTTTAAGGAATACGGTAGCATGCAAACAGCCTCTATTTTTTTCTTGTTCTGCTCCAGCGCTGTCCATTTTTACAAAGAATGGGCTAGACGTTCTTCCATATTGGATATGTTTCCTAGAAATGTGGTACTTCTCCTTGGTTGTTATTTATTCATGTAATATTATTTCAGTTACTTTCATTTAGAGAATGACATGTGTGTTTAGTGTTGAACATACAGGAAGTTCAGGTAGAGACCTGAAAGGAAACACAGATGTGTGCGTATCTGTAAATATCATTAGAGCTGCTGGTTGAATGTCACCCTGGCAAAAGGGCAGGAAACTCACATTTGTGCAGTAAGCGATCAGTGTCAGGCGCAGGGCCAAGTGCTTTCTATTTTTTAGTTCATTAGATTCTCATGGAAGCATTGAGAACGAGGGTGTTGTTTCTTCGTCTTATAGATGAGGAAATTGAAGTTGAAGGGTGTCGGGTATGTTGCGTACTGCCTCACAATTTCAATAGAGAGGGATGGTATGTGAGTCTTAGCTTGTTTTTCATCACAATAGTCTGCGAGCAAATGTTGGGTTCGAAATAGGGGGTCCCCAGAGAGAAGGGGGGAAGAAAAACATGCCTATTAGGGGGGAAGAACAAGGAGGAAATGAGAGACACAGGAATGTACTAGCTCACTGTTTATTTTGAAAACTTCCAGAGTTTGCTTAAAACTTCCCTTTGACAAGCCCGGTGACAAAAGGAATGGTTTTAGGGTCAGCAAATGTTTCCCCTTTGAGAGAGACAGGTTTAGAACTTGGATTTTATATGTCTTTGCTCTGACATTTGTTCACTGCGTGTTCTGAAAATGAAGTAATGACGCCTTATGTTGTACCCTAGGAAAAATGCTTAAAGAATCAATGTGTAAAGTCAACCAGATAGTTATTATTCATGAAAATGCAGTGCTTGAAGGCGAATACCAGGTGTTTACAGATTATATTTATATTTTTCCTATGTGGAGCTGTGAGGAGTGAAGTGCAGAGAATCTGGGTATTCTGCTTGTGGATGTTCTAATGATTCTTTTCATTTCCATGAAGTTTGGGCCCCTTCAGGTAGTCTCTGTTTGGATGTGGCTGGGCAGTTATTATCATTACAGTAAATTCCTCGCCCCACCCACAACAAAACCAGAGCTGATATCCCCTATACTGGCAGTAGGAAGCTCCCTGGAGGTTATTTAAGCTGTTGTGGCTAGCTTCTCACAGTCTGCTGATGCTGTTTGTCCTATTGGCACCCAGGGGTGCACTTGCTTTGCCCGCAATGCTCTTTAAATGGAGCTCTGCTCAGCATCCACAGTATCTTGACAAGTTACGGAAGTGGTGTTTAGAGATGGACACAGCACCCTGAGATATTCTGCCTCATCATGAGTGAGGTTTTGATTTCATGGAAGTGGGTGGCAAGCACATGAAGGAACTATTTCCTGAACGCTTAAGTCAGTGGCAGTCTGGAGCCTCCGGAATAGTAATTCACATCCAGTGAGTAGAGCGGAGCTCTCCCTATTTAGCGTCTGACAAACAGCCAGAAGCCATGGCATTCCAAGTTGTGGCGTTTGGGAATATAACAAGATGAAGGCAGAGAAGAACATTTCTCCCCATATTTACATAAGAAGAGAGAGAGAGTTCTAGAACACTCACAACTATTAACTCAGTTGCCAATGGTCAGTGAAATGGATGCACAGGTTTGCGGTGATCTCTCTTGAACTCTCGCCTTAGCTAGCCTTCTCCTGCCTTCTACCTTCACTGTGTTCTCTCCACCATCCTGGCTGGAGTTAACTGTTCTCTGGGAGGAATACTGTGTGGCCCTGATTGGAATGTTGGTATTGCTGTCAAATTTGGTATTCAAAAGTTTGTTTTATCCCAAACTGCATATCTCTTCATGGGGTGATCAAAATACATATTCTCCTAAGAAAAATTTTATTATCATAAAGCAGAAGTTTGTTTACACATACATACACACACACACACACACACATACACCTGCACATACAAACATGCACACACTCACACAAATGCACACACACATATACACCCACACATACATACATGCACACTCTCACACACACACATGCACACTCAAGCATACTCACATGTACACACAGTTACACTCCCACACAATACATATGCCTGCATGCACATGCACAACTATATACACAGTTGCACACATGAGCACACTTGCACCCACACATATACACACCATCATTATGCATTCTCTTTAAGCATTTGCATTGATTTTAGCCATAGTCTTCTTTGTCTTACTTGGTACCCATTCCCAACCCGTGAATTAAGACGATTGCTATCAGTTTGTGCCACAGTTAACTATTTCTGAAATTGTTGCAGTCAACTTCTGTCTCTTCTGCATCACTTTTCCATGATGATGGACTTAAAATAAGAATCGCATGAACTGTGCCTTGTTTGGACCTGCTGCTGATGCCTACATGATGTTTTTATGTTGTCACATACTAAGTTTGGGGAAGGGAAAGAACATGTGAATCCACACATCTTTCTATTAATACTTCCTTTTAAAATGTTGTTTTCATTAGAAGCCTTACCCTGAAATTAGCACTTTCATAAAATAGTTTGTTGTCTTACTGTACAATTCTATTCACATTTTACAGATGTATTTAATCCTAGAAGAATACTATGATATTTAAATTTCATCAAGCATTTTATTAAGGTGTATTTATTAAATATGTTCATATGTCTAATAAAAAATTACACCCCTGAACAAAATCTTGAAAATAGAAGCCATCATAAGAAGAGAAAAAGCTAAATTAAATCATTGTTACGAATACCAATCTTAAACAGCAGTGGCTGTTCTAATTATTTTTAGCTGTTTCCTTTATCAAACATTTAAAGGTAAAAATTTTCTCATAGCCAGCAAAATTCTGAGCTGAGTTCTCCTGACATTCTGCTGATGAAGGAATTTTTGATGAGTACAGCCAGAGACGGAATGCTCGGAGGGAGCAGACGAGAAGCAGTGGACAGGAGAGCGCCTCTCTTCCTTTTGGGACTGTAGGGAGTCATGGCAAACCAAGAGTTCCGTTTGGACTATGGGACTATTGGACCAGTGTGTTTGATGTTGATAAAGGCACAGATCTTGAGATACCAGGCGTTCAGGAAATGGTATTTATGAAGTGCAGGGAAGAATGAAGGTCCTGAGCTTCTCATGCATATGTGTATGAGGAATAACAGCGGATGGCAATTAACTCATGAGGAAAATATTTTAGAATGTAAAATGTGTTAAAGGAAATTATTAAAAAATAAAAGTAATAATGGCCTTGGAACTGGAATGGTCCAGACGTATGCGCAAATGTGTGCTAATACATAAAACAAAAGAGTAAATAGATATGTGGGCCATCATTTGGTCTTTCTAACAATAATAAAAATAAGATTAAAGCCATCCTTGGTGATTTTCGTTTATGTATTTATCTAATTAATCAATTGACCCGTGCAATTTTATTTTTCTCCAAGTGATACTCCTGCCCATTCATTTGTTATTGGTAAAGGTGTAAACCAATACAATGCTTTTCAAATCCTTTGGTATTTTTCACACAAGAATTTTTACATAACCCATATCCTATGAGTTAATTATTTCATCTCTACAAACATTGCTTAAGAACATAAGATTAGTTATAACCAAACAATAAAGATTAAGAAGTTTCTTTTTTATTTTTCTTTTGTTTGTTTTTTTTGTTTTTCAAGACAGTGTTTCTTTATGTAGCCTTGGCTGTCGTCTACTCCCTTTGTAGGTCAGGCTGGCCTCAAACTCACAGAGAATTGCCTGCCTCTGCCTCCAGAGTGGTGGGATTACAGGCATGTGCCACCATGCCCAGAAAACTTGAGATGTTTCTTTGATCACTTATTTCAATTGGTTATGAGTTTAGACATCACAGGTGGCATCAGTGGGACACTTGCAAGGCTCGCTCAGAGAGGTCAACAAGAACAATAATTCTAGGGCCTTACTGTGATTTTGTTGTTGCTTAGAAGACATAGAGTCCTGAAAATGGCATTTTAAAAATTCCCCTCAATTCTAACATACAAAAGGGTTGAAGACCATGGAATAGTACAAGAATATAGGATATTTAACCAATCGACCTTTTAACACTTAATTTAAGATGCTTTTGTAGCAGGGTCAGAAAAAGTATGCTATAAAAATGAAATAGTCTTGTATAGTACTTAGGTAATATGTAACTACCTAAAGTAAAACAGAAGCAAGGAAAATAGGGTAGAAGACAGGTTGCAAAATGCAAAGTTTAAAATATTTGAGGTGTTGTATCTGGAGTAATTTTTTTCTTTAATCCATTGGCAAATATTTAACTATGTTCTTGTATTATTTTCAAAAGGAAAATTTTATTAAGATCTTACTGGCAAGATCTTCTAGGTTACCTCCTATGCATGGATCATTTGTACTGGAAAATTGAGATTTATTCCAGCTTCTAAAATGATAATGTCTTTATATTAGGGTATATCTAATAGTATTTTAATGAAATCTTTATAACATTTTCCCCTTTCTTTGATGTGAGTAATATTTTAATATGTTTTTGAAGTTTGGAATATAATTAATTCAAATGAATAATATTCTCCTTTCCCTTCTATCTGAGATGCCTCAGGTGTCCCCATATTAAATGTCTTTTGTGTGTTGATGGTCACCAATCCCAACACCAACTCTTATGAGCATATATGAATTTTGTCTGCCTATCTTTAAAGTCCAGAAGTAAATTCACAATTGCTTCCAAACCTTCCTCTTCTCTGTTTCTCAACTTAATTAATAATACAAGAGCTTACCTATAGTCCATGAAATAACACTAAAGCCTACCCCCAATACTTATCTGACATGTGTAGTCAGTGCCTTTTCATTTACATTTTGCTGGAGATAAACCCAAGGTCTTGCCCTTGCTAGGTGATCTCTATACCATGGGGCTAAATGCCCTCTCTGTCCACAAGTTCCTCAAGCTGTGCTGCACATCTCCGACCTTCTGTGGCTCCACCATGGCCGTGCTGGTGAAGTTCTGGCCATCTCCATTGCATGGCACAGTTACATTTGCACAGTAATTCCTCTACCTGAGGCTCAGTGAATGTTGCTAAGGAGGTTTAGAAACACTTTAAGAGCCAAGGGAACAAGGAGTTTATAATGAAGTTGTGTCTCCTAGAAATGTCAGAAGCCACACCCATAAAGTCCCACCACCATGACTGGGACAACCATAGACATACTACTGTGGAGGAAGGGAAAGGCCAGGAGGCCTCAATCCTATATAAATAATCACAAAAAACAAAACAAAACAAAACAAAACAAACAAACAAAAAAAAAACAATGAAATGCTGAGAGTGGCAGAAAAAGTTTTCCCTAGGAAAAAGCATACCCGTCTTTTATTCAATAAGAAATGGTCAGCCTTGAAAACCTACACAGAAGGAACATACAGCCTGAGTAGTTTGCATGCATATATTTAGGAATATATATATATGTGTATGCACACACATATGCTTGTAACAAAAATTAATGAAATACAGGTCATGATTTTTTTTTTTTTTTTTTTTTTTTGGTTTTTTGGGACAGGGTTTCTCTGTGTAGCCTTGGCTGTCCTAGACTTGCTTTTGTAGACCAGACTGGCCTCGAACTCACAGCGATCCACCTGCCTCTGCCTCCCGAGTGCTGGGATGAAAGGCGTACACCACCATGCCCAGCGAGGCCATGAATTTGAGAAAGAGCAAGGAGGGGTTCATGGTAGCATTTGAAGGGGGTGGGGAGGAAGAGAAAGGAAAAATGATACAATTATAATCTCTAAAAATAAAGTAAAACAGTAAGATTATACAATGTCTGATGCACCATTGTGCGGTATTTGATTCTCTCTTGACTCTGACCTCTCCTTTACTCTCCCTCAAAGGCACTGCTTTAGAAATGGCAACTAAGTAAAGGGCTTCACTAGGCATTCCTTTCTGTTCATTTGTTTCTCCTTTATGCTTTTCCATCTATTTGTAGCAACCTCTCAATTCACAGATCCAAAGATCGATACTAGCCATTACTGACAAGGTACTTCAGTTATAAGATAACTTTCAACAGTCTTAGTGGACCCTTAAAATTAAAAACTCCACTTCTGAAATTTGTTTCTGAAAATAGCTATACAACAACCAATCTCCACAAGTGTCTCTTTCACTGTGTGAGTGATTAAGATGACATACAAACTAAGTGTATTATGTTATATAACTGTATTATGTTACAGTTTTAGTGTTCTATAATAAACACTTCAATTGTTACACAGTATGTTTATATGGGAAGATTTTTTGATCTAAGATTTTATCACATATTAAAAGCCTTTCTCAGTAAAAATATGAATTTTCTTCTAGAGCTTATAGCAAAATTGGAATTGTTGATCTATATAACATATAGATTCTTTTTACCAGATATTGCCAAGTTGGGTAATATCAGCTTATATTCTCAGAAGAATATATCACAATGTCCATGTCAGGAGAGCCTCAGCCAGTTCTTGGAAATGCCAGGCTTCCAGTTGTGTTCTTCGCTGCAAATCTTGAAGAATTGTGTTCCTCTCTGTAATTGTGAAGTGTTAACTTATCAACAATCCCTGAATGCGTGGGGAGCATAGAGAATCATTAACTGAGTCAGAACGCCGGTCCAGAAACTAGCACTGTCAGATCAGCATAAGCCTCAATGCTTGTAGTGAGCAGTGGAGGCCATGGCGGACAGCAGACACCATTAGTGCATTCACTATCGACATGAGAGAAACATGGAGTCAGGTGCCCAGTTTGAACACACTTTGAAAAGTTAGTAGTGCGGCAATTACAGATTGACTTAAGACTTTAGCTGTAAATGTGCCAGGGGATTCTTAACACACTAGCTGGGCTAGTGAGATGGCTCAGTGGATAAACGTGCTTGCAACCAATCCTGCTTGGCTGAGTTCAGCTCCCAGGACTAACATGGTGGAAAGAGAAAACCTGCTCTTACCACTTAGCCTCTGACTTCCACCTTTGTTTATTAACACACATGCACACACATACACATACACAAAATAAACATGTAAATGTAATAAAATACATTCTTAAAAGCCCACACCTGTGTTCTTATCATGTGATGGGTAGGGAAATAACTGCTTGGATAAATTAAGTTACTTTATCTCAGGCTTTCTATTAGTCAAGTGGGAAAGGTCACCAGGGCACTTTTGCTTTATTTAACTTAAGCATGGATTGGCTCATTCTCAATACTCGATGTAGGGGATTCTCTGGACTTCATTTTCTTCCCTTTTCCATGATTCGTTTTACTTTGCTCTAGCTGGCTTCGTTCTTAACAAGGTCTGTCCTTGTGGAGGCTAAGCATGCATGAGTTATTTTGTTTAGTGTGTGTGTGTGTGTGTGTGTGTGTGTGTGTGTGTGTGTGTGTGTGTTTCACAGCTAACATTCCAACTGAAAATTACTTATGTTGTTTTGTTGTCTATATTTGTATTAATATTCCAAAGAGTATAGAAAACTCCCAACAACTATGAACACAGAGATAACTTTATCCAGCTATCTCCTGGTGTAGATGCTAAGAGTATTTTATTGATTGCTATGCTGGAATCACATTAAAAAGGAGAGGAGGCCATTAAAAAGAACTGCTGTGCGTGCAAGCGTAACGTATACACCGTAGACGGCTTGGTGTGTAGGGAGCTGGCAGACCTGATTGGAGCTGTTTAGTAAAAGAATATTGGTGATATTCATTGCAGAGTTTCTGTGCCTTCCTTGTTATGATTGCAACATTATTAGAATAATAAATACCATCAGAGTATATTGAGCTGGCTTGTCAGACAGTACAAAGATAAATAGGCATCTTTTTTCTTATGAGGTTTTCAAACCAGTTGGAACTGGTGAGGGTGGGAAGGTAATCTGTATAAACAGCTTTTGAAGATGAAGCATGAGAAAGTAACCAAGAGTTGAGACTGTCCCCAGAAGAAAGAGGATCTCCCTGGAGCACAAAGTTGTCACCTTGTGTGTGGTGGTTAAAATTTCCTTTAGACTTTGGATTTTGAATGCAAAGATTAAGCATTGTTGATGAGAGTGGTAATTCCTGTCACATGGCATCCCATGGGCCAAAGCAGAGTGCTGAGAGCCATGGAAGCATGGCAGCCTCCTGAGCAGAGTTGAGCAGTTGGAGCATTGGAGCAGACGAGGTTGAGATGGGTGCCAAGTGGGTTCTATGAGACTCACTTGCCAGTGTGCTTATTATTTCCTGCGGTAGGGAAGTTTGGAAAGTCGTCATAACGTAACAAAGCTGCTTAGTCCCTGATTGCTAGAGATGGAGGAGACTCTGCATCTGCTTTTAAGGAGGAGGACAAATTGAACCAGGAGATGCTGAAATCGGGGAGAACGTTTAGAGACAATGAGATGTCCCTCCTGTGAGTGAGAGTGTGTTAGAGCATGTGAAAGTATAGAACGTGGATTTAAGGTGAGCTTCAGTGAGGGTTCATATGGGTAAAAGAAATGGAATAATTCAAGGTAATTTAGTTAGGGGTGATGAGGAGGAACCAAAGGAACCAGGGAAAAGGTGTTTTCCTTGCCAGTGTGTCTCCTGTTAGTGCAATCTTGAAAACATGCCATTCTCAATTTTCGGTAGGTATGTTTTTCAGTGCTACCTAAAGTTCCTGGCTATATCTTTTGATTTCTAAAAGCTGTATAGGAAGCAATCAGCACATTGTATTGTGTTATGGGATAAAATAAATGTTTTAGGGAATTGAGAGATGGCTCAGTGGTTAAGAGTGTTTGCTGCCCTTGCAGAGGACCCGGGTTTGTTTCCTAGCTCCCACATGGAGGCTTACAACTATCCTAAACCCTAGACATCATGGATCGGACATCCTCCTCTGGTCTCCGCAGGCACCAGGCACCCATATAGTGCATATGTTTTGTAGGCAAACAACTCATACACAAAAAATAAAAAATAAACACATCTTTAAAAATACATGTTTTGTATACTCTTAAAAATAATGTTATCATTTGAGCAATCAAACTAATTGTTTCTGGGAGTGAATATTCCTAAGTAATTTTCCTAGTGACTCCAACTAGGTAAATATAGATAGGATTGTTCCACAAAAATTTCTGACATACCATAACAGCGCACGTCTCTCCAGGCTGTGTTTTGATGTATTCTTTTATTATGTGGAAAGGGAACAAAGTCAAAATGTAGTTTTCTGTAATTTTGATATGTATTATTGATTTATTCAATAAGGTTGGAGGTGGGAACATAAAAAGATGTTTTCTCTAGCATCATTTGTGGTATTTTTGCAGCATCACACAGTGTAACATCTCATAAATGGAGGCAGACTTGTTGCTATGTTAAACCGTTTCTCATGTGGTTTGAGAGGATAGTCAGCTGTCTATGTAGCGCAGTATGGCCTGACAGTCTATTATGAGACAAATCTACCATGTTGTATTTCATGTTTGTCCATTGGCATATGAAGTTTAATATTTTACTTTTGGAAGACCAATTTTATTTGGAAATATATCTTTTGACCTGGCATGGAGGGGCGGGGATGGTAGAGAGTGTCTGTGGGTTGACTGTTGCTGCATTTGGTCTGATGGCAGTCATCCCCTTGGAATACACTAAAAGGCAGTATCTAAATTCCAAATGATTCGCCTCTGGTTTGAAACATGCCTAAGGCTGCCTTTCTCGTGAGTCCACTGTCCTTTCATATGTATTCAGAGAATTCATCTCAGCTCAGCATACATTTCTATTATGTGCAAAGCTCTGTCAGAGTGCAAATTTATTTGAGGATTAGCTTGACTTATATAGGGTTTGCGTAAATGTTTGTTCAATGAATAGAATTTTTTTCCTTTAATGATATAGTTCCACAGAGGCATCTCAATTACGGCTCTGAATCCTCCACTGTATGTTCTCAAAGCTCTCTCTTCCTTAGTTGTCAGGGTTAACATTACCTGAGGAAGTCAGGCAACCATTGCCTTCTGCAGCCCAGGTCTTCATAGCTTCTGAAATCAACCCTTAGGAGCTGGTTATCATGAGTATTGAGTGGAGACAGCCTCGGCTACCTTAACCTCTACAGTATCTGCTTTTAGCTTGTGGCTTTTCTTCCTCCTTTCAGTATTCAGGGGAGGGGACAATTCTGTGAATTGAGGCCAGATGCTTCAGAGAGCCTGAGCCTGGGAATGAAGTTAGAATTTGGTCTAGTGCTTGCTTGTTATATGATGTCTTTCTTAGTCTTCAGGCCTCAGTCACAGCTGTTGGGCTGAGAATTGTGCTGACACCCTATGATGACTGTAAGGAATATGAAGAATACTTGAAAATGCTTAGACATACTATAAATGTTCTGAATTAGTGACAGTCATAATGATAGATATCCATTTCTATCTTTCTCCTCCCTTATTTTCTATAATATGTATAACAGGTTGTTCACCAAGTGTCCCCATGTGCGTGTATTCAGTTAATTTTTACTATGAGATGAAAATAAAATTAGAAATTAAATAAAACTGTATCCGGTCAAGTTTTATCATGAGCAATGAATGCTAGTTTTTTTTCCAGTTGACATTAGTTGGACCTGAAGCTGTTGTTCACTTTCGGTAGTAATGATAGGGTATACAGGGAATAGCTCAGAAGTTCTTGAGCCCCTGTAACGTACCAACATAGTCCACAATTCTGTCTGTGCTTTAGTGCAACCTCAGTGTAGTCCTTTATGACATAGTAACTTTTGCTGTTCACATTTTGTATTTGAAGGACCTAATACCTCAAGATAGACCAGTTCAATGTGATAATGTCTAGTACATAGTTCAACCTCAGCGGTACCTAGACTATCTCTGGAGGCCAAAGGCTTACTTGTGTTTGACTAGCTTTTGTAGTAGTCCAGATGCTATGACAACACATAGGATGCATAGCTGTATGAGACAGTTGGCAGTAGTAATGTGCACTTGTAGCATGTACCTCACAGGAAGTCTGTAACTGGAAGGGATGACCTAGCCTTATGTCTGGCGGACTATTTGAAATTTATATAATATAGATTATATCCTTTGTTTATACTTACAATGAATTTAGGTTTCTTGCTGTCCACATAAATACTAAATCTTTTCAAGATGGCATGTCAATAAAGTAAGCATCCCTATGGATTTCTGTAATCCATCAGGCAGGAACTTGGTGGTCTTTATAACGCGGACAAAGTTCTCACCTAAATTGTCTAAGAATAACATTCTAAGAAGACATGTCTCCATATAAGCCAAGGCTGTCAGAGATATGTGTTAAATTTTTAAATTGGTTTTGTTTTCTTGAATTAAATCATGCTATTTGATAATTTCCCCTTGCCTTAGTGGCTTTACTTGTTCAAGGGGCATTAAGACTCCATTTGTGACTTTCCCTTAGAGATATAAAGAATACTGAAAGTCATGGACGGGCTAGAAATGTAACTCAGTAGTGAAATACTTACCTAACACACACACAGCTCTGGGCTTGATGTCTAGCACTGAAAAATTATGATGTATATATCCTCACATATAAACTTACAACATGTCTTCCTTTGAGCCATCTCTTATTTGAGTCAGTTTGGTTCATATTTATTTTATACTTTTCTGAATTCCGATCTTGTTATTTCCTACCTCTCAGACTTCGCTGAACTCTCTAGAGACTTTCTTCAACAAATCATGGAGATTCTGTTCTCAAAATTCAAATGTCAGGGTTATTGCAGTCCTGTGAAATGCACATTCTGTGCTGGGATTATTCATCTGTCATTTCCTAGATGTTTTACATGCATAGATTATTCACATAATATATTCACAGGATCTGGCTTTGAAAGTATTTCAGCTTTTACTGGCAGTAATATTTCATAGCAGCAAGTTAGTGTGTTCTTGATTTTCTAGGGTGTTTTCAATCCAAGTTACTGGTTTACCAGGCAGCATGAGCCGTGTCATTAGTGTGCCTAGAAGGCACCACATTCACTGGCAATGAGACTAATTCTTCTCCATTGGCAGGCCTATGCCTAGTAAACATACAAATAGTGAAAATAACTGATGATACAGTACTCATTGTTTAACATTTCAAGAACATAATTTGTAAAATATAACATAGAGTTAAGTGTACACTTTCTGAGTATAGACAGTTCAGTTTTCACAAAGTAAGCAGAAAGAGCCTATCTGAACCTACAGATCTCACATCGTTTATGTTTGCAAATGTTCTTTATAAAAATGAAGCCCTCAGAGCTTACTGTGGAAATATTTGTAGGAAGCTGTTATTAATTCCTTTATGAAAGGAGAGTGAGCATATAACTATTTATATTAATAGCACTTAGCATGGTTTCCTGCTAATAAGGGAGCTTCATAATTGCTTATTGAATTTGGCGAGTTTTTAGACCTACGTTGCATAGCCTTAATTTTTCATATTCATATGTTTGAAAAATGAGATTTTGAAACATTTACCAGAAACAGACTCTAACATTTTGTCAAAAAACACCATTAGTGTAATAAAGTAGTTTAAGATTTATGTGACTTAACTGTTCTTCCGAAACACTATTTTTATATGTGAAGGAACCTGTGATTGAGATGAGCTTTGTCAGATCTGCGAACATTCTTTCAGTCACATTTCCCAGCATCTCTGCCGGGTTTGCACATTACTTGAAGAGACAACCTGTCCGTTCTTTGCACTCAGCATTCACTGTTGGTAGATTTTATGTGTTCCATCGGCAATTTGATGCTAAAAAGAAATGGTTTCTCTGTGTTTCACATAGCACCAGAGCTCTGCAAAGTGTCTCTGGGGGTTCCTTGATGTCTAGACAGTTTAAATTATGCTGCTCCCTGCCTCCAAATCCCACCCCTGTTCTGCTTCAGGGATTGTGGGAAATGAAACAAACCGGAAGGGTTCCACAAGCCTGTAGTCCAGGGGGGAAAAGCTAGCCATTAGAGGAGCTCCACCCTGGCAGGTGTATAGAGAACAGCACAGCCACACGGCCTGTAAGGAAGCGGGGTGGGGCGAAGAACCCTGCTTATTTATTTTTTCTTACATTTTCCACATGGAAGTGTATGCACATTGCTAGCCAAGTGGAGACATAGTAGAAATGTTAAGGAAGGAGTCACAGTTGCCCTATAGCCTAATGTCTTTATTTTTTCTTCCTAACCCACCATGGGCAGCCAAATCCATTCTTCTTAAACACTGGCTTATTTGTTGACGTAGTGAAATAAATCTTTGTATGAGAAAACTAACTTTGTTTTCTTCTTTGTCCTTTGTTTCCTTGTGCAAATGGATGTCGTCCTTCCGCCAACCCGTTCTGTTAGAAAGTAAGTAGCTCCTGAAATTTCTGAGGTATTTTGTCCAGATGCTGCTGCTTTATGATGCGCCACGTACAATACATGTTCCACTCTGAAGCTCGTGTGTTCAGTTCTGATGGACAAGGTTAATCTTTGCATCAACTGTACGGAAAAGTCTGAGTATGCAGATATGGAAAACATTTGTTTCACCCTCCTCCACAGCCATAGCTGTGTACACGATACTCTATTTTTATGAATATAAAATAATAAAATCTTACAAATGAGGCTTCCACATATTTTTGTTATAAATCAGTTAAGGGAGATCGCACACTTATTTTTCAAGAAAAGGAGGTTGGATTATATAGACTATAGAATTGAGTTTATTTGCCAGAAGTAACGATGGAGGCTAGAATACCTTAAAGGTGTACTTTTTATTGTGTATATTACATTGGATTTATTTGTTTCCTTTAAGAAGCATTGGTATCTTTAGATGATAACTTTTCATTGTTTTTAAATGAGATAGGCCCAAATAATGATATGTAGATGGTTTTTATGTAGAAATATAATTGACACCTTAAATCTGGGTGACTACTCAGAGTGAGTTAAGTTGCAAAAATATTTTATAATAATTAAAAAATATGAATGTAATTTTAAATCAAAACAAATTCCATATACTTCTTGTGGGAAATATTTGGGGAAATTAAAAGAGTTGTCGAGAGTTTTAGAGCTATCTCATTTTACAATTATATATTTTAAGATTTTTCCCATTGTAAATCTTGAGCTTAGTAAGTTAGTAAGCCATGTAACTTAGCAATACATTTGTGCTCATTAGAACTTAAACTCTGTATGAGATGAAGTCCTTAGCACAAATGCTGATATTAACCATAGCATGAAGCTGCTTTAAAACTGCCAATTTATCCTGTCCAATCATGTTTACCTTAGAAAATGTAAAGTATAATTGTGTTATGTTTGTTGTATATATTCAGTTGCCTTTAAGTTTACATTCCTCATAAACATTCTAAGCCCACATACTTGGAGTTGTGTACATTGTGAATGAAGTAGGCTGTGGTGGGGTTCCATGTTAGGTGGAGGATTCTGTTAAGTTATGGTTTTAAAGATCTACCACGTGTAATTTTTATGGATTGGATTCCATGTGATTTGTCATGTTAACATCTTGTCAGGTCTTTGCAGAAACTCTGCATTTCTGACAGTTTTACTGATTTAAAACTCCTGAAATCTGGCACAACCATTTCCAGCATCAAAATTTCTGTGCTTTTGTCTGGAGAGTAGAGTATAAAAATTACATATTTTTGCAGTGTTCAGTATAACATGTGCTGCATTATTTATCTGGAATTCATTTGGAGAGAGATAGTTCCAGGGAGATGAATCTATTCTTTCTTTATAGCTATGGCTGGGTCCACTTACATATGAGCAAACATCTTTCATGAGGGAAAATAATGAAATGAGGCCAGTGCGCTTGTAGGATCTTCATGAAGAGAGACATTACATAAGGCCATAGCACTGTTCCCACGTGAGTCACAATGTCGCAGCCACATTCTTCTCTGACCAAATTTATATTAGGACTCTTGTTTCCTGTCAAACCCAATGGAATTATATTTATATGTTGGCACAGACAACGCTGCTTCCTAAAATAATAAGGAAGACTCGCGTTATTATAATGCTCTCAAACCCTTCAGGATAGGATGCCTATCCATGCTGACTTGCGATAGTGTGTTCCTGCAAT
The DNA here is from genome assembly GCF_903995435.1 of Acomys russatus. Taxonomy (NCBI): domain Eukaryota; kingdom Metazoa; phylum Chordata; class Mammalia; order Rodentia; family Muridae; genus Acomys; species Acomys russatus. The sequence continues at coordinate 11,763,613 of NC_067156.1, forward strand.
TCAGCAATCTTGTTGTTTTCATTTTACCAGAAAGCTTTCATAGTAAATAAGAGATTTGATCATCTTAGCTTTTAGTAAAATTTAGTAGCATAAAATTGTAGCTTTACTTAAAATTCAAAGTTTCATGTTTAAAAGCTTCCTTTGTTTCAAAATATTTGAGGCTAAAATCTTATAACTCTTAAGGGTCTTGTGGAGTAGGGCAGGGCTTCTAGTCAGAACTGACTTAACCCAACACTGATATTTTGGAATGGTGGGAAATAAAATCACATACACACATAATTAAGTCAAAACAATATTTATACCTTTAAATTCTAGCTTGTAAAGGTGTTAAATTGCAAGTACACTAAAACACACACATGGAATCCCTTTTAATAACATCTTTCTAAGGCTTTGAATACAATCCACAAGTGCCTGTGCTTGTGCACATTAATATTTTTAATCATTATTTAATGTAGTGTGCTTTCTTTTCAATATGGATTTATCAGCTCATCTCATTATATCTTTACTACAGATGTAGTTGTTATTTGGACCAAATGCTCAAATGCACACTTCTTTGTTTCACATATACAAAGAAAAGTTGACATCGCAGAGGTTGCAGGACAGATAGGAATGGACCTGTAAATTCTTAATTTGCCGAGTGAGCAATTCAATACTAGAAGCAGCCTCAGGACTTAACAATTTCAAACCGGTTCCCTTCTAGTTTTTTACTATTCTTTTGTTGTTTTTCAGCCTATGAGATGGAGTGGGCATTGAACTTTTTTTTTTTTTTTTTTATCATTCAAGTGCAACCAGCAAGTTGTCTGTACTATTTTAAAACTAAGGCTTCATCATGTTCTTTTAAAAATAACAATACATAAAAGGTTGAGCTTTGGTTTCTTTAAAGTACGATGTTGTTGGTTGCGTTGAGGAGATTTTTTTTTTTTTTTTTTTTTTTTTTTTTTTTTTTTTTTTTTTTGCCTGAAGTCTGTAAAACAGATGAATCTGATTAACTTTGAGGAAACTACACAGGCTCTTTATTGTAATGTAGATGTTTCGAGAGTGGGAGGATGTTTTAAAAAGGCATGTAAAGAGGGGTTTTGTTTGTTTTGTTTTGTTTTGTTTTGATTTTTTTTTTTCTTTTGAGACTCAGAGAATGGCTTTGCTTAATAAGTTGTGTCTCAGCCAGGCTCATTTTGTGCACGCCTTTCTTTTTCTAGTGGAACTTCTCCGTTAGCCTGCCTGAATGCCATGCTTCACACTAACACTCGGATAGGGGATGGAACATTCTTCAAAATCCCTGGGAAGTCAGGCCTCTATGCCCTCAAAGTAAGTGGGACTGCTGTGCGCACTGTGTAAATTCTCACCATGTATGAGGGTCAACACAGTTAGATTCTCATGAGTGACCTCTGTGCCCGAGGAGGTTTCAGATGGCATAGAAGTGAGTTTTGTATGAAGAATAAATAGTGACTAATTTTTTCAGGTAAAACCTGTGGTTTTATTTACGTTATAACGTGGCATAATAGAAAATGTTGTGTCTTCCTTGGAAGTTCTCGATTCTCTGGGATTTACAGGGAGGAGAGTCACAGGGCACCAGCTGGCAGTTTTAGTTGAGCACAGTTGCCATGCACATCTTGACTTTACTACAGTCAGGTATGTACACCTTGCACCTATGTGTCTTCTGAAGGAAGAAGACAGTCCCTCCTTCTGCTTAAAATCACACTGATTTAAGTCAGGTATTCAGTGTGTTAGAAAATCATAAGTGTGAGAAAGTTTGTTTTAAATCAATAGTAAATGCTTGTTGTGTGTGTGTGTGTATATATATATGTATATATATATACATATATATATATACACACAATATATCTGTAGAAAATAAAAATTAAAAACATGAGGTATATAAATGAATATTAGAAGATACTTTGGATGAATGGTTCTTAATTATTCAATGGACTCCTCTTTGCTCTTGAGAGCAGGAAGTGGTATATAAAGTGGAAAATTTTCTTTTCAGGTCTATTCTATTTGAAAGTGGGTCAGAGGAGAAGACATCCTATTGAGACTTTAGGCGAGAGTAGCATGGAAGAATGGGGAAATAGTAGGACCCACAGGGTCCTGGAAACCTACAAGAAGAACTTTATGACAGGCAGATCTGGATCCTGGGGTCCTCCTCAAACTAAGGCACCAGCCAAAGAGAATATAGGCAGTAAGCTTCGAACCCCTACCAAGACCTAGCCAACGAACAGGATATTCTCCACCGTTGAGTGGAGAGTGAGATCTGACTCTCACACGAACTCTGGTGCCCCTTTTCTGACCACGTCCCCTGGATGGGGAGGCCTGGCGGCACTCAGAGGAAGGATAGCAAGTTACCAAGAAGAGACTTGACATTCTAAGAGCATATATAGGGGGAGGAGGTCTCCCTCAATCACAGACATAGGGGAGGGGAGAAGGGGAGAAGTGGGAAGGAGGGAAGAATGGGAGGAAACAGGGGAAGGGTTAATAATCGAGATGTAATATGAACAAATTAATAAAAAAAATTTGAGTGGGAAAAAATAAAGTAGAAAATTACTCAGGATTGTGCCAAAATAATTTAAAAATGTGATATACCAGAATAATTATACTCTACTAGAATAATTTGATTTAGTGTGTTTTAGGAAGGCACCTAAGTGAAAAAGAAGTTATTGCCTTAAGTGATGGCTTGTTTTTAAAGTTAATTAATTTCCTTTGAAAAGTTTATTTCTAATGCCAAGAGTCATATCTGGTGAAGTAATTCTACCCTAATTAGTAAATTCTCCCATTCCTCTCACATTGTATATTGTATAAAATAACACAAGATCATGAAGATGACTTGTGTGTTTTTTTTTTTTTTTCATTTGTTTTTGATAGCTTCCTGGGCGTTTGATTTGTTGGTCAAAGTTCTGAGTTGTCAGCCCACTGCTTTATAGCTGAAGGATTGAAAGAATGAAAACCTTACATGTCCAAGGAAAGTACTGTGTATAGCTTTGCTTAGGATTTGTTTATGTGTTTTATGTATACAGGTGTTTTGTCTGCATGTGTGCACAACAAAAGAAGGCATTCATTACATCCCATAGAACTACACTTATAGACAGTTGTGAGCCACCATGTGGGTGCTGGAAATTGAACTCAGGAGAAAGAGCCAGTGCTCTTAATGCCTTAGATCCCTCCGGCCCTGTGTAGGAATTTCAGAAGACTGCCCAGAAGCATGAACCATGGCAGTGGTCTTTCTTCATTGCTTTAATTATTTTCCTTCTTGCATCCAAAGAGTAACTTTAACATTAAAAACCGACCGGTATTACAATTCTTAATCACATATAACTGATATGACTTCAAGATTCTGAAAGTATTATTCAGTTGTATTTAGTTGTTAACACATCTCTATAAAACTTTTTGTTGTTGTTGTTTGTTTGTTTGATTTCAAAATAACACAGAAAGAAGAGTCATCATGCCCAGTGGATGGAACATTGGATCTAGTCTGTGACCCAGACCTGGATGGCACGGAGATGGCAGAGGCCGGTGCCAGCGGAGAAGAGAACAGCGGTGAGTGTGCCTGACTCCAGCACACTCCAGCACGCACACCTCACTCTCCTCAAAGCTCTATCACTTGAACATTCAGTCACTACTTGGTGTTCATCATGACAGATAATCTTATGCTACGTTTTTATTACTTAAGATTTATTGTCCATCATTTTTGTTTGTTCTTAAAAGCTTAGCAACTAAGAAAACTATGGCATTCCTTCCCTTTTGTTATTTTAAAACAATATATTTCCTTGAATGACTTTCCTAGTGTTACAGAATCTGTATATTACCCAACATAGTAAGAACGGTCCTGGGTAGTGTGTCTCCATTTATTTCTATGGATGGACTAAGATCGACAGGGTCTTATGACACACGGCTCTAGTTTTGGTTATTTCTTTGTTTCTTGTGAGTTACAGTTAATGTTGCTCTTCCTCGAAGGATCGAGACAATGTAAGCTCCATGTTCATTCCACAGAAGCTACTGTGCTGCTTTTCAGCCAACTCACCAGGCCAACAAATGGCCGCAAATGATTCCTGGGGAGGAAAGCTACAGCATTAAAGTCTCTTCTGTGGACCCATAGAAATCAGTAAATTACCTTTAAACAAGTCTACCTTGAAGAAAATGCGGCGTTTCACTAATAATCCTGAGTTATTCACTTTGCTCCCAGCACAGTGACCAGCCCAGGCTTTTAAACTGCTTATGCCCTTTTACGGGCCCCAGAAGCCAAACTCTACTTCATCCCCATTTCAACTGCAGACAAGCTTGTAAACTTAACACTGGAAACAGATTCTGTCCTTACTAGAACGGCTACAGTGTCTCATTCATCTTGACTATGCTACACTTGACTTAGCGTCCCTCCTCCACTCTCTTTCAACCCCCCTTCTGCCTCCTGGTTGGTGCTTTGGCAAGGCAGAGAAGCGCAACTCTGCATTCTAGATGCTCTGCCTGGTAGGGCTTCCTCTTGTCTTCCTACAGGTGGAGGAGAGGCTGCCTGGGTCAGTCTGGACGTTGTGCTGACTGTGTGTGAAGTACTTAGTGTCCTCTCTCTCAACATATACTCTCATCTTCTACAGCCAAGTAGTGTTCACATCAGCAAGAAACAGCAAAAGCAAATTCCTAGTGAAATTTGAGTCCTTTAAAAGACAAGTCCAAAATAAATAACAGTTGTTGCTTATCCAGTGGATTAGTCACTAGGAAGTGAGTGAACAAGTTCCTACTTGTGAATGAACAAACTCCTTCATGGAATAAGGGGACAGAGATTTAAAAGTTGGGAGGTCTGGCTAGAGGTAAAAGCAATTACAAAGACCTCAAGGCAGCGGAGTGCCAGGAATGTTCCAGAAATAGCAAGAGATGGCTGCACAAGGGAGATTTTAGTAAGACACAAAGTCGCAAGGGCACATTATATAGCATCTTGAGGTGTGCAGAAATTATTTAAAATGAGATATGGAACCACTGCCTGGTTCTAAAGTAGAGACAATGGCCCATTTGGATTCTACGAAGATCACTAATTATAAGGAAAGTGAGATACAGGGACAAAAACTGGGGAGGCCAGTTAGAAAGCCTTTGTCACATCTCAATGGTTATCCCATCCCTTGTATCCTCCCATTCTTCCCTCCCTCCCATTTTCCCATTATTCCCCTCCCCTATGACTGTTCCTGAGGGGGATTACCTCCCCCTGTATATTCTCATGGGGTATCAAGTCTCTAAGTCTCTTCTTAGTAACCTGCTGTCCTTCCTCTGAGTGCCACCAGGTCTCCCCCCCTAAAAAAAAAAAAAAAAAAATGGGTATAAATCAAAGTAGAATTAGTCAGGTTAGGTTAAGTTCTGCTGTGTAACAATTGAATCCTCAAAATAAAAAATAAAAAATAAATTTAAAAAAAAAGAAAAAAATAAAGGAAAGCCTTTGTCACAATGGAGTGGGGGAGGTGGCAGTGCTGAAAAGGAACAAAAAGCGGTGGTTGGAATGGCACTGACTACTTTCTGGATGGATATATTTGAGGGACGACCCAACAGAAGCTGCTGACAAATGTAGAATTAAGATAAAGGGCTTGAGGGGGAATCTAGACTTCGGTTATGAAGAATCAAAGGCTAGCGCTAATCGTAACATCTTAGCCTCTGTATTAGCTACTTTTATTGTTCCTTGGGCAAAATACTTGACAAAAGCTTAGCATTTATTTTGGCTCACAGTTTGAGTGTACCATGGCAGGGACGTTCTGGCAGCTGGAGGCCGATGCAGCTGTCTCATTTCACCTGCTGTCAGGAAGCAGCTGGGGTGTGGCTTGCTTTCTCCCGTTTGTTCTGACTGGCACTCTAGCCCGTGGAATAGTACAGTCTGTTGGTTTGGGTGGATTTTCTCACATCTGGATTAGGCTGACTGAGAAACTTCCTCACAGGCATTCCTGGAGACATGTCTCTGAGGTGGTCCTAGATCCTGTCAGCTTGATGACAAATAGTCACTGTCCCAGCTAGAATGCTGCGATTCCAAAAGAGAGTTAACTCGAGGAAGGTTTATTGAGAGCAGGGGCTCAGGTTAGCATTTGGAACATGAGCTTGTGTTTATGGTGACAGATGGGTTAAATGGTCACTGAGATGTAAGGGAAAGAGCAGGCAGAAAATGGACACCTGGAGACTTTCTGTTTCCTGGCGTCATTTGTAGCCATGGATTTGGTTGAGGTCACTAAAGGAAAATTGCAAAGAGGGTCCAAGACTCAGCTCAAGAGCAGTTGAATTTCAAGGGGTTAGAGAGACTAGGAAAAGGGGAATGAATGCACTTTCAGATAGATGGATATGGAAGACAATTTTTGTGTGGGAAGCTTGAAGAACAGTGTGTTTCTGAGAAGAAAGAGGCTGAAAACTCACAACACTTCTTCCCGTGTAAGTACTAAGCAGTCCAACACTGCTTTGCTTTGGACTCAGACAAGGCCAGGTGCACTGTCGTCATCCTTAGCCACTTAGGATGCTTGGTGCCAGTCTGGGCTGGAAACCTTGTCCCATGATGGGAGGAAGTGTGCAGAGAGAAGGGGAGGGAGATGTGGGAGTGATGGAGGAGAATGGGAAAAACCAATTTCTGTTACATGTATGCTTTTTGGGGGGAACATGATAAGGACAGAGACATCTCTCTGGACATGGACCTTAGCCTGCATGTGACAGGTGCATGAAAATTAGTACAAACAACTCAGAGAGGAGCATAGACAGTTCCAAGGATTCAAGGAGTGCTGAGGTGGAGAAAAAGGGAGTGAGGAATGCTTGGAAGGGGAAATAATCGATGCAATTGTCTTTGCTTAATGAGGACAAAATATTAGAATCAATGTTTCTTCCCAGGAAAATTCCAGGGAGTAGAAGCAGATCCCAGGGGAAGGATGTTGTATTGCCATGTGCCTGATAAGATGAGGTGATGAGACCTACATGAAAGCAGAGGTCGGTTTTAGTTAAGGGCGCAGACATGAAGGAAAGCAGGCACTAGAAAATCCAGGCTCTTCGAGTAGAAGGGGAGGCGGGTGAGTACACATACATGGAAGGGTCCCAAAAAAGTTGGGTCTTTCTGTTTCAATCTTCCATTGAAAGGACATCAGTTCAAAAGTCAAAATTTGGAATGGGTAAGCACTCTCACAGGCCTAGGAAGAAGAACAATTAGGTCTGCTCATGCATCTGAAAGAATTAAGGCCACGCTCGTAATTTTATCATGTTGGGTGTAATAGAGCATCGGTCATACTGTGATTTCTCAGAGGTGTGTTTAGGGCCACAGGTGGGATCAACTGCCCTTAGGTTTTGCCAGATGTGGCTGATGATGCAATGTAAGGACGAAGGGATGGAGAATGTGTGGAAGAGAGATTAATGGTTTCCATAGTGTTTAAGCTAGTTCTTGCTAGTGCCTTGGATGGAGGGGCCTACCTAGAGGACAGATTATCTTTTTAAAATTTGAGCAAAGATGTAAAAACTGATAGAGGCCCTGGTTATGTTATTCAACAGTAATCTTTGTGAATATTGAAGCTGAAAAAATATGATAGAAATAGTATTGATAAAGTGTACCAAGTAGGAACTAAAATCTTCCCCAAATGGAAGGTAGCCCAAGAGCTGGCCAGAAAGTACAGCTAGCAAGGAGCAGGAGTTAGTAACCATGCCATACTTATCTCACCTGGGTTGGGCATGATCAAGGCCACCTTGAAATGGAACAGCTGTGAAAACCCATGAGCAATGCTCACCAGGCCAAGTATAGAACCAGGAGAGAGAGAGGAGGCTGATGATGGTCCTTCTCCAAAAGTGTGGCAGCCACTCTGTAAAAGGAAAATGGCAGGATGTGAAGAGATTACTCTGTGATCTAATTGCCTTTGACTCTTCTGTGTTCTTGTAATTAATTCCAGTAAGCTTACTGCTTTGTTTGGGTTGGACTTGGGGAGATCCATCAACAGATGATGCTTTATATACCTCCAGATACACATGCACTAATGACACGAAATACAACACTGGGGACATCCAACAAACGGAGGAATGATGCAGAGGAATAGTGAGGGTCTCATAGGTCACTCCCCCTATGTCCTGACCTAGTGGTGCAAGCCATGTGCAAAAGACAGAGTCTGCTTTGTGACAGTATCTTAGGGCCCAGGTGGACATAGGAGAGAGCCAAGATTTGTCAAGCAGAAAACTGAGTAACGATTCAGAGAAAATATTGGCATTGCAGAAATTTTGCTAACGACTGACCCTAAACTCCAGGAGAGACAATGATTTTAGTGATTGTGCAAGGATAGAAGACAGGGGAGGAACCCTTAGCCAGTAATTAAGTCAAAACAGGGATAAGCAGACTCCCCTAATTTGACATGTGATGGGGTACTTCACAGAATAACTCCGACCCATACATATCCAGCAAATGTGACCCAAATTAGATTTCCTGGTCTCCCCTTTGAAGTTGCATTAGGGAAATTGCTTTGGGGAAATCACTAAAAGAATAGTAAATAGCTTATTTCCTTGAGTACTCCTTGGCTCACCCACCTTTCTGTGTTATTGCAAAACCATAATTACTTCTTGCAAGGACAAGCATATTTCCTCTCTACAAAAGTGCCATGTACAGCACAGAAACCTAGAGAGTGAAAACTGTATTGAGTGCTGATGACGACCATCCTTTGCAAACAGTCCGCCTTGCATGTGGTTCCACATACTTTAATCATCACAGCCTTCCTGTGATGGAGATGGCAGTTATAGGTACTGTTATGTGATTTGGCCACAAAGAACAGTCTTAGGAACCTTGCATATTGTATGAAAGCCCAGGTATGTATCTGATACCAGAATGCAAAGATAATTTGCCCTTCCAATGTGAGCCCTGAGATGCTCGCAGGAAAGCTTTCCACTTGTGGATATGGGTGTGAGGAAGAGACAGAGAGAGAAGTGGAGAACGGTGAAAAGACCAGGGTCACAATCTGTTCCTTTATCTAGCCTCTCATATTGCTTCTTTGGCTTAGAGACCAAGAAGTATCTAGGTGAATAATAATCAGTACTTGGTAAGATAGCTAGGCACAACTGAAAGAATCAACCTGGCATCACCAAGTTATCTAAAATGACCAAAGATATGCTGACACTTGTTATAACACCAGAGAGGGAAGCAAAGATGTATAGGAAAAGGAAGTGTTTTCCATTGACTGATAGCCAATTGGGGCTAAAGAGATGGCTCATTGGTTAGGACTGCCTACTGATCTTGTAGAGTTCCCTTCTCAGTTTTTCTGACTCCAGTTCCAGGGGATCTAACCCCTCTTCTTGCCTCTACTAACATGGACAGATACATGCATATGCACTTACTTTTAAAATAAAATAAAACTTAAGGATACAACTATATCAAGATATATGTATATCTATCTATCTAGATAGATAGATAGATATAGATAGATATAGATATTATCTGAGTGCCATTCCCTTTGGTATGCTTTAAATCACTGAAGGCCAGCCTTAATTTCTCTTGGAGTCAGCTGACCACAAGAACAGATTCTTAGAAACTGACAGCTGCTTTACCAAGACACTTTTTTAATTAATTTATTCATATTACATCTCAATTGTTAGCCCATCCCTTGTATCCTCCCATTCCTCCCTCCCTCCCGCTTTCCCCCTACTCCCCTCCCCTATGTCTGTAACGGAAAGGGACCTCCTCCCCATGTATATGATCATAGGGTATCAAGTTTCTTCTTGGTAACCTGCTATCCTTCCGCTGAGTGCCACCAGGCCTCCCCATCAAGGGGACGTGATCAAAAATGGGGCACCAGAGTTCGCCTGAAAGTCAGACCCCACTCTCCACTCACTGGTGGACAATGTCCTGTCCATTGGCTAGATCTAGGTAGGAGTTCAAAGTTTACTGCTTATATTGTCCTTGGCTGGTGCCATATTTGAGCAGGACCCCTGGACCCAGGTCTGCGCATCACAATGTTCTTCTTGTAAGTTTCTAGGACCCTCTGGATCTTTCTATTTCCCCATTCTCCCATGCCTCTCTCACCTGAAGTCCCAATAGGATGTCCTCCCCTCTGACCCACTTTCCTGGTAAGTGAAGACTTTCATGGGACATGCCCCTTGGGCTAGTGTCTCAATATAAGTGAGTATATACCATTTGACTCTTTTTGCTTCTGCGTGAACTCATAGTAAAAATGGCCATCTTACCAAAGACAATTTACAGATTCAATTCAATCCCTATCAAAATACCTACAAAATATTTTGAAGACATTGAAAGATCAGTTCTCAACTTCATGTGGAGAAACAAAAAGCCCAGAATAGCAAAAACAATCCTGTACCAAGATACTTTTATTAAAAGTTTTGTTCATATAGTCCACAGTGAGGGAAAAGAGATATATTATTGCCTGTGGAACTTATGTGACAAAGAACTATGGCTATGTATATGTTTCTTTGGCTTCTGAGCAGTCCCTCAAGTGAACAAGTATTGAACACACAGACCTGAGAAAGTAAAGCGCTCAGATTTTATAAGCTAAGCTCTGGAGATCAAAGAGCGATTTAGGTGGATCGGTTGATATGTCTGTGTTGACAAGCCATGACAAGGTCTACCTGTGTAAGTATAGATCTGTGTCACACAAAGAAAATATTATGAATTTTATGGTCTATTTTAGGCAGAGATTTATGAGTGTGTTTGTGTCTCAGTTGTTTTTTGAGCATAATACACAGTCATATCATGATTTTCCTCACATAGTAAGTTGTTTTCAATGCATTACTCTTTTACAGAACCCATAATATTTTATATTAAGTAATACCATCAATATACAGCCTTTACCATCTTCATCCTCTACTTAAAATTTGTTATTACTGAGAAAAGGTGTCTCTTTTGTAGCTGTAATATAGTTCATGCTTAAGAAAAACAGCAAGCCGCCAACCCCCACCCCTTTTAATAAGGAAAGCAGAGAATGAACAAAGAAAGAAAGAAAGAAAGAAAGAAAGAAAGAAAGAAAGAAAGAAAAGAAAGAACAAAGAAAAAGAAAGAAAGAAAAAAGAAAAGAAAGAAAGAGAAAGAAAGAAAGAAAAGAAAGAGAAAGAGAAAGAAAGAAAGAAAGAAAGAAAGAAAGAAAGAAAATTTCTGCTTGTTATTAGCCATAATGGCTTCAGTGAGGAAGCCACGCTCAGGCCAGGGAAATAGTATTTTTAAAGTCTCCATTTACAAAAAGGGAGAAACAGGGGCAGGGGAGTATAGAAGAGGTGAAAGAGGAGAGAAAAGAATGGAGGGAGAGAGGCAGGGAGTGAGGAAGGGACAGAGAGAGAAACACAAACACGTGCCCAATGTTTAAAACCTTAAATCCCAGTGTGTATAATGATTTCACCATTTCAAGAATTTTATACGACCCTCTCTCATTATTCTTTATGGCCAGTTTTACAAGTGAGTTTCTGACTGTGTGATTCTTGGCAGAGTTGTGCTAACTTAATGAAACATTATTCAGCTCACTCTTTATTTTCATTGGCTCAGAGGTTACAGACTGAGGGGCAGGGGGGTCCTTCGGTTTTTTGTTTTGTTTTGTTTTTAATTTCAAAAGTGAAAGGTGCTTTAAGATGGCTCAAGTGTGTGGGTAAGATCTCTGCCGATACAGCAGTTACACAAGACTAGGAGCTTCATAGATGGTGTGGGAAGTTTTAATGAAGGCTCCTTGCAGGAGTGGCCTCAACATGTGCTTACTGTATAGAATATTCTCCTTGGGAAGGCACGGGGACAGAGGGCTACAAAGGGAATGACTTGAGCAACTAGATTTGGTCCAGTACATGAGCTACTTTTCCCTAGTATCATGACAGAATATCTGAAAGGGGCAACTTAAGAAAGGAAGGGTTTGTTTTTTAGCTATAGTTTAAACAGGGAGTGCATGGCACAAGTCAGTTATCCACATACTTCTGCTATCGGGCAGCACAAAGATAACTGCTGATGCTCAGCATTTGTAATTCACCCCAGATTTCAGTCCATGGGATAGGCCAGCCACATTCATGGTATTTTTCCCCTTAGTTACTTTCTATGGCAACACTCTCACAAGGTACACCATATGTGTGTCCCCTTGGGGAATTCAAATTGAGTCAAGGTGACAATAAAGACTAACCAGTTTGGGGTCTTATTTTTGCTATTTGCCTGTGATGCCCCAGTGTGACATGTTCCAAGATGCTATGTGTCCACGCACGCACATGTGTTTGGGGTGGGATGTGCAGGGTGTTTCAGGCAGGCTTCCAATTGCCTGCTGAAGAAGAGACAGTGTGGTCGCTATCTATCTGGCATTCCTTCCTGAGAACTTTGCAGGCATGTGAAAGGAATTACTTCAGGGTTTATACCAAGCCACCTGGCTTCTTCGGGTTAAACAAATTTGTCCCTTCTCCAACATCTCTGCATTTCAGTCAACAGCTTGTTAGCTAATGGAGACACCTGCTCTACTTCGGTGGGCTCCAAAATCTTAAGTTATGTGAAAATGTTGTTGTTTCAGCTACATATGGAAGAAAGTAGAGAGGAAAGAGAATACTGACCACTGGTGGGATGTAAAACTTCCTCTGCCCACTCCTTCCCATCCCTCAAGCTTTCATCCCAGCCTGCAGATTTCACATTTCATGAAGAAATAAAAGAGGTTTCCGAAGACCATTCTGCTCCAAGTTTTCTTACATCCAGTTCATGTAACGAGACATTTCCCTAACAACATGTCCGGGGGGAGGGGTGTGAAGGAATCTTGCAGTCCGTCCTTACGTTTTTCCCCTCTGTGCTTTTGATAACCTTTATGACAAAAAAGGATTCCCTTATGTCGAGTCTTTTGTGCTTTTTGTTAACACCCCTTTTCTTTTCTTCTGCTGCCCCGTGATGGAGAACAGCTGGTTATCATCTCCTCGCCACCCCCTTCGTCCTCTCCATATGACTCACTCCCACTCCTTCAAACACGACTTAGATATTACTTCCATTCCTTTCATCCCTCAGGGGCCTCTTTTTCTTACAGCTCCCTCCTTGAACTGTGAACTCTGTTCGTGTATAAATGGGTTTTAGTCAGTTTTAATGGCTCAGAGTCACGGGGGAAGAGAAAGTTTGCTTTTCTGTGCGGATAAAATTCCCCTCTTACATATCATTGCCTAAAAAATTCCATAATAATGGTAAAGATGAGGAGTGTGATCTCAGAAGAAAAACAAGCTCTCTCACATAAAAATACAATTAAAGGTATTCCCCCAATTCTTGCTCTTAATGAGCTAATTTTGATTTATATCGTCTGAGACGTGTGTATGAGAACAAGGGAGCCATGCTCTTTCAAAGCCACGTGCTTCCCCTGGTGCCGATAATCCATTTTCTGTCTGCAAAGTGACTTTCACTCTTTCTCAAGCATCTATCTGTGTACCTTGCCTGATGGTTTACACACTGACATGTGGGGTGATTAGCAATAGGCTCACTAGTGAAGCCTTCACCCTTGGCCCACACCAGCCTTTTGCTCTTATATTTTTCTGTGGCCTTTTCTGTTTCTATTTCTGGGTCTATTGCTCTATTTTTGTGCAGCTACTCCAGTAAACTGAGTAGCATGGAATATGGGAGGGGAGCTATGCCAATGTGAAAGAAATAATAGGGGGGCTGGAGTGTGAACTCGGGTGGTAGAGTCTTTGCCACACAATATGAGGACCCGGGTTTGAGTCCCACCACCCACATTGAAGCCTGTGTGTGGTGGCACATACTTGTAATTCCCAAATTGGGAAGGCAGAGGTGGGATCACTGGCCAGCCAGCCTGGCAAAATCAGTGGCCCTACGTGCCGGTAAGATACTTGTCCTGAAAAGTAGGTGACCAGTCCTTGAAGAAAACATCAAAAATTGACCTTTGCTCTCCAAATACAAGTACATACCAGTGCATGTAAGGAGCAACATATCACACACACACACACACTTGGAGGGAACAACCTGCAATGGGCTTTACCCAATACAAGCACACACACCTGGAGGGAACAACCTGCAATGGGCTTTACCCAAAACAAGCAGAAACTGGTTGTTTCTTTCCATTGTTCTCAGAACCTCTTACTGTTTCTATGATACTGTGGGAGTTAGGCAGCTAGAAGCTGAAATTACTTATGTGTGCTTTTCTTGTTAAATGTGACATTTTAGTTTGTCATTTTCTGATTGTCTAACTCATGTTTAAAGGGATGCTTTGATGGATACTCAGAGATATTAGCAGAGTTAAACTGGAATGGCAGATTAATCAATATTTGTAAGGAGTGATTCTTGTTGCTACATCTTCTGTGTGGGAAATGTTTGGTTACTGTTGGAGCTTAAAGCGTTTTATCCAGTACAAGCCAAAGTGCTCACTCTCCACTTGTTTACATCGGCATCAGTTGTGGTATACCCAGTTCTGTGATTGGCAGCTGCAGTTTTCTAATTGATGTAAGCTACAAAATCATTAAGGAGACCCATGACTTTGTCTTTTATAACACATGTGCATAGAAACACACACATGCAGCATACTTATGAATACAGATACATGCATGTGTGCGGGCATGTGTATGGTCAACTTGTCACACACTGGAAAAAAAGAACCTCAATTGAAGAATTGCCTCTTTCGGATTGCATGTTGATGAGGCGTTTTCTTGATTGCTAATTGATATAGGGGAGCCCAGACCACTGTGGGTGGTGACATTCCTTAGCAGGTGGTCTGAGCCTGTACAGGAAAACCATCGGAGGCAGCCAGAGAGCAAGCCAGTAAAGCACCATTCCTTCATAGTTGATGCTCCAGATTCCTCCCCTGAGTTCTTGCCCTGACTTCTCTCAGTGATGGACTATGACCTGGAAGTGTAAAATGCAATAAACCTTTTCCTCCTTAGCTTACTTTTGGTCATGGTGCTAATCACTGCAATTAAAAAAGCACTCTAGTAAATATAATATTAGCATCTTATTACTTTTGGTTTATTTATCATCATTACTTTTGTTGTTGTTGTTGTTGTTGTTGTTTTCCTGAGATAAGGCCCAACAGAGCTAATGAAATGGATTTTGGAAACATAGTAAGAATTTCATTCTCTCAGTAATATTTTATTCATACACATTATTGTGCCAAATAGTATCAAGAGTCTCAATGGTGAAAAAGTTGAGACTTTTAACGACTTTATGGGAAATTTTCTATTTCCATTATTTTATTGCTAGCAATTCTCTGTTGTTAGTTTGTTTTGGCATATCATATTCTTGGAGTGTTGTTTTTTTTAATGCAACAAGAATTATTGCTTAGGTCCAATTGTCTGCACCTTCCTTGGCATAGGATTAACTTTAGAGAGGACGTCTCTGCATAAGCTGGATCCAAATGGATTAAGGAATTACCTTCCTCTGAGAGAATTGGGGTCAAGGAAATTTTTAATTGGTGTCAACTGGGTTTTCTGTTCTTTTTAATGTCAGTTTGTAGACTTTCTGGCATGCATTTAGTTGCTGCATCAATCCAGAATATCTGCTTACACAATTTCAAATGTAAGTACTATTCACAAAACGCATTGTAGTCCAAGCTGAGACCTTTGGGCAGGTTCCCACCTGGACATTACGCTGGAACCGCTCGCGTACTGATCTTTCAAGACAAAGTATAGTTATTGCTGCTCTGTTTCCATTGCCTTAGTTGTCTTTGGAATTAGTTGTTCTACACCTTTGTTCTTTGAAAAAGATTATATTTTTTAAGCCTTAAGGTTTTATAATGTGTACACGTATATGTGATCAACTGTGTGTGGATAAAAATCTAAAAATCTGGAAAGATCCAGAGAAGCAATGTTAGATGATAAGGAAAGGTGGGGTGGGACATGAAACAAGAAGTGTCTATCTGTGGGGAGCTGGGAGTGGAACATGGGTGCAGGGGAGTCAGGGTCAGGGAAAGGAATGACAAAAACATACTTTAAAATGTCACAAAGGCACCTAACATACTATGTGGATATTTAAACAAAGATAAACCTCATGATCTGGCAATAGAATCATGGACACTTTTGTATGGTTAATGGTTATTTATTCATCTTTTGAGAATGGTCTACAGGTCCCATTTGGGATTATCATATTAAACAAGTTAAGTCTATTCAGAAAAACAAATAGCACATACTTTCTATTTTCAATCCAATTATACATACACACACACATACATACATACGTATATGCAGTCATACGTACATACATACACACATACATACATGTATCTCTGTCATAAAATAGAAACTAAGCTGTTTTGGGGAACAAAGAGGGCCAGTGGGAAGGACTAAAGGTGGGGAGAGGAAGGGGAAGGTAAGGGTTTGAGGGGGACCTGCTCACATACACTGCATGGGCATAACAAGGTCGCTGTGAAACCGTCGCTAGGAGGCCTGCTTCCCGTATTCCTTTCTGCATCTCAGATTGTTCTGGATTTGAAGAAAAGCATTTAGAAAAGTTGTATGACTGAACCAGTGATTAATAAGTAAACAATAAAACCTAACCAGTTCTCTGATATGATGTCCATTCATTATAATGTTTTCAGCTTACAGTATATATGAGTGGCATGTCCATGGGAACCTGTTGGTATTTGAGAGCATCAGCTGTGATTGTTTTAGGAAGCTTATAGGGAGTATTAGAAGAAATCAATAGAAATGACAATGATTGACATCCGCACCCTTTCCTGTGGGTGACTTTTAAAAGGGAGAGCACTCAAATAACCTGTTGCTTGTGGAGATGGCCTAGTGGGACACACAGCAGCGACCAGAATGAAGGCCTGTTTGGCAGTGGCTAAATCTGGTAAGGCCATGGCATGCACTGCGGTTTGTACCCACACTGCTCCTGCTATTTTATATAGCTTAATCACTTTAGCTTTGATTTTCGAATTATGTTTTGATTTTCTTATGCAAAAGCCATAAAACTGCAGCTCTTAAAGTAAGGCAGTGAGCAAGGATGGCACAGAGAAACACTCCTGTGCTTAGACCCATTTGTGCAACTTCCAACCCATTTGCAGAGAATGTTCTTTGCATTTGCTCTGTTACTTGTCTTAATTGATGTTAGATTGTGTATTTTTTTTAATTTTCAAAAGGTTGTTTCTTTTCCAATTTGAAGAACTTTTATATTTGCTTTTCCATCATAAAAACTACCTTTGTTTTCCTCCCTTTTCTTCAGTTCTTGATAAAAGCATCAATTAAATGTTTAAGTGTAATAATAGATACTTTAAATGAATTTAATGGAAGTTAAATTCAAAAATCAAATGTAATGAACATGCAGTAGCTTGTCTTTACAAGTAAGCCAGGCATGAGATGCTAAGCTCAGGGCTGGTGAGACAAGAGCACAGCCCATCACTGCCAGCACCCTCAGGACAGGCTACACTACCTTCCAAGGATGTATGGTGGGAAAAACAAGGCTGCCTTAGAGAACAGTTAAGGGAACTTTTGGAGAACCTTCTGGGATAAGTGTACAAGACTGAGAGATGGGCAAGAGTCTTTGGGAAGGATCCAGTGAGAGGCAGTGTAACAAACAGCAGGGGGCAGTGTTCTGGAAGCACCAAGCGCCCTCATGGCTGTGTTAGGCGTGGGAGAAGTTGCTGAAGCCACTGAGATGTGAGACCAGAAATTCATGCAGATTGAGTCTACTTGCTGAGTCCCCGCTCCTTTGTGTCTTGGGTTGACAATCAAGGCTAGATTTGTGGGACCACTTGATCTTCTGTCAGTGAACTAATGAGTGGATTAGAAGGGCATCTGCAGAGTACCATTCAACTCTAAACATGTGCAAGCTGTGTGGCATCAGTTATTGCAATAGCATGTTCAAGGTCAATGGGATAAAAAAAAAAAAAAAAAGGAGGCTAGAGGACAACTTGGAGACACCTAGAACAAAAGAGCAAAATCCATAGTGTGATGCGACACTGTCGCCTTGTCTCTGAGTTTTAAGAATATTCCATGGCTCCCTATAACTTTTGCTCGCAGCCCTTTTGAATAAGGAGCTGGTAGCCAGTGTGGAGTGATAGCTGACGGGGAAGTTTAAAGAGATTAAATTAAACTATACTTTCAGTTTGCTAGATCTGGGAAGGTAAGCAAAATGTAGCAAAATGTTGTAGAATACAGTGGACTCTCTAGTCTTCATTTTCTGGATGTTCATCTACGTTATCAATGAGAGGGACAGGATATTTTTTTTTCAAATCTCATGAGATTTTGACATGCAAAGACCTGTCATTATTTCTGTGATCATACTGACATAGTTTAAAAGAAAAGAAAAAAATCACAGCTCCCATTCTGTCTTAAATGCCAAGAAGATATCAGGTTCTAAGCTGCACGTCAAGGCTTGATATTTATTGGCTAAATCATCTGTCCCAGTTGTTCAATTTCCTGGCCTCTGTTGTAATTCCTCTTACAGGGAATTTCCTCTGACCTCCCCTCTGACATTAACTTACCTTCAGTTTGCCTTTCACAAAGCACACTCCGCCTCTCAGATGAATATCCACACCTCCAATTATTTATTTATCATACCTATTTTTAAGACAGCTGCAAAAATAAGTATTAAACAATTGAAAAGCTGGGCGCAGTGGTGCACACTTTTAATCCCAGCATACTGGGAGGCAGAAGCAGGCGGATCACTGAGTTTGAGGCCAGCCTGGTCTACAAAGCCGGACAGACAAGGCTATGCAGAGAAACCTTGTCTTGAAAACAAAACAAAACAAATGAAGAGGCAAAGCCTTGTGTTTTGTCAGAATATTAATCTTCACAATCCATCTTCTTAGTGGATAGGCATTCTTGACTCTACTACCCTCCTGTCATATGTTTGGCAAAAGAAAGAGTCAATTAATTCAGCTGTTCATATTAAACTTTAGGGTTATATTTGTCTGTACTTCAAGAATAATATATGTTTATTATAAGCCACTTCTTGGGATCTGTGGATGAATATACCCATATCCAAAGCCAAGGCACAATCATTTTAGATTTTATTATTGAGTACATTTCCTTTCCCTTTAACAGTGTATGATTTTTTTTTAAGTCAGAAGCAAATAATTAAGAGAAAACCATTTTGACCCAGAGAAACATCAAGAACAGCAGGCAGTATGATGGAGAAAGTGGCTTAAGCATAGGGCTATTGATGGTGTTGCCTTGCGTTTTGAAGGAAGGGTAAAGAAAAGACTAGTAGCGTAGGGTCAGGAAAGGCATGATTTGAGAATGCATTCTGTAGTGTTCATAGGGCCTGTCCCCCAACTCCCCCACCTCTTATGTTCTGAACTCTTCCATGAACATACTCCTGTAAATATCTGTGAATAACTAGACATGAACACAGGGCAATAGCAGAGCTAAAGCATGCATGGTGAAACTAAAGTAGATTTTCTGCTATTGGGTGGTGCCCTAGGTCAGAAAGAAAGAGGGAGGATGATAACAGTCAGAGCTGTTGTCTTCTGTGAAGACACACAAGTGCACCGTGCTTCTCACAGCAGTTAGATGATGAGAAGGGCACAAAGATTTGGAGCCATTCAGTCAGAACTTGTTCCTATTTGACCCCACTGCACTGAAGTTTACATTTGGAAGATTGATGACTCTGGGCCAGTGAGATGGCTCAGCCCATAAACACACCTATTACCAAGTCAGATCTCTGGGTCCCACATGGTGGAAGGAGAGAACTGACATGTACAAGTTTTCCTGTGACCTCCCACAAGGACCCTGGCATGCCTACCTCACACACATACAAACAAAGTAAAACAAGAAAACTTTTAAAGTTATATATTTTTCAAAAGACTTACTATCAAAAGTATTTTCTAAACAAATTGATAGTAAATTTGACTTGACTGTTTCGTGTGCAAAATCAACTTGGTGTTTTCTGTGAGTTTGCCATTACCTGTGGACTGCTTTTGGTTTTCCATTAATCGAGCCAGTAAGCTTTTAGTTTCCTGAGTGGAAATGCCACCAGGAATGTAGAAGTCATAAAACATACTTGCTATTGCCTACTTTACTATAGTTGGGCTTTTATTATGTCCATTGGCTTAGTTAGTCCAACTAGGATGGCATGTCTTGTCTGCCACCTTTGTGTCACCTCCTTGGTTGGTCATACATTATAGAGACTTCAGAACATTAAGAGTGTCACTTGTGTGATTGGTGTGCAGAGTGATCTATATTTAGAGTGCGATCAGCTGGGTACTTATTGATAAATAAGCTTTGGTGAAATATTAGCAATCATTCTTGCGCACTAGTCATTCCAAGGAGATAAGCTTGATAACCATTGTTCACTTAGAAAGGGTTGGGAAGGAGTCTTCAGCAGAATAGTCAGGCTGTCTTAGTGAAAACCATCACATTGTATCCAGCAGAAAGAAACATCTGCATATCTATCTGTCTATCTATCTATCTATCTATCTATCTATCTATCTATCTATCATGTATATATACATACATATCCAATTCTCACTTTAAAAAGAAGTTATTTTATTTATCTGCATGTGTATCAGTGAACACATGTGAGCCCTTGTCTGCAGAGGTCAGAAACGGTCATCAAATCCCCTGCAGTTAGAACTCCAGGCAGGCGTGTTCCACACAGATGCTGGGAACCAAACTTGGGTCCTTTGGAGAACAAAAGCGCTTTCTTTTTTTTATGAATTTATTCTTGTTACATCTCCTTTGTTATCCCATCCCTTGTATCCTCCCATTCCTCCCTCCCTCCCATTTCCCCCCTACTCACCTCCCCTATGACTGTGACTGAGGGGGACTTCCTCCCCCTGTATATGCTCATAGGGTATCAAGTCTCTTCTTGGTAGCCTGCTATCCTTCCTCTCAGTAGAGAGGGAAAAAGCTTTCTTAACCATTGAAAAGTCTTTCCAAGAAGCATATACCAAAATGTGTTTACATAATACTTCGTGGCCCTGTAACTTTCCTACTGAATAACCTAATCCTGTAAGCCCTATTAACTTTCCACTGAGCACATCTAACATCGTGTAGCTAAAAGATACTCTTAAATTGTGGAATTTTCTGCTTCCCATCTTCCATTTGGGGCCAGTAATTTTTGTGGAAATCAGCCAGTGGCAGGACTGGGCTAGCCTGGGGTACCAGATGCTGTCTCATAGTCTGTAACACTATGTGACTTTCTTAGTCTTTCTGGACTCTAGTTTTCTTTCTTCCCTATACAGGGATGACTAATTTTTTTTCTTAAAAAAAAAAAAGAAAGAAAGAAAAAGAAAAACCTGTAAGAACCAAGATCCCACATGTAAAATTTCTAGAAAAATAATTAACAGTAATTAACATTTTTGCTAAATATGTTCATTTTGGCTTCCTAATTACTTTCTGTATTAAAACAAAACTCAATTAACTCTGATTTAAACAAGGCTTTCCAATGAATTGCATGTTCCTTTGTATGTGGGATGTGCTAAAGGCTTTCAAATGCAAATCCTGTGTAAAGCCTGTATCCATTTTGGACTGCAATAACTATTTTTTTTTCTTTTGAGGGTACATGCTGGTTATTAATAATGGAATAGTCTTTATTCTATAGTTTTCTTTAAAAGTAGATCCGAACCCCCTCTCCTAAGTTGCCATCACTTGGAAAATAGTCTTGATCTATCTGTTTGTTACCCAGTGCCCTTAAAAAGCCTTGTTTTGAGCTTTGACAATATGTTCTTGAGTTATTTTCTTCCATGAAACTTCCTCCTGCCTCCTGCCTTTGACATATGCCTCCATTCTGCCACTTTCTTGCTTTACTTCTGCAAATCTCTGCCCTTCCCCTGGTTGCATGGCTAGCACAGTCCTCTCCTGGGCTCCTGCCCAGAGCCCCGAGCAGGAAGAGAGCTGAAGGAAGAGCTCCAAACCAAATGGGTCACAGAGCAATAGACTCTGTGTGCTCCCCAATCGCTCACTTCAGAAAGACATCAATTCTCAACAGCAGTGTTTGGAAGTAAAGTTCCCTGTGTGGACTAGGCCAAAAGCAGGCCCAAGTCTAACAAAAAAAAAAAAAAAAAAAAAAAAAAAAAGCCAGAACACATTGCTATCTACAGAGGGTGAAAAGAATTATCTTGAGTTGATAGCAAGCATCATGGGCCTTATCCCATAGGAAGAGAAACAGCCTGGGCCATCGTGGGTTGTCCAGTGGCCAGCTATTAAGAAGAACCATCAGTTTTAGTGTGTGGACCTGGGTTTGTTTAAAATAATTGTATTCACTGAGATGGTTCCAATGTAGCATCTGCATCTGGAGATAGACATAGCATCTATTGACACCCACACCCCCACCCCACCAACTTGTAAGTCCAGTACATGGCTGCTTGTCTGAGACACAGACCCGATTGTCAGTGGAAAAGGAAGCCCGGCTGCCTACAGCAGTTAAGTGGAACTGTGGCCACAGTTCCCAAATGATCCCCTCTCTTTGAATCAGATATGCCTCCTCGTACTGTGCTATTTTGCTGTATTTTAAGTATCCATTTTCAACTGGAGAAAAGCTCCAAGTGAGTTAATTACAGTGGGTGTAAAAAAAGGAATTCAAATTAGTAATATCATTATCTCTCTCTCTGCCTCTAGTGTGTACGAAGCAGGTAACGGATGAAGTATCTTCTAGCCGAGATTGCAGCCTTACGAACACGGCGGTGCAGAGCAAGCTGGTGTCTTCCTTTCAGCAGCACACCAAGAAGGCCCTGAAACAGGTAAGAGGCCACTGTCCCCCTTAGCCCCTCAGATAGGCTTATGGAAAGTCACGGTGTGGCGCCGACCAAGGTAACGCAGAAGTACAAATCAGAAAGTAACAGGGATACTTTGGAGATGGCTGTTTTCTGTAATCTTTAACATAATAATTTTACTATAAACTGAAAATTAGCCAAGAATTAGACTGAGAACTCTGTTGTAAAAAAGAAAGGTGCTTGGACTTGTGCAAGACTGTGTGTGTGTATGTGTGTGTGTGTGTGTGTGTGTGTGTGTGTGTGTGTGTGTGGTTTATAGTAAATCAAGTATGGGCTGATAATTGTGTTATATAATTTGGAAATTATATCTGGTTTTGATCATCCTGTCTGGCTATCGTCACAGTATCCATATATGGGTACTGTTTGATACTGAGTGGAACCTCATCTTTGAAGCACAGAAGCTATCTGACCTTGGTGGCCCTGACCTGTGTGGCTTCATGTGTTGATGATGGCAGTGGTAATGGTTGTAATATTGCGTCTGGGCACTGACACAGACTGGTTTAAATCATTGCTATTCTGAGAATTTTGGTAAATGACTCTGAATCTCTTCAGTCCCCCCAAAACTGTGAGTAGTGAGGGTACTTTTCACATAGAATAGGCCCAGGGAATAGTCAAGATGATAGGTAGGAGCATGGCTTCCCCACAGTCTTCACTCGGTGAGTGTGAGCTGCTGCCTCCACACCAGCAAGTGCAGAAAAGCAAAGAGGTACTGTGGTTAGATGGCCTTGTAAAGCAGCTATGTTACTAAGTGTGTAAGCTGCACCCTGCACTCCTGTCTGACCTGTGTTTGGTGCATCCCTCTTGCAGTCTCACCACGTTGGAAATATGGTTCCAGTTCCTGTAATGTCTTTATAACTAGGAAAAGAGAAACCGTGCTCTCCAAAACAATTGTAAAGAAGTGCCCAACAGCCAAGCTGCTCCTTGATGCGTTTGTGGCGTCTCTCGCCTTTTCCTCCTCTTCTTAGCCTCCCCCCTTTGGTAGTATTGTTTTGTTTGAGACAGAATCTCATTATTTAATACTAAGCCAGCCTTCAACATTAGTAACCCTCATACTTCTGAGGGTATTACAGATGGGGGTCACCGTGCCAGCTCAAATATACCTGTAGGTTTGTGATGCTTCTATTCAGGTTCTCTGCCTCAAAGAAGGAAATACAGGAAGGAAACTTGAATTCTGTGTCTTTTCTATTCTGTACTAGTATATTGATTATTGTTTGTATTAATTACTGAAATTATGGTACTTCTACCCATGCTAAAAGGACTGACTGTTTTCCAGCATAGGCTCGATTGTCTTTGGGTAACTTGCCACTCATGAATTTTATAAAACATCTTTACATGCTACAGAGCAAAACTGTGATCAGCGTTGGTATCGCTTTTTAATTTGTGAAATAAAGGGTGGAGTAGGTAGGCAAGCCCAGGAAAATGCCCATTCAAGCAGCAAATCAGAAGTAGGATGTAAGAAATAAGATAGTAAATAGCACAGAACAAAGGGTACAAAATTGGACACTTGTGGCTGTGGCATTTAAGAAGCATAAATGGGATCATAAATGAAATAGCATGCATCCAAAGTGTGTGGTCTGGAAGATGTGGAAACCTGAGTCCTGCTGACCGTGGATGGGAAGAGAGAGATTCAGGTCTCTGCAATGTTTGCTGTCGATTTTCACTTTCTTTGTTCCAACTTAATGTCATTTGAGTCCTATATAACTATTAATGCTGTACAACTTTGACTTAGCTATGTTGTGGTTGGTTATTTTTCTTTCTTCCTTCCTTTTTTTGTAGCAGACCATGTGTTCATGAGGAATGTCATCTTGCTTGCCTGTAGGTTAAGGCTAGGCTTTAGTAGGGTGTCCTGTGAGCTTCTCAATCATGGAAAAGAGTTGTTTATCTTATTGTTATAACTTCTATCATATGAGGAAGTACCAAATTAGTGACCAAGTAGATGTGGCTCAGTATGGATTAGATATACTAATGTTCCTTTAATAAATAATTCATATTGTATACTATGTTAGGAAGAAAAGCTTCCTGGGTAGAATTTTGCCTAGATCCCCTGTAATTGCTGGATGCCTTAAGACAGCATTTGAAAACTTGCCTGAGTATATGACCTTTACACTATAACCCCAAATAATATGCACCTTCCATTTTCATTGGGCAGTTGAATGACTAGGATCAGATAGAAATTTTATCAGTTACTACATGTAAACATGTACATGTATGTCTATACATGATTTTGTATGTGAATATGTTTCATGTGTTTGTATACATGCACACACACCATAATCATAGCACCCAAGGCAGCTAAATCACTTTATTGATGCTTACAGGAACTGATATTTACATTATGACTCATCCTCGTTGCCGTTATTTGAGAGGGGGTCTCGTGTAGCTCAAGATGGCCTTGCACATAGCTTGCAGCGAAGGATGGCCTAGAACTCCTCATTCTCCCGCTTCCATGTCCTACGTATATCACCATCCCCCGTCATATGCATGTTTTTCAAGTAAACCAAGGGCCAGAGTGTTAACGTAACTTGTCTAAGTCAAATCAAGCCAGTAACTCTCAGAGATGACATTCGAATCTAAAATTGCAGCTTGAGATTCTATCCTCAAAACTAGGCCCTCCTTCCATGGTGTGGTATGTCATTGGGCAGATTCTGTTTTGAAACTATTCATGGAAATTTATATACATGAGTTTTAGTGTTGTATGAGGAGGCCAACACGGTAGAGTCACTAGGAATACCATTCCCAAACAACAGACTACCTGGGTTGACTACCCACACATAGTGATGACGCACACTCAGTACGTTTGCCCCTACAAGTTTATAAAAAATACGTTCTCATCCTTGCCTCTCTATTGTTAAACACCTCTGAAACTGCAGTTAGTTTTCCCAGCTTTATGAGAAACCCAGGTGCAAGGAGACTTTCTCCCCGTCAGCACACATATGCACTATATAACCATCCGAATCCTCAGAGGACCCCGGCTTCATTATAATGTCATTTGCCGTATGGTTGAGGTCTTCCTTGTAGGCTTTTCAAGAGGATAATGGGATGAAATGCCCTAAAATAGATTTTGCCCTACCAAGACTAGGGAGAGAGGATCACCTTACCCCTATGAATATCAACTCGCTTCATAAATATTTATACAAACGTAAAAACAACTCCATAGTACAGAACCTAATGTGCTGATAGTGCCTCTTTGAGTTAGCATGCTCTGTAGCTCTCTATGAGTATACTTTCACTTTGCCTTGGCTAATAACCCTCTTCTTAAAGTGTGTGTGTGTGTGTGTGTGTGTGTGTGTGTGTGTGTGTGTGTGTTCTGATTCAGTAGAGCTATGAAAGAGAAGTAGGTGAAAACAAATTCCTAAGAAGCCAGCTGCCTTTGCATCACAAGTATATAAAAACAATAACTAAAACAAAGCTCTTGTAAGCAAAGCCAGACACAGTGTCACAGGTTTAAGCTCCCCACTCTTTGGAACAGGATGCTACCATAGCAAGCAAATTCTCTGCCTAGATACTGCTGATCACAATGTAATAAAAGTGATAGGGTCTTGGCTATTGGATGAAGTATTTTCATTGTTCCAAATATATGAGTTCCTTTTGCCTTCAAATCTTCACGGTTTTAGTTAACATGATGGGCACATGTCCAGGGACAGCATTTTATTTCCTTGCAACTTTGTTGTTTTATACAAGAATTTTCAGAGTTGTCTACTGATTATTACCTTGTTCCTTGTCTCTTTCTGCTGTGGTGTTTAGTTGTTAAGATCCTAAGACACTGTGGAATGATTAGCTAGTTGAACTTTTAAAGAAGCTAAGCAGGATTATATTTTGGAATCCTAATCAGCAGAAGAAAATGACACATAAAAGAAGGATGCATTGTGGACTGGCAGCAGTGTGATAGTGACCAAAGCCATATGCTGCCTCTATTGACTTGACTTCACTCAGTTTTTGGTCTTTTTAGGATGGTAGAAATTGCAGAATCTTCACCTTTCACAGCATGGCAGAGTAGATACAGTCTTTGTGTTTTACTGTGTTATGTGGTGGTCGCAGCTTCCTATCACCAACTGTGACATGTAGTATGCCAGTGACAATGCTTGCTGTTGGTCCCTGACACAGACAGCTGTTCCCTATGTATGTGTTTCTAGTTATTTTAGTGTTAGCATCCATTGCCTGCAATAGTTTGAGAATTTCAGTAAAGGGCTTACTGTGTTCTGCACATTCTTAACTTATGTTGTTGGTGTTTTTCACTATTAAAATACACTGAGCATTCATTGTTAAATGCCAAGTCAACACCAAGGCTCCTGGTTTTCAGCTTTATCTAATTTACTCCCATTATGGTAGACAGGGAGATGATTTCCCCCTCCCTTTTTTTAAGAGAGAAAGAGAGTTATCTGGAAAGCTTTCTGTCTAAAATTAAATGTTTATCTAAAATTTTTTTCTTCTCTTTTTATAAGGAAACAGCACAGTGTATTTCTGTAGAGAAAGTGTGTTCAGCCAGCAGCTTCCGTTCCCTTTCATAGAAAGGCACAGCTAACTTGAAGCTAGTGTGGAATTATTTTTACTTTGTTCAGAGACATTTTAATTGAATTTATTTTTGTTTTATGTATATTAATGTTTTGACTACATGTATATATGTGCACCAGTTGTATGACTGATGCCCATGGAGTTCAGAAAAAAAGCATCAAATATTCAATAATTGGAGTTACAGGTGCCTGTGAGCCACCATGGTGATCCAGGGAATTGAACCTAGGTTCCTGAAAAAGTAGCAAATGGTGTTAACCACTGATGCATCTCTCCAGCTTGAGAGCTTATGTCTTGAACCAAAAGCGTGATCAAAGAGAGTCACTAGACATACCGCAAGGCCCCCAGTGGCACGCTTCCCTCAGCAAGCCTTCCCAGACAGTGTCACCAGATCTTGACCAAGTATTCAGGTGCTCAAGAATGGGCTCATGTCTCATTCAAACCATGGCACCTTCAGTCCTTGACCTTGTCAACTAGATGTAGAACTTTGTGCATATGACCAACTAGAAGGTCTACTTATTCACTGCTGAGTGCCCTGCACTCCCTAGCTGAGTAATTATTTAGGTTCTAGCTTTAGCTTCCTTCTGGGTTTAAAATGAGTAGATGTAGAGTTGTTCAATAAAACGGTCTAGCTTCACAAGAAGAGGTGCCTCACTGGTATTGTGCCCCTAAAGTGAGTGTGATAAGACCAAGCACCTAACACTGAGGTTAGAACCTTGGAAGAGGTGAATGACTATGGCTACCACTGCCCTGGCGGAGAATAAAACAATGTCCCCAAGAATGTCACAATGAAAACGCAGCTCCAATCATTTAGGGAACCCTTACGTGCACGCACACACACACCTGCAGGCACCAAAACCACTTTTCCTGATCCCATTTCCTTAATCTATGACATGGGTGTATTTTTCATGTTAAGGGAAACTCATATTTCAATAGTTATAAATTAAATGGAAAATAAATTCTAGTATATCTTTGTGCTTAGTCTCCTCTTAAAACCCCATGGAGCTGCTAACCTGAAGTTGCATGTGGTCTAAACAGGAAAACAGACCTAACAAACAATTGGAGTCAGGCATGGTTAGTGAACGTTTTTATTATTATTATTATTATTATTATTATTATTATTATTATTATTATTATTATTGTCATTTACTATTGGTTGTAAAACAAGCATGGCACCTTTGACTTTCTAATTACAGGACTAGGCCATTATAACTAGTGCTCTTCTTTGCAGTTAACCAACACTTTCCATAATAAATCTCCGAACTTTATATGCACACGTGTGTGTGAGCACACACAGAGAAGAGATTCTAAGAAGGTTAATATTTTGCCAGGAGGGTTGAAATTGGTGATACATGCACTTGTAGAGACTCATTGCAGTATTTCCTGGCTGCCTTTTTTCGTTTATGGAGATTTACACAGCGGGTGGAGAAAGCCTCAGTTATAACTGGAAGCACTGCTTTGCCCAATTCTCTTGTATTGTTAGTTAATGTCTATAGAGTACTTTGAGTTCTTATATAAAAGACGAGAAAGATTTATGCAAGCCTGTTACACAATTTATGTCTAATTATATATACATGGCTTTAAGAAAGAGAAAATTCTTAAATACTTTATTGCACATGTGATCTCATTAAATATAGTATTGACAGCCAGATAACTGTGAGACGGAAGGCATCATATTAATCTTTATACCTCAGGTTCCTTGACAGTGCCTGGGACTTCACCAAAACTCTATAAATATAAGAATCCTCTCATGCTATCTGTAGTAAATGTACTGTTTGTAATAAATTCTCCAACTCTTCCTTCTGTCATGTGGCTTTAAATCTCATCTGAATTTGCCATCTCTCCTCTAAGTGAGGTTTAGCTTTTCATTTCTATAATTAAGTGATTTCTAAATCTTGTGGCCAACAAGTCAAACAGACAGCTCATACCCTGTGTAAATAAACTCACATTGGTTTTGACAGCCAAGGAATATACAGTCAAGGCAGTATTTCCAGAGATTGCGACAACTGTTGCTCAAAGCCCATTAATCATACAACTGAGACATTGTAAAATTAGTGGAAATTGCACAGAATCCAGGAATAAAGAGGGTGAGACAGTCCATGGCCAGCCTTTTAACCTTTTGAGGAATTCAGGATTCCTGCGGCTTCAGGTTTTAATAGCTCTTCCTGTTCCGTGTGCTTAAAACCCTTTTTACTACAGGTAATTTTCTGCATAAAGTGATCCGCTAGATAAAACTGTATTTCAAAACTTTAAAATGCCTTTTATTATATTATCATCACCATGTCGGATTCATTTATGAAACACAAAGCATTCCCATTTGAAGAGATTTATTCTCCTATCTATTTTTTTTTCCCTTGGATTTGCCCAAACCCCGTCATGTTCGTGTTCTGAAGGTTAATACCAAAGTCAAGCAGACAGAAGCCAAGGGCTGCAAGCTTTCCAAGATTAGGACTGATTCCCTTCACAGAAATAAATGATTCCTGCCATGTTCGGTGATTTTGTGCAGCGCTCCCCACGGCTGAGTGAATGCATCAATACAGTAGTTCGTACATGCCGTACATACTGATGACACCCGGTGTTAACTGACTGACTGAGCAGCGCACTGGAGACGAAGCACCTGCGAAAGAAGTGCAGACACATATATTTTTATCCTGGTTTCGAAACATTTATTTTACATTTATTTTACTTGGGAGCCCTAGTATCAGGTTCCACCGGCATTCAAGCCACTCTGCTAAGGTAGAATAAACCATTCCGTGGTGTTTGTTATCAGAATTAGACTGAAAATGGTCTCAGCTCAAACCTCTTTGCCAAAGCTCAATTTTATGCTTTTGAGGGAAAAATGGACAAAGGTGATGACCAAGAATCCTGACAGATCAGGGGCTCTGTGGAATTGAAGATAGCAAGTGGATCATGTAATTCAATCACCAGAAATCACTGTGGATACATTTTATGCTATATTTTATTATCCTGTTTTATAGGCTTTGAGGCAGCAGCAGAAGAGAAGAAATGGAGTCTCAATGATGGTGAACAAGACAGTCCCTCGTGTTGTCTTGACACCATTAAAGGTGTCTGACGAGCAGTCGGATTCGCCTTCAGGTAAAGAGCTAAAATATTGTATGCTTGGTCAGTTCCTTCCCGGAGGAGAATCCTCACGGAGAGAGAGAGAGAGGGCTTGATTTTTCTTTTCTCTTCTGAAATTGAAAAAGATAATTTCATGTTAGGTTCAGTTTTATACACATATACCTATGTTTAGTATGTATATATGTATTATATGTGCCTTCCCCTCTTTGACTCTCTCATTGATTTAAAAGTGCAGAGTACCTCCCAATTGTTGTATTTTAAAGACACAAGCCCATTTGTCATCAAATGACTTAACTAGCTAATGCCAGTACCTGTGAGGAAGTGGATGCAGCTGCTGGTGGCTTCTCTCTCCTTGATTTAGCTTTCTCTTGAATGTTGAACTTGAGTTCTGGGCCACATGCTGGTGTGTAACACCGTTGAGAGCAGTTTTTTTTTTTTTTTTTTTTTCTTTCCTCTGAGTGTGAATTTGTTTTTCACTGCTTGCTGCGAAGCCCAGAATCCTTTATGAGGTTTTTGTGTTCTTGCAACATTCTTCTCGCCTCCGGGAAGCCCTGGCCTGCTCTTCAAATTTACCTCCTCTCACTTCTTCAGCTGTGAGCTGCTGAATCCAGTATGGACTAGTGTTTGCATTTTCTCTTCCTGCTTCAGAGTAAAGCTATCGATTAAGGTCTGGTCCTCCCGCCCCCTCCCTCTCTTCCCCTCCCCCATATGATCTCTAAATGGCACTGTCGTATTGAAGCTTATTCATGTATTTTTACAGAAGATCCTACTCTTTTATCTAAAAGCTATTTGATTGGTGAATGCATGTCAAACTCTGCTATGAGGCCATCTGCTCTTGCTTTTTGTCCAGGTTGATTGATTTATTGGCCTTTTCTCTTTATATCCAATAGGGGAATCAGATTATGGGTAAGGTAGTATATTAACTCAGGAAAAGAAGAAGGAGATTATATCTGTGGTTTTTAAAAACAATTTTAGATGTTTCTCGTCAAGGACAAGGAGGGGAAGATAATGGCATAATAACTATTTCCTTTTTTAGGATCCGAGTCTAAGAATGGGGAAGCAGACAGTTCAGATAAAGAAATGAAACAGGGGCAAAAATCTCCCCCTGGAAAACAAACGAATCAGCACTTGAAGCGCTTAAAGAAGTCCGGGTTAGGTGAGTACCAGGCCACACTCTAGAAATGTGCGTCTTTAAAAAGCAGAACTTTCTTTGCGGTTAAAGAAGGAAACTGAAATTATCTAAACAACAACAACAACAACAACAACAACAACAACAAAAACCATGCTAAATTGGGAAGCATCTTAGTCGCAGTTGAGTCTCAAACTTATAATGGAATGTGATGATATTGAATAAAGTGGAGGATAAAGAGCAAAATTAAAGTGAAATGTCTATTCAAGTGTTCTGTCTGGTGTGCAGTATTATATTGTGGCCCCCTTTATTGGAATATTCTAGACTATGGGGAAATGAAGCTCTAAGGAAAAATGCAGTGAACTAGGGAATGTGTTGACTTGACTTTTGTTTGAGATGGTTGAAATATTCAGTAGTACCTGTCTATAAAACAAAAAGAGTGTACAATCTCTGAGAGGCTTGGGAGACACTAATCAAAGGTCTGTGGATTTTGTAGTGTACAGAAATATGAGAGTTAAGACAAATGTGGGCTGATTGCTGTACTCCCCCGACGCCCACTCCTCAAACACACACACCTTGTTTAGGGACCTGGCTGCACTGACTTCACCTATGAATAGATACAATGATGACATAATCTAGAGGTTTAGAATATCTGAGAGCTGGGTGCAGTGCTCAAGTATCTCAGTGGATTAAGTGCCTGCCACAAAAGGATAAAGATGTGAGTGTAGATTTCCAGTGGCTGTGTGAGGGCTGGTCCTGGTCTTGCATGTCTATAATGCTAGCACTCATGGGAAGTAGGAATAAAGACAGGCAGATTAGAAACTTGCTCATCATCCAATCTAGCCAGTCAGTGAGCAGGGTGTTCGGTGAGAAACCTTGTCCCCAAGAGATGAGGTGAAGAACATTCAAAGAAAACACTACATGTCTGCCTCTGGCCTCCACATGCACACATGTGCATGCATACCCTCGTGTGAGTGTGTGTGTGTGTGTGTGTGTGTGTGTGTGTGTGTGTCTGCAGTCCACATCACTTCTTATCTGCTACAGGAGTCAGTAGAAACACGAACATAGTGACCTGAACTTAGCAATGTAGGACTCTTTATTTGCATAGATTTTCTTTTTGTTAAATTCAGCCAGATTTTAACTGGTTGGCTGATTGGTTTTGGTAGTTTTATTTATTGCCCAACTGTATGCTAGAAATTTTGTTAAATATTGGGACACACTTTCACTTCAAAGTATTGGAACGTAACTGGTGGACTCTCAGATAAAAGATTTATGGGAAAAGAGTAGCAATTTTTAATTTGTCTTTAACATGACATGGATATCTATTTTCCATCATTTCTAAGGCCTTTATAGTTATTCTCTATAACCCCAAATGTGTCTCTGTGTCTTATGTCATCCCTGTGCATACATACGCACTGATAGTTTTTTCCCATCTGAGTCTGAGTGCTTTAAGTCACTTCTAAAATGGGAAATTCTGAATGACATGTACATAAAGACATCTGAGCCACATACACAGGCATATATGTATTTGTTCATTCTCATGACCAACCCAGGTATGATTTGAAGATCAGTGGCATTTAATTAAAAAGAGTGTTGCATCCAAGCATGCTGGCACACTTCTGTAATCCCAGAACTCTGGAGGCTGAGGCTGGAGCTTTGCCAGGACTTCAAGTCTAAGTGAAAACCTAGCCATCCATGGCTAGACCTTCTCACAAAACAACAAAGCTGGGTCCAGTGGTGAATGACTTTGGTTCCAGTACTAACAAAGCAGAGGCAGGCAGATCTTTGTGAGTTGAGGCCAGCCAAGGCTATACAGTTCATGGTAAGACATTTTCTCAAAATTAATAAAGTGATTAATTAACAATCCACTACAACTTCAGTAAAGTAAATGACATACAAAGACAGTGTCTGGCTTCAAGGTCAAGAACTCTCTCCTTTGGCATGCCTGGTTTTGGTTCTGCTGTGTTTTCAGAAGTTCCTGGCCTTGATTTTCTTTCTATCAGGATCTCATGTGGTCACCTTGAAGTCCATTCTGAATTAGAGAGAATCAGAATTGCTTTGGGGTTTATTGTATTACTGTTGTTGTTTCACTCTGAGAGTCACTGAAAGACAGGGTAACACGAGGTTCCTTTAGGCAATCCTGCACAACCGCTGGCCAGCACACACTTCAACCTTGTGGTAGAGTTGTGTCTTAGATGGTTTTTGCTGCATACAAAGATAAAGTTGTAGAAGTAATGATGCTGTTTTCTAGGAGGTATGCAGAGAGCCCTAGTCCATGGTTAATGGAGTGATTGGCCAGGTGTGTCGTGTGTCAACCTTTTAACACTGGGATGGGACACTGCCTTCTGCAAAGTTTAAAAGTTTAGACTTGAGAACTACATATTCATGGTACAAAAAAAATCATAATATTTTCACTGACTTTCTGATTTCATGTTGGGCTGCACTGGAAGCTATCCTGGACCTCAAGTAGCCTCATGTGCCCTTCTAGTTGAGCTCATCTGACTAAATTTTGATATAATGTCAGTTTCACCCAAGTCTTTAGTATTATAGAATAAAATGAGTTCCATTTTACACTTAAAAGAAACCAATCTGAGACCCAGAAGGTTAAGAAGGCTCCTCGGAAATATCACAGCTAAGAGCCAGGCTAACGCATGTGAATCTCCAATTTGAACCGCTCATTTCAGACAGACTTTGAATGGCGGATCATCCACCCTGCATCCAACGGCTGTCATTGTCACTGGGGAATACCCTCATTCTGTATCATTTGAAGAGTCTGACTAAGTGTTAAGTGCAGGCACTTTAGTTGCATGTGGAAGGAGAGCCAGTAGTTCTAAGGTCTCATGGCCAAACCTCTCTCAAACAAAAGAAAAATTAGTGGGAGATAAAATAAGCCTGTTAAAGTAGAAACCTGTCAAACACCTACAGTCAGTGGAGATTAAAAGGAACCTTGACTGACTAAGGTAGCAAAGAGATGAACAGAGTGACCTATTTTGTGCAAACGAACTTTCAGTGCTCACTACCGTTCTAATGTACGCCAACAGAATAAATGAAAAAATGGGGAGGCGTGGAGGGAAGAAACTTCAGACTAGTTATCTTCAGGCAAGCCATCTCATTCACATCTTAAAAATGCTTTTCAGTATTTTCATTATAGTTATTTATATTAATTAAAAAAAAAACCTGCGTGGTGGTGGGTAGGTGTACACACGCATAGCATGCATACGGAAGTCAGAGGACAACTTCCGCTAGTTGGTTGTCTTCCACCTTGCGGTCCCAAGAGGTTGGACTTGGGCCTTCAGGAATGTTGTTGTCAAGCATCATGACCTGCTGAGCCATTTTCCCCATCCAGCCAGTGAGTCAGGAGATATTTGGTGCTCACCTTGTCATGGTGCTGTTGGATCATTGACAGTGGAGGTCGTCCTGCCCATCCTCGCCATTCTTTCCCTCTGTTTGGTGTTTGCCGAGAGAATATTGGAATAAATGAATGAGTGAATATGTCAACTGAATGTGTTAATAAGTGGGTCAAGATAAATGATGGATCCCCCTGAATGATTCGATGTCTTTAGAGAAGAGCATTCTTTATGAGCCCATGTATAAGTATATATATACACTGGTAAGTCGGCAGTGCTCACTAACCTTGTAGTATACACCAATAGCATAAATGAAAAATGAGGAGATGTGGAGGAAAGAACCCTAAGTCTAACCATCTTCAGGCAAACCAAATCATTCAGATATTAAAAATATATTTTTAACTTTTTATTATATTTATTTATTTGTTGGGTAGTATAAGTGCACACAAGCTATGAGATGCAAGTGGAGGTCAGATAGAAAGAAGGAATAGTTCTCTCTTCTCCCACCCCACTCCTCCCAAGGCCTCAGCCAGCTGGGAGCACCACCCTTATTCCTTTTGCCCACCTGACTCAGATGCACAGGGGTAGCAGTATACAAGTTCTTATGTGCTAAAAAAAACATTCTAAATTAGAGTATATACCATACGTTTCTTCTAGTTTAAAGCAGTAATGCTGAAACAAAGTAAAGTCAAAATTAGATCTCATAGTATAAGCCTCAATTTTCATTGTCATGGCGAGATTCCTTTGGTGGGATAAAAGTCACATCTCATTATCCTCCATGTGCATCCTCTGATTCTTTTGCAAGTACTTATTCTTTAGAAGGGAATGATACCCAGCCCGTGTAAGATACAGGTATACATTTTTCTTGGAATCTAATGCATTAGCCAAATACGCATTGCGCCCAATACAATTCTCCGAGAACTCTGTAGTAAAGGACTCACTACAGGCTTGGGTGTCACATCATATGTCCACCTTCCCTGGGAGAGGCTTGGGAGTCCAGAATGGCATCATAACGCCAGCAGTAAGCATAGAGATGGGCATTGACAGCCTTGTATTGTGTTAGGGGGCTCGGGGAGCCTTGTCCCCGTCATGCAGCCCCACTACCGTTGGTGTAGCTTTCTTGTTTCTTGCCTTTGGTTTTTGGCGTAGGTTCCATGTGGAAATTCTGGGTATTTCTCTGTACAGTCTCCGACTGAGGATGGTATAAGTCAGTGCAGCTGAAAAAAAAAAATAAATAAATAAGGCTGCCATTAGGTTCAAGCTAGTTTTTTCCTGACGATGATATCGTCAAGACAAAACAATATTGTGTTGATTCCACTCGTATTTCTAAATGAACCATGGTAGAGAGCAGAATCCCGATATACTGAGAGCTAAATGTTATCAGTATCGGCAGGAGCTGCTTCATTGTTGTGGGCCTTGCTTGATAAGGACTGTGAGAGTCCATGCTGGGTACCAGATGACCACCTCATGAGGCCACTGGATGAGCAGTGTGGCCTGCTCTTCTTGCCGGCGTGGTTACTTTGATGTCCTCTCCCCCATCTCAGTGAAGGACAAACTCATTCCTAGCCTCTCCTGTGAGTTTTCTAAGATAACAACTGGACCGCATCAGCTTACAGCCTTGGGGCCCACTAAATAAAGTCCCTACGTAGTACATGATTCTGTGGCTTCTCTTGTAATTCTTTTAATTAATAAACTATTTTCAGAGGAGTTTTGAGTTCACAGATGAACTAGCGGAAACAGAGCCACCCTCTGTCTACACATGCACAGCCCCACCCCACCCCCCTCCAGGGCTTACAGCAAGTACCACAGCAGGGTTTCAGCATTGCAGTTTGTGAAGCTGGATCAGTAGTGGTCACTGTCGTGCAATTCTCTCTGGGTGGCAGGAGATGAAATCACACCCATCTACCCACATTCTGTGGAATATGCTTCCACTGGCCTAGCTTCCGCATTGGTTTTTCCCTTCTGCTCTTGTGTGTGTGTGTGTGTGTGTGTGTGTGTGTGTGTGTGTGTGTGTGTGTGTGTGTGTGTGTGTTTTAAATATTGCGTATCTTTCCCCCAACTAAAATACAAGTGACTTGAAATTTAGGGTCACTGACCTAAAGCAGTGTTTAATTGTTCCACCCTACCTAGTCACACAGTAGGAGTTTAAAACTGCTTGCTAAACAAGCCCAAGCTTTTAATGGATGTCTCTGAGGGAGTTTTAATAATGTCCTCATTCAGCCCAACTTCTGGGATTCAGGCCAACATTATTTTGTTGTTGTTGTTGTTTAATGTTCTTGTAACAAAGACTTAAAATTCTGCTGGTTTTAGAAAATGTTCCATATTTTTAAAAATAAATTTATGCAGAAAAATAAAAATGAAAATTGGATAATAATTCTACACTTCATTCAAAATATCCTCAGTGTTTCTTGATGATCGTTTGGCATTACTTAATATTATTTGTTTTCCCAGAGATTATATATACCAGGGCTCTATTTTAATTAAAAGTACTAAGTTTAATTAATTTCACAATAAATAAGAAACAGAGGATTTTTTCTTTTATTGAAAATAGGTATTTTTTCATACAATATATCCTGATTATGTTTTTTCCTTTCCCCAATTTCCCCAGCATTTCTCCCATCTCCCCTCCCATCAGAACCCATACCCTTTTTGTCTCTCCTTATTAAACAAGCGGGCATTTAAAAAATAATAATAAAATAAAATAAAACAG
Organism: Acomys russatus; assembly: GCF_903995435.1. Taxonomy (NCBI): domain Eukaryota; kingdom Metazoa; phylum Chordata; class Mammalia; order Rodentia; family Muridae; genus Acomys; species Acomys russatus. The sequence goes on from NC_067156.1 coordinate 11,800,948, forward strand.
CAACAAATTGTAATAGAGAGAAAAAAAACAGAAGAAAAAGAGCCAAAGAAAAAGCACAAGAAATACATGTGAAAGCAGAGACACACATGTTCTTACATACAGGAATCCCCTAAAAATATAAAACCAGAAGCCGTAATATATGTGCAAGGGACCTGAAAGATTTAAAAAACATGACATGTCAAAACCTTATGAGACAAAGATACTGCCAGTGAGTTTGTTTTTTATTAGTCATCTACTCCTGGGCTGGGTGCCTGGCCTCAAGGGTGGTTTGTATTCCCAGTGAGTCTCTGTTGGAGAGAACTGAGATTTCCTCTTGGAGTGATTATCAATTAGACATAGCCTACAAAGAGGGAAGAGATGAAGGGACTGAGGGAGGGAGGGAAGGAGGGAGAGAGGGAGGGAGGGAAGGAGGGAGGGAGGGAAGGAGGGAGGGAGGGAGGAAGGGAGGGAGAGAGAGCGGAATTGTTAACCATCACCTTAAGATCTATCTGTAGCGCTCCAGTCTGGGAACTGTGAAAAACTGGGCCATCAGGATGGTTGAGCAGATTAAAATGCCTGTTGCCAAGCCGGGTGGCCTAAGTTCAGTGCTGGGAACTGACTACCACAGGTTTGGTTACAAGGCCTGTGCCTCTTAAGACCCACTTCTTTGTTTACTGGATCCACCTCTCCGTGTTCGATTAGCCATGCCGATCATTTGCATAGGCGTTGTTGAGTTGGGTTTTTATTACTATACTTTTATCCCCTGTTATAGTGTTTTCTCTGTATCTACAGACTTGGAAAATCTACCTTTCTCCTCAGAGCTCTGTTTTGGAGTTTCTTTAGACATGGTGTATGTGTGAATTGATTTTGAGTGTGTGTGTGTGTGTGTGTGTGTGTGTGTGTGTGTGTGTGTGTGTGTGTGTGTTTCTTCCTCTTCCTTGGTGCATTTGACACTTATTGCTTGTGCATGATCCCATCAAGAAATATGAGTCTTTAAGCCAGGACACCCCTTCTTTAAGTTTGTCCTGAATTCTCTTAATGAAAGGGCAGGAGGAGGAAGGGGTGAGGCGGGGGTGGGGGTGGGGAGGGTGGGGGTCGGGGAAGGGAATGGGGGAGGAGCCACCACCCCCAGTGGCACACAGTCATTTATGAGTAAACCAAATACACAAATGCATGTGTCCACGTGGGATGTGACTGCAGGACTCTCTGGGTACATTAAAACAGAGCATTAATTACCAGGGCCTTGGCAGGACACATGCCACTGATTTTTTTATCATGCAAGGGACCCTCTAGTGCAGTCTTTCTGTGGCTTCTCTTGTCCTCTCTGCCTGCCTCTGCAGCCCCAGCCCTCTAGGCTAAGCGTCTGCGAATTAGACACCAAAGTGACTTCATACTTTTCCTTCTGTGGGCACTGTAGGGAGATGTGCAGTGCCAGCTTTAATGAGATAAGACAATCATATATAATTGGATTATTCTTAAGCCAATTAAGAGTACATGTGTGAGGATAATTAAAATGGAATTAAACATTCTCTGTAAGAGCAAATTTAGTTAATCTGTTCTGTCTTTTCTTCAGAATTATAAAACATAGTTTTGCTTAGATGGGCGGTTTGGACATACGTCTTTATTTGGTTTAGTCATAAATGACTGTGTGCCAATGTGGGTGGGGGCTCCTCCTCCTTCCCTGCTTCCTCCTCTTGCCCTTTCATTAAGAGTGTACAGGATAAAGATAAATTTACCTACACTCCATTTAATTAATTATCAAGCTATTTATATTTGGTTTATTGTAAGTATGTATGTATGTACGTGTGTATGTATGTATGTGAGAGGAAGCCTATTTTCTATCTTAAAGTTAAAGTTAACAGGAAATTTATAAACTTAAAATAGACTAGGGCTTGGGGATTTGGGTAAGCAGATAAAGTACTTCCTAAACCAGCCTGAGGACGAGAGTCTGATCTCCAGCACTCATGCCATGAAAGCATACATTTGTAATCCCAGTTCCCAGAAGGGTCTGTGGGGCTCACTGCTGACTCCCTGGCCTCGGCAGGTGGAGAGTAATTAAGAAATACACCCTGTGTCAACTCTAACGTCCCCACAAATGTGCATGCATGTGAATGCACACCCACATACATGCCTACTCTCTCCCACATATAAATATGTGCATACAATAAAATCAGCTTATCTTTATTTAACAACATTGTCAAAAATTCAAAATTGTCCATATAAAAGTCTGCTTTTAATTACATCTGTCCATTAAACCATCTTGTGTCTAGAGCCATGTTCTCATTTTTCATTACTGTTTATATTTGAAGTTTCTTCTCAGAAAGTTCTAACTTCATTAGCTTAATTATAAAAATATGACCTTTTCATATTGATAGCCATCATTGTTTTTTTTCTACCTCATAGATCTCTACTCATTTTTTTTTTTAACATGATTAAATCTTCGTTGGGTTTTTTTTTTTTCAATGATTGATTTGATTAATTAAATTAATTTCTTGGTTCTTAACTTGTAAATTTTCAAGCTTTCTTCTCTCTCATTCTAAAATAGGCAGTTTAGCTTTTAAATAAGTTGAGTAGCATTTTATAAATACTGGAATTGTTTCTCTTTGACTTTTGAAGTACTGTGGACTCCTTGGACTATCCAACACATAGCAGATGTGGGGAGGATTGAAGGTTTCCTGGCATTGTGTTGTGAGGCTTGATTTAACTCCTTTCCTTTGGACAGAAAGATGCTAGTTCAGTATCTGTTGGGACTCACTAGCCAGTTGTGGTGTAGTTTCCTTCTATTCCTGTAGTGACAAATAGCACATGCCTGGATCTAATACTTAGTGCAGTGCCCCATGTTCAGTTAATTGCATGAGTGTAGGTATTGGTTTATGAAAGCTTTCTGTGTTTTTAAATTGTCTTTATAATGTGCTATGTGTGTTTTTAGCCACGTTTGTTGATACTTCTCCTACCACTGTAATGACAATTTGTTTTCCTGTTTCTCTCAGCTTTGTTGTGTGTGGCTGCCCTGTGTATTCAGAAGCTCAGGTCATTATTTTTTACACATGGTCTGCATGGTCAATTTCATGCTCAGTAACATTTCCTATATGAGCTCTATCTTGTCTATGTTGATACTGTGTTGTTTCTTTGTTGCTGTTGTAAATCTATTATTAGTATTTTTTTTAGCTTATCTAGGGGAATTTTTAACTATTCTTGAAAACAGTAGACATCTGGACATTTCATATTTTACCTGCAATATAAAATTTTGGTTATTTTGTTGTGATTTTTCTTGGACTTAATTTTAGTGTTTCTTCCTTTTTCTTCAATGCCTGCTCTCTGATATTTTTCTTCTGCTTATTAATTTGGAAATTTGTTCTTTTTCTGTTCTTCTGAGGCTGCCTGGAGAGTGTTAACAAAATGTATTCTCAGTGCCCATGTTTTGTACATGTTCTCATCTCACATGCATCTTCCTTCATATACATAATTTGTTTCCACTCTGATTTAACGTCTGTTAGTCATCAGTGCTATTTTCTACAATTAGTATTTACATAGAAGCACATTTGATTAGTTGACTTTTGGTTTGTCATTGCGGCTGTACTTGCTTACTCCTTTTTTAGTAGAAATCCTTGGTCAGTAACAACCAGTAGTAGCTCTATCAGCAAGATTTTCTCCAGATTTCTGTTTAGGATATTTAAATGTTCTTGCATGTGGCCATCTGAAAACCACAGCCGTTAACTAATGAAATTGTAAGTTTATTTTTATTTCCTCTTGGTTCTGTGAAGATAGCACAGATTATTTCTTGGAAAAAAATGGCTGTAAGGAATTTTTATATCTGATATTTGGACAGACTTCAACCCACATGTAAATAGGAACGAATATGCATCTTTTATGAAACTTGATGTTCTACTGTAGCTGCGAGCCCTTGTGTTAAACATATTTCACTCAGTGATTTTAGATATCACCCCTTCTGCAACCTTCTTCCTTTCTCATTCTGAAACCATTGTAGATGGGTATTCTGACACGGTACATAACAGTCCCTGTTTCTTTATTTTTAATTTATTTTTTGAGAATTCCAATATATGTATCATAGTTAGATCAAATCCATTCAAACCACTCCCTCTAGCTTGTGGCATGCACTACTACCTCTAGATTTCCTTCCCACGGTCATTTGCTCTTTTTAAACCTGCTGAGTCCACTTAGTGTCACCTACACACATATAAGTGGAGGGCCACTCCTGAGACCATGAGAAGCCTCTCTGTGGTTACAACCATTAAAAAAAATCAAAACAAAAAGAAATTTCTTTTCAACAGCCATCAATCACCAATAGCTCTTCAGCCCATCCCACAAGACAGAATTCTCACCTGGTATTGTCACTTGGGTCAACTGCTGTGGCTGGGAAGACTTTGGCTCTTACTACTGTCATTCTAGTAAATTGGCATATTATACTGCCGCCTGAATGCTCAGCTTTATACCCATAGGTTATTCCTGTTCTCAACCCTTTTCAGAGAAGCTTCTTCTTGCAGACTTGGTTAACACAGGGATCCACAGCTGTCCAGCATTCCTTGCGTTTTTGCCTTTGGTCTTAACTTTGATGTTTAATCATTTAAAACAAAGATCCACACATTGTTTGCTTATTTGTTTGTTTGTTTGTTTTCCATAAAGGACCAGAAAATAAGTAGTAGAAGCTGTACTGGATTTCTGCTACAGCTCTTCCACTGTTGAAAGAGCAGACCAGACAGTCTAGAAAATACTTGGAACGATTGTGTTCTAGCCAAACTGTATTCAGCAGAACAGGCATTGGACCAGAGGTAGCTTAGAGACCACAGTGTTCTGGCCTCCGAGTCAAAGCATATGAGAGGTAGCTCAAGTGACAAACGATTGTCCTGCTACTGTTGTGTGTATCAGCTGTCAGTGGCTTATGATAGATTGTGTTCTTTTATTGTGATTTCCGGTTGGGAAGTCTACACACAGATGCTTCTGGACACCAGAGTGCCTTGAATCACGGAACGGCCTGGAAAAATATATTGACCCCCTCAGATCTTGCATCTGTAATTTTTATCAGCATTTTCTTAAATTGTCCTTCTCAAAAAAAACACTTTGAATGGAAATCTTATAAAATTATCTGTGCTTTACTGCCCTGCCTGAAACATGGTGGGAACACACACTGCTATTGCTTCCATCTCCATCATTAAAATTGAGGTCACTATGTAGAGGGAGATGTCGCTCAGTGGGAGAGTATTTGCTGAGCATCTTCAAGCCCCTGTGTTCAATGCCTAGTGCTGCAAAAAAGTTAAATTAACAAGGGGTTGCTATTATTGGGATTAGGTTTTAGAGAACATACATAACATTTTTATTTATTTATGCTTCTAAATGTTTTGAAAGCTCTGATCAATTTGCAATTTAGAATTACTTGCACCTCATAGTCAGGAGCTCTAGGCAAGAGGATTGCTACAAGTTCCTGTGCATTTTCCTGAACCAGAGTGAGCACCAGGCGGGCCTGAGTTGCAGTGTAAGATCCTGTTTCAGAAAAGCAAAATCAAATAACAAACAAGATATTCATAATTACAGGGCTTTTAAAAATTATGGCTGTGTGCTAATTTGACTCAAATAAATATTGATTGAAATATAACGAAGGTATCTACCTTACTAATAAAGGTTTTATTTTCTGATTTCTTCTCTGGAAATTATTTTAGAAGTGATAGAAATAAACATATGTTCAGGGAGTACATATATGCATGTTTCTTCACTCTGTAGTAAATTCATACCTCTTGCTTTATTCATCACAGGACACTTGAAATGGACCAAAGCTGAGGACATTGACATAGAAACCCCTGGATCTATTCTCGTCAACACTAACCTGAGGGCATTAATAAACAAGCACACCTTTGCTTCCTTCCCTCAGCATTTCCAGCAGTATCTCCTGCTGCTGCTCCCAGAAGTGGACAGGCAGGTAAGTGGAGTTCTGCACATTCCAGCCCCTTCAGCATCAGACCCGGACCGAGCAGTGGCTGGTCTGTTGTCAAGGCAACTGGTGTCTGAACGGACTGCTTTGCAGAACGTAGTATATAATTTATTTATTCTGTTTAGTTACTGCTGCTATTGGTTTAGTTCTTTAGTCTGCCAAAATAGAACTATTATTTTTAAAAATCTTAGTAATGAGCCTATTCAAAATTCAAATCACTGCACACTATGGTAGAATGAAAGCTCGGCCTACCCACGTTTGGAAAGGAAAGAAGAAAAATCAAACATTCCACTATCAAATAAATCTTTGAAGTAGCTGCTCCTTTGCCTGGAGGGAGTATTGAAATTTGGTAATAAAAAAACCAGGGTTTCTGAGAAATTATGTTAATGTTTTTATTCTGAGTCTTTCCAAAAGGCATTTAAAATTTATGTTTGCATTTTCTTTCTGCAAGCCTACCATCAAGAATATGATGCCTATAAATAATCACCTTTTATCTTCTTGCTATAACTAGAGATGTCCTAAATATAATTTTAGAAAGCTTCTAAAGTAAAGAAACACAAATATAGACATGTAAAAGGAGGCATCAATCAACTTCTAAACTGCTCTGAGGGAAGAGAAGGAAAAAAAAACTCATAGATTTTTATCAAATGTCACAAAAATTATTAAGTGCTGTCTTGAAAATATTTTTCTGTTATTCTTTTTTATTGGCATACTATATGCATTGTCCTGTAACTCTTATTTCAGTAAATTCTGACACTGCATTTTTTCAGTTCATTCATTTAACTAATGTATGTGTACTTGTGAATTTATATGTTGAACAGATATGTCTACCTGTGAACTGAATTAGGCAACACTGATTCCATTCTTCTACACCACTCTGAATAATTTTGACAGCTTTCTGTGTGGCTTAGTTTTCTTCTAACTTCTCTACCTCTTTTTATACAAATTTCATTATGATAACCACTAGTTTGTTAACATTACAACGTGACTCTTTAATGTAGTCATCTTTTCAAGAAAAGATTGTTTTGACTTCAGATACATTTCATCAGGGAACTTGCCACTGTCGAACAAAATATTCATAATATTTTATTGTGAATCCGATATGTTTTAGATGCTTTGAGATAGTAGACAGTAAATTCTTAATCAATGCCTATGTCATGAATGATTAAATACACTCGACTTAGAAGCATGTACTTTTTACAAAGCACCAAAGCACAAGGAAAAATTAACAAGCTTAGACTGATAAGAGCCCAAGTGCTTCTATAAGCAGAGATGCAATTGAATGATCAAAGACAGACTTAAGTCTCTTCCATTAGCCTACAGATACAGACAGAATTGAAATAAAATGCAGAAAAAAATACCAAGAGATGAGACATCCAGAATTACAAAGTCAGGATTTATCTGGAGAGAGACTCTATTATAGGAAGAACAATGAGAAGACCATGTAAAGACCCTAGAAGTAGATTCTGGAAGGTTCCTTTAGTATGGAGCTGAAGTGTCTGAACTTTCCCCTGGGCTACCTGCTGTCAAAGCTGAGATCTTTTGGTTATCTAATGGTCTAATAATGCCAACACTTTTTTTGTATTTAAGTAATTTATTCAGATTACGTCTCAGTTGTTATCCCCTAACTTGTATCTTCCCATTCCCCGCTCCCTCCCTCTTTCACCCTGTTCTCCTCCCCTAGGCCTGTGACAGAAGGGGACCTCCTCCCCCACCATATGATCACAGTCTATTAGGTCTCATCCTGGTAGCCTGCTTACCCTTCCTCTGAGTGCCACCAGGCCTCCCCACCAAGAGGAAGTGGTCAAATAAGGGGCACCAAAGTTCATGTCAGAGTCAGTCCCTGTTCTACCCACAACTGTGGAGAATGTGTTGTCCATTAGCTAGATCTGAGTAGGGGTGTTAGGTTTACTACATGCATCATACTTGGTTGGTACAGTAGTTTCATCTGACCCCCTGGGTCCAGATCTGCCCTTCATGATGTTCTTCTTGTAGGTTTCTAGGACCCTCTGGATCCTTCTGTTTACCCACTCTCCCATACCTCTCTCACCTGGAGTCCCCATAGGAAGTCCCAGCATCTATCCCAATCTCCTGCTAAGTGAAAACTTGCAGGGGACATCCCTGTTGGACTAGTGTCCAATTATAAGTGAGTATATACCATGTGTGTCTTTCTGGGTCTGGGTTAATTCATTCAGGATGATCATTCCCAGTTCGATCCATTTGCCTGCAAGTTGCAGGATTTCCTTATTTTTGATAGCTGAGTAGTATTCCACAGTGTGAATGTACCAGTTTCTTTATGCATTCTTTCACTTTCCCATGCAATCGGCTCTGTTAGGTAATGTTCCCTCCCTCACTATTAGTGTGTTCTGATAGTATAAAATGATGTGTTAGTTTTCTTATGAAACTTCTATGCATGTGTGTAGTATTGTTTATCACATTCCAGTCCCTGTCATCAGTCAGAGCCTTGTTCCCACCTCACACTTGTTGCCTTCCTCTTCCTGAGGAATCTCCCTTTTCTTTCATGTCATTTTAGAAACTCTGCTTTCTTAGAAAGTACTGGGAAGGAATGCCAAGCAAGGGAAACACGAGAGCAGGAATAATCAGTACACAATTTTAGTTCCCAAGGTGGAAGAATGGCGAGCCTGCAGGGATTGGCACTGAGATTACAAATGAAGAAAAGAACATCTTCGCCACCCTTTTCCTCATGCTTCTCTTCCTCCTCCTCCTCCTCCTCCTTTTTCTTGCCCTTGGCCTCTACCTCCACTTCCACTGACTATATATATAATTTTAGTTTGTTTCGTAAACTATGAAGGGAGGTATACAGAGGGGCCATAGGAAGGAGTCTTTTTACTTCTTTGTTTGACTGAAATGGGATTCAAGAGTCAAGAAAACCTTTGACGATTCATTTATTAGCATCCACAGCTGTTTTTTCCACTTTGACATGTATGTAACTCATCTTGTTTACACTAAGGTGTAGCATACACTACATACTCAGTAAGTACTAGTGGAATGAAGAAATAACAAATTGTCCTAGATTTCACCAAGGATGCAGTGACCCAAGGGACCATGGTATGAGCTTGATATTTTATTCAAACTGCAAGAGTTTCTATTACTCCATTTTTTTCTAGCCACTGTAAGAAAGAAATATAAATGAATTTGGCACAATACCCATTCTTGAATAACATTTAGCCCTTTGGGAGATTATTTATTCAAGAAATATTTACAGAGCATGCATTGAATGTTGTTTACTTGATGAATGCAGGAACTCTGAGAGACTGAGCTGTGTGGCTAGGCATAACAGAGAGGAAAACCTCACACAGTGATGTGATACTCTTTCTTTATAATTAGGGGGAAAGATTAATGGCTGTATAGGTCTATATCAAATTCAGTAAGATGACTGGGCCAAATACATGTCAAAACAGAAGCATAAAGTCCTCTGAAATCATTGAAAATGAAAATGGTTAGCCTGAGTGCAGTATGAAAGAAAACTCTGTAATGCAGAAGAATGGTGAAGTTAAGCCCTCAGGAGCACTGGGATGAGAAAAGAACATCTTCCAGAGGGAAAACATGCCATTTGCAAACTGCCTGCATGATGGTCCAGCAGATTCAGTCCTTGTGGGTGACTGAGATCGTCCATGGGGACATTCTAGAATACTCTGAAGAAAGGTACCCTTCCTTGCATACTTGAAGACCTGGTCACAGGCGAGATAGACTTGTGGGATTTTGTGTGAAACTGGTGGGAACCATCAAAGATTTTTCAAATGAGAAGTGACACATGCACATGCCTTTACTTACATAGATATTTTAGTGCCTGGACATGGAGGAGGACAAGAGGGTTAATAAACAAAGTGCAATGCTTATTTCCTCTAAGGAGCCAGTAGCCCTATGAGTGATTGTTAGGACAGGCAGAAAGATGAGACAAAGGGGGACTGGCTTGGAGAGAGTGTAGTTGTTGAGGTAAGAAACAGTGCCCTGACCTTCGGCACTAACCTTGGAAATTACAGTAAGGACAGAATTCTATACATGTTTTCACCCCAGAATGCATAGGTTCAAATGGCAGACTGTCTGCAGAGTGGGTTTATTGAAGATGCAGAAAACAACTGAGATCTATCTCATCTTCAGGAATTCAGAAGGACATAGCCTGCTGTTGGCTTTATCAGCATTTGGAAGAGAGAGATTTGGAGCACATTTTTTCTTCATCCCCCTTCCTCTCCCCTTCCCTCTTCCTCTTTCTTCATCCCATTCTCACTCTCCCTTTCTCCCTCTCTCCTTTTTATTCTAAACAAAGTGGGCTTCATGCTGTGACCTGGAAGGGTAATGCACAGGTGACTGGATACAATCTGCCTAAGTTGTTTGTCTGGGTTTAGCTTAAAAGTTTCCAGATTGCTACAAACAACAGTTTCCTGGGCTGGAATGAGTGGGGCAGGCACGCGTCAGTTTATTTGAGCTTGTGGAAAGGTCTATAATTATATGATATCCCTGGGAGTTTTAGAGGGTAAAGACTCCCACCGAAAGCTTGAAATTTCTACCTCTCATGTTTTTTTCTTCCTGGAATATTCCAAGTTTCTGCCTCCTTACTAGCCTAAAACAATCTTGTAGGATCTCTAACATTGTACAGCTACAAGAAAGAGTTCATTGCATACAAAAAGCTACATATCCCTATTAGTCTTGCCACTGCCAGCTGCCAGGAAGCCAACTTCTCCAACTTCCTCCTCTTCTCCCTTTTCTTGACCAAGTTCAGAGGTCTATTTGTCTCCAATCATAAAAAATTTACTCCTAATTCATTAGTACATTGTTACATCTGGTTTGACATTTGAATTGACTCTTCATGTATTATACAGCAAGAAACAGAAAATCCATCTTGAATTGACTTAAGCCCAAACGGGATCTATTGTTCAAGTACATAAGATAACAGGGGTTAGTGGATTAGGGTATGGTTTTAGTTGTTAATCTTCGGATTTAGTTATTGTGAAGGAACTATTGTATTATTTGGCTGCGTGAATTGTGTAAACGAGTTGATGTTTTAAATAAAAATCCCCTTGTTTAGGATCACTATCTGAATAAATGATGATAATGATGTTTGCCCCTTGTCTCACCTTCACGGGGAAAGTGAATCTGTTCCAGTCTTTAGAACTGCTCTTGGTTGCTGCTGAGGTCACCTGATCTCTTGACTAACCATGATTTTAGCCAGGAGAGTGGAAATGGCAGACGGGCTTGAGTCAAGGCGGTCTTGCTCTGGAAACAGTGTTCCTGCTGCTCCTTCCATGATGCTCTACACTTGCATTAAGGTCAGAGTCACCTTGAACCTTCGTTTCTAAGACCTTCTGTTTAAGGGTGCACAGTAGGGATGAAGGGATGCTTGCTAGATGACTATACCTTCAGAAGAGGGGGTACCTGAATTTTCTCTTGTAGGAGGCACATGTCCCCATTCTTACCCCAGCAGCCTGGGGAGTTCCCCTAGAGTTTTAAGGCCAAACTGGCATTTGTGGCTTGATCTGAAAATATTTCAGAACTAGCTGGTTTATGAAAAAAAGTTGGAAATTATATCAAAGGTGCCTTAATGCAGGTGTAAGCAGGAGGATTCAGAGGAAAGGCTGTGCTCAGAATAAATCAATCGGTGAAGGAGAAATCCTGCTCACGGCTTTCACTATACTTATATGTAAGAATGTACAGGACTTGAGTGGACTTTGAGTACTATCTTATCACTAGGTAACTCCTGAGTAATTGATAAGATAAAAGGGCTCCTGAAAGGTCTTATACCTTTACTCTAAAGAAAATTACATTTGAGATTCCCAGGCTGCCTCTTTGGAGGGATGAGGCCCCACCCAAATCATGTACCTTCAAGCTTTACACCTAGCTGTAAAGTGGCCACTTTAACATAAATATCTATATAGGAAAGAGATATTAACTCTGTGTGGGCAGCCTTTGCATCAGATGTTACTTGTGCTAAGATTCCCGTGGCAGCTGGTGGGCGATTCCAGTTGGACTCTGGGCTAAGGCAGTTCCTCTCCCTCCTCATATGCAGTTTACAGCTATCCCACCCTGAATGGGCCCAAGCTGGGCCCTTTTCATACCCCTATAATTTCCCTGCATTTCTATCCTAGCTCAGGACCAAGTATGGTATCTTTGGCTTGACCTTCAGATCCATGCCTCAACTTGCTTCCTTCTGATTGCTTCCATCAGTAAACCCTAGAAGGAACACCACAAGAATTCTTACCTTCTTTTTGTCCCATCCTCTGTCTTCCCCTTTATACCCTCTAATATACCCTCTTTTTTGTTATCTTCCTTCCTTTTTTTTTTCCTTCTCCTCATTCTCCCTTTCCTCCTCTTCCTCTGTTTTCTAAAATATCCATAAACCTCTACAAAGTGAAGAGCAGAGTGAATCTGGCTGGATGATTTACTCTTCTTCCAACCCAATTTATTAGGATATTAGAGTTGGTGGAATATGTGTGACAGGAACGCAGAAAAGGGACTATTTGGGATAAGGTATATGTGTAGACAAGGAAGAGGAGTGATGAGGCCAGTGGGGGATGATAAAATGCCCTGACATATATATGATAAAATACGGAAGCAAGCACTTCCTTTCATAAGCCTAGTGGGGACCAGAAGAGTAGCAGTAATGATTTCTTTGTGATCTGAGCTCTAGTCGAATCTATCCAGGAGTCCCAGTAAGCTCTCTTTGATCAACAAGATGGTATGCAGATCTGTGACTATGTTGAATGTTGCTGGTCTCCTCTGTCTGGAGTCGACATTACTCTTCCTGTGACACCTTTGAAGACTGTAAGCCAGTCTGGACTGGTATAGTGTTTTCTTGTGACCAGAATCAGATTACAGTCCTTGGAAAGAGGAAGGTAAATGAATCTGTGTTCTTGCGTGCTGCTGCCCAGTTTCCCTAATGAAAAACGTATTGCTTCCCTCTTTGAAATTAAATAGTATGTGGAGGAAGTTAATTTTAGCCATGTAAATATCTTGCTCTTCAAACATTCCACTTACTAATTTATATTTGTACTACTTCATGGCTTCCTGGTTTTAATGGGTTATTATGCTTAAACTATCCCACATTCGGGTGGTGGGAGACCATTAAAGGCGGCTGCTGTACTCACACACGTGCCCCTGTCATTATCTGAACTCATCCTTACGATGGAGTTTTGCTTTGTACATTCTCGGTACCAGTTCAGGATGAACCCTTTCACCAAGAAAGGGTTTCCTTTAGTGAAGTATGGAATCTACAAACCCAGGCTTCAGGAAAGAAGTGTTCTTTACTGTTGGGGGTCTTGCTTCCCCCACATTTACGACAGACCTGGGAAATACATGGAGGCACAAAATGCATGTGTGCCTACGCATGTGTGTGGACATACCTACACGTGTATGTGAAGAGTTCCTTAACGCGATATTGGCTTCAAGGAGCATCATGTAGAGAAGTGTGGATCTGACATGTGACCTGTACATAAAACACACCCACACCTATCTGTAGATGTAGCTATCTCCTTTGTCATCAGTTAATCCAATGCTGATCTATTGTGGGTCCTCCTAGTGTTCCCTCTCAACCTGTCTCTCCCTTCTCTGATAGAGAGAAACCAGCTTCTAGCACACTTAATATATTTAAATAGTTGATGTCGTCTCCTTGTAGGCAGCCTTGGTTCTCCCTTGACAAGGTAACCTCCCCTCTGTGGATGAGTCCTTGTCACATTCAGGCCCTGACTTTAGGGCAAGCCCCACCTAGTCACCCATGTCATTTAGACTCCTTCCCTGTCCTCCTCATCTACACATCAGGACATTCCTCTATGCAGGCACCTCTTAACCAGTCCCAAATTTGGTATTTCTGTCCAAGTGCCTCCACTGACCACTGCCTCCTGTGCATCTGCCTATTATTCTGTGCTGTGCCACACCGACTCCTCAACTCACTGAACACACACACACACACACACACACACACACACACACACACACACACACACACATGCATATGCACATGCACACACATATAAAGGGGTGGAGGACTTGTATCAATCTAAACTTCAGATCTCAATTGTTCAGAATGCAAAAGAGGAGGTCCTCCACTTTCTGCTTGTTTGGAATCCACAGCACTGGAGTAAATAAAGAAATGAGTGGATCTGGTCCCCACACTTTCCTCTGCGGCCAGTGTAGACCACATCCCTTGACCATCCCTTCAGGGAGGTCCTCCCCACAGACCCATCTCTCTGCAGAGATCTGGAAGCATTTCTTCTTACCACACCAAGTCAAATACTACTTCCTACTGTTCGTCCTGGCTTCCTGGGCCTTTTTTTTTGAGTTGTCTCCCTCTTGGCTGTGACTTTTATGAACCTTGGCTTCAATCTACTCTCCTCTGACGGTCCAACCTTCAGTGAACTGTCTGTGCTTATTGGTAATCTTGACCAACTGAGCTCTTAAGTATGAGCTGCTGCTGCCTATTGTGCCCAGAGCCTCACACATGCTAGGCAGATGTGCTACCACTGAGCTGTATATTTCAAGCTCTTGACAGGATTTTTTTTTTTTTTTTTTTTTTTTTTTTTTGGACAGTTGGATCATTTGGCAGTAAGCCAATCCTAGTTTTTGAAGTAGGAGTAGGATATATAATTCAAATAACCATTCAACCAATGTTAATTTCATATTTATTTATGTATGAGGCTCTAAAAAGTATTGATGAGACAGTGTTTAAAAGTCACACTTCCTGTCATTATGAATTTAGGCTATGGTGGTGCTTGTTTGCATCCTGCTATGGGGATGTAAAGGAACACATTAAAGCCTGAGGGCAGAGAGGTCTAGGAAGAATCAGGATATGTACCAAGCAAAGAATCACGGAGGATGTTCTAAGTAGAATCATCAATATGTGTCAACAGTAGTGCTAATCACTCATAATGCCCAGCTTTCCATATATGCAATCACTAACTCTTACAATAAAGCTTCAGGGTCATTTATCCCCAGTTCCTGTACATGAAACTCAAGATCAACGGCAACACCTGGATGTATCTAACTTCCTCCAAGGGAATCAGAAGTTGAACACCAGATAAATCAGCTCCAAATTCCTCCTATTCCCCATCAGGGTCTTCCTCATTCTCAGGACCCAAAGTCAGAGAGGGCAGAAGGGGCTAGCTGCACCTGAGGAGGCTGGGATAGCGGGTGAGGAGCTTAAGGCTACAAAGTTGAGTTGGAAGGATGGACTCAGAAAGACCTGAGCATCCCTGAGCACCTTAAATCAGGGCCAGGATTTTGGAGTGGGGATGTGGCATGTGTAGGATTACATTTGACAAAGAGCTTGCATGGAGAAGTGAGGCAAAAGGATAGAGGATGGAGGGCTCCTTCCTTGCTGAGGCTAGCCATGCTGCCTGTAGCACTAAGCCTGTCCTCTGTGTAGATGCTTTCATGTGTTTGCTGTCACATTTGGTCTGACCAGCTCACTCTCATTAGAGGCCAAAGATTTGCCTTAAAGGCTTCCCTTTGTAAATTTTTAAAATTTGTTCTTTGACAATTGCACATGTGTATATAATGCTTTCTGGTGACTCTCATACCCCACATTTTGTCTCCTTCATATCTGTTACCCTGTCTTCCCTGTTCCCTACAGGTCTCTTCTTCCACATTCATATCTTTTTGCTTTGTTTTGTGACCCAACCAACTAATTTTCACTATGGCCTATCCACAGTTGGGTGCACATCTAAAGGTTATGGCTCCCCTCCCCAGGAATTCATCAGTAGCCAGTAATTTAGCAGGTTGGGTTTAGCCCTGTAAGATATCGATTTAGCCATGACTGGCTGTTAAGAGATCTAACCTTGAGCAGACCTAGTACAGGCAGCCACAGCTGCTATGAGTCCCTGATTGCAGTGGCTGGGTTGTGCCCAGAAGATAGCATTTCTTAACTAGAGGCCTGTCTTTTTAAGGTGCTCTCCTTAATTATTCTGTCATATGTTCCTGTTTGTTTTCTTGCATGTGTGCAGTTTGCCTTCATTTTCGTAAAGACCACAAGACAGTGACTTTACTTTGTTCAATGTGTGTGGTAAATAGGAAGAGGGTCAATAAATAAGGATGGATGGATAAAAGGAATAATGGATGAGGAAATGAGTGGATAGATGGATGAACAAGCTAGATGAATTAATGTAACAGTAGGTAGATTGTATAATGAGTAGGTTAATGAATAAATAGATAAAGGGATAAAATGAAGAACTTTAGCCAAAGGCATTACAGGATAAATAAGGCTGGATTTATGAGGCATTGAATTAAGCAGTTGAACTGCTTAACACAAGCCAACTGACCAATAGGCTCAAAGAATGGTAACATCTTTTCTCATGGTTCTGGAAGCTGGAGTCCACTGCCAAGGTGATCGTCTAGATGATTCTCCAAATGCTTCTCACTGTCTGTGGTCCACAGGGTGAGCATATGTTCCAGAATCCCTCCTCCTTGTAGGTGCAGTGAAGAGAGCATTGCCTTGGTGACCTCCTTAGAGACCTGGCTCCAAATAATAGCGACACTGTGTGGCCAGTAGATACTGGTTATGGGTGCTTGCTGCTTGCTCCTCCAGAGGACTTGAGTTCAGTCCCCAAAACTCTCATTGGGCAGCAGTTCCAGTTCCAGGGACACAATGCCACTTTCTCTCTTCTGCAGGCAACTGCACATACAACAGGCACATACATACATGAGCATAAATCAAAGTAAAAAGCTTTCATTATAAAATAGATGTCATATTGTGGCTACAACCTCAGCATTTTTAGAAATAAAATCATAAGCATTCAATAATTGGGTTTAGAGGAGAAGAAGATGTGTTTCAGGTGTGACTTCTTGTACATTTGAGAAAGTGTACTTCAACATGCTTTGGCATGAAAAGTGAGGCTAGTGATGAGAGAAATTAAAAGTAGAAGAAAGACTTTTATTGATCAGCTAAAGTCTCAGAATTCAAGGAGGCTAGATTACAATAGACAGGAAAATTAATTTTATGTTTTTAGTGATTGTGTGTGATTGTGTGTGTGTGTGTGTGTGTGTGTGTGTGTGTGTGTGTGTTTTCATGTGCTGAGATCAAAGGGAAGCAGGAAGAGCATGAGAACGTAATTAAGTGTGGTGTGTAGTACAAAGTGAATCTGTCTGCTCAGAGAGTGAAGATGGGTTGGAAGGCAGCATGATGGAGCCGCATGAGGAGTCAATATAGTGCAGGAAGTGACAACTTGATGGTAGAGTTAAATGGTGGCTGACAAAACTGCTCTTCTTACCTGTTTTCACCAAAAAAAAAAAAAAAAAAAAAAAAAAAAAAGTTAACTAAGCTTTTTTGTGCAGTTACCTTGGTAACAGATGTGCTGGGACTTGGGTTTCTCAAGAGTAAGATAATTTTCTAAGTCTCAAATGAAGGATGTACCAAGGCTGAGGGGTAGTTTGTGAAATGCTTCTTGACTGACTATGGGACTCGGGCTAGTAAGGTTGAAAGGATGGAGTTGCCCCAGTTGGAGCTTGGGGAAGAAGAAATTGTAGGTCTCTGGGAGGAAAGGGTTTTAACTCTTAAATATTAAAGTCCAGAAGAGCACAGTTTGAATATTATCATTAGATAAACACAAACAAAAATTCTCTTTAGTTGCAGAATTTTGATTATGACTTCAAGTGCAAAAAACCCAAAGGGTCTGAATCAGGACAGTATTGGCCAGGGCAAGTGAGAAGTTCAAATTACCCTTAATCCAGTCTCCACATGGAAAAAAAAAATGCATCCAAAAATCTCAGTACTTGACTCTTTGGCCAGCTGTGCATTTGTGCCTCTCTCTGCAGATGTGCTAGGAGAATTATTTATTTATTTATTTATTTAGGTTTATGTATTTATTTTGTATACAGTGCTCTGTCTGCATGTACACCTTCAGACCAGAAGAGAGCATCAGATCACATTGTAGATGGTTGTGAGCCAACATGTGGTTGCTGGGAATTGAACTCAGGACCTCTGGAGGAGCAGTCAGTGCACTTAACTTCTGAGCCATCTCTCCAGCCCCTAAATTATCATTCTTTAAAAAAAATACTTTTATTTTATTACATATGTATAAAACAAACTACATACAGCAGGGAGAGCCATGTGACAATCATGAGAACAATGAGTTCTATACATGTTACATTCATAGTGACTTGGCCATCTGCCTTCAACCCGTTTGAAGTAAGTGTTTTTCCTGTCTTGTTGAATCTAAATTTCCAAATGAGATTCAATATCTATCCTATCTAACTCTAATAGCTTAACTTCTTTATCTTGATCTAAAATGATCTTGTCCCCTAACCACCTAAGCGTGCTTGTAACACTATACTATCTTGTCTTCAATGCCCCTCAGAGACTTGAGAAGGAATAAAACTTAAATTCCTGAATCAACCAGCAGTGTGGGTTAGCAGCTTCCAAAATGTACAAATTGACTTAAGACAATTTACTGCCTGACCAGTCACCCAAAACACTTTATAACGTTGGAACCTCATCTTCATCTTTTTGGCCTAATATTTCTGCCAGACTTGTTCGCAGGGCAGGAACTATTGAGGACTTGCTTACCCTGACTTGGCAGAGTGCGGCCGTCGACTCTGCCTGTTTCCAAGTTGCCCATTTTTAGGCAGATTCTGTTTGTGGCAGGAACGAGGACATTTTGCCCAGTGGCAGGTTTGCCACTTTTGAAGCCATCCCTGTAAGGAGGTTCTTTGATGCTCAACATCTTCTTTGAGGCTGGCTGGGTGTTGTCAGGAGTTAACTTGTCTTGTTGTTGAAGAAATTTAGAATTGTATGAACAACTTTAAATGCCATATTCTGTGTGTCTCTGAGGCTTTTGAAGACCTTATTCAACTATTTTACCTCATATAACGATAGAGTCATATCTATCTGTTTGACTTAGGATATATAGTGCTGGGAGAATTTTTAGAGACTCCTGATGATGCGCGGCAAATCCTCCTTTAAGAATTTGCACTTTATCAACATGTCTACATGGAACAATTTTGTGACCTTTTAAAAATATATGGCAGCTGGTGGAATAAATGTCACCTAAAGTGGAGTCATATTTAGGCTTTTATTACACTTTCAAATTGAACCTCGCTGATGAAGAGGCTGTTGTCATACCTGTCACCCAAGTCATTTTTAAGTGATGATTTTTGCCACCTCCATTTGGTGGCATCAGGGCAAACAGGGCCGTCTGCAAATCTTTATCAGACCATCCCCCAACAGCATGTCAATAAAGGATACCTTTTATTTTTGACCAAATGGTAATTTGGTGACAGCGTTTCAGTGTGTTCTGACTCCTTGTAGTTTTTGTTCTGTCTGTATCTGAGTGTCTGTGGTCTGCTAAATGGCTGGCTGCTGAAGGATACGTACGGTGTAGGCACTTTAAAATCCTATCTGCACTCACCGGCTGCAATGCACATAATTTTAACTGTGGAGAATGTCATTAAACTGAAATGGAACATTTACACAGCCCTTTTACAGAGAATTTTGGGTTAGGAAAATGAATGTGTGTGTCAGGCATTTACTGCAGCCGAGAATGTGATTTATTGATTTCTGATGGCTATGTTGGCATCAGTGTATATATTTAAAGAAGCCTTTATAAATGCAAATGGGAAAGGGCTTTTGGTTCTTTTTCCTCCATGGAAATAGCTCATACATTTTCAATAAGCCAGGCTCCTCTTAGAGATCACTCCATGTTCTATATATATATTGATTTAAAAATTATACTGTTATTTTATTCTACAAATAGCATATATAATGAAATGTCAATTTACCTAAAAGATTATAAAATTCAAATGTATTAAAGATATGAAAGGTACTAGTATCTTAAGCCTTTAGGTAAAAGTAAGCGTGTACTTGAAATGTAATTATTTTAATGGAAGGGACACGTTGGCTTTTCCCTTGCTTCTGAAAGCATATCTTAAAGTACTTAGGAAACCCATTATTCCTTCTTGCCTAAGTCACTTACTGGCGATACTAAATCACATACAGCCAATGATTATCCTTGCAATCTGAGGCTTGCTGTTTCCATTCTTGTCATTCAGACTGCAGGGAAAGTGCTGAGGTATACATATCTTATTTAATAATATGGAAATGACTTATGGAAACAACTGATTTTATCTGCGTTATTCATTTCTTAGCTCACTCATGGTTAACATCAAATCTGATTAGTCAGTATCTAGCTTTAACTTATGTCAGATAGTGTATAGATTAGAGTGAGTTACAAAAAAAAAAAAAAAAAAAAAAAAAAAAAAAAAAAAAAAAAAAAAAAAAACCTGGGCAGTTGAGCAAATGGAGCTTCTTTTATTCCTATGCACAGCCTGGTTAGCAGAGGAACACAGCTTCATTCAGCCTGGAAAATGTGGCTCCGTATTATAAGCCATGTTCTGCTTCTTATATACAGACGTTATGTGGTAACTGCGTGGTCTGGAAGGGTATCCTTGACCATGTATAATTCACTACCACTAACACATTTTATTAGTGATGCTTTATGCTGCCAGGTGATGTTTACTTGGTTACCCTTTGCTGTCAAATTTATTTAATAAACTACTCATACATACATGCTTAGCTTTCACATTTTACAGGAGAGGAGAATGAGAGTCTTGTAGAAGAAACAGACCTCCACTAGCTGTTTTTTGTTTGTTTGTTTTTTACAAATGTGGAAAGGCACGGCTCTACAGTTTAACAGTGACAGTTCAGATGACAGGTTACCTGTTGTTCTAATTGTAAGGAACATTGTCATATCAGGACAACCATGGACTGTCACAAACAGGTGTCATACAGAAACTCCTAAACTAAGGCTGTCTAAAGAAAGAAGCTAATGAAACTTACAAAACACACTGTTAACCCCTGTTTATTCGGTCTTACTTAAAAAATAGTTCTCTGAAGAAAAAAATAACCTTACCTTCACTTATAAAATACATTGAAGATGGCATGAAGGAATAAAAGCTCAACCAATAGCAGGGAGTCATCACAGAGTTGTTTGGATCTTGGCATGAATGTGCTTACTTATTTTCATATCTCTAATATCTGAAGGCAGTAATAGGAGTGACATGAGGTCATTGGCTATAATGAAGGCTGTTGTCTCAGATGGAAAACTGTCAGTGGCCTGTAGATTCACCCTATATAAAACTAAATCTGAGTATGGGGCTGCAGTGTTAGACATCTAAATACAACTTCTCCTTTCTGGAGTGTTTTTTAGGATGTAGTCTCTATCCTAGGAGCCTACTGCAGACCCTGTTCTTGGGATGTTTGCCCTGGACTTGTCTTGTCATTTATATCTAGAGCCTATTTTGTGAGCTACAGTAAGCCCACACCCATTGATGTGTCACAAAATATCTGGTTAAGATGCCTCTTGTAAAAGAAACAGCCCTTGCTCCTCACAAGTGTCAGCCCCCTACTTGGTCAAGCATGACCTTTCTTCTGATCTGCCCAGAATGAATCTTGAAAGGTCCGATAGATTTCCTGACAAAAGCCATCTCTGTATCTAAGTCTGATTCAGCATCTACTGAAAATGTTCTCAATAGTACCTTCTTACATGCTGAAAGTCACCAAGAGAATGCGTTTATTTTACAAGCCGGTTTTACGATGTTGGGCTGTGCGATGTGCTAGACACAAAGATATTCTGTTTCAGGGGCTGGTCATGACTTCCCAGGCTAGCAGGGAAATACACACTAGGATGAGAAGAGGTTCACTGAGCTCCCTGGGAATATACATGAGAAGAAGAGGAGGGAGAATATGAGAGAGATTGAGAGAGAACGCTTGTGAGAGTGAGACATTTATCCAAAAGCACCTTGATATTCTGGAAGCTTAAGGTCCCAGACAGATATCAACAGACAAGCCTTTAGTCCACAGGGAATTACTCTTTGCCACAGAGACACATGGTTTATCAGTCTGGTGGCAACAGGAAGTGGTTCAGACCCTGTGTAAGCAACAGTCGCTGCTCACTCTGTTCATTTCAGGTGATTCTTGCCCAGCCTTTCTCTGGTAACTGTTCGCATTGTTTTATCCGGAAAGCTCAAGAACATATGAGAAAGAGCAAAGGGAAATTATTGCAAATCCAGTAGGATGTCTTAAGAACACTGCTTTCTCATATATAAGACACAGAAAATATACCACAGGAAGGAAGTGCCTTTCAACTGAGCTGAGGAACTCATGAATGTTCCATCTAGTGCCATCTCCTCTTCCTGTGAATTACCCTACACTCGCCCTTGTGTTCCATTTGTCACAGGGAATGAATGGTGCGGCTTTTGGTGATAGGTAAACCTGAGAGAAGAGTGGATGCTGTGTCAGGAGTGTCTGTGTCTATCCAAATCCATACATTTAAACTTGAACCCTGTGATGACGAAGGTGGTATTAAGAGCAAAAGCTTTTGAGGAAATGATCCCATTCTCAGGACCTTGCCCTTGGCAGTGGGATCAGTGTCCCTGTTAAAGAAACTTCACAGAAGGAATAACAAATGAGCTATAGAGGTCTGAATGCTAAGCTTCAGTTCTAAGGTATTTAAAATAATTGATTCCACTGAAATATAAATACATATATACACACATACATGTGTGTGTGTGTGTGTGTGTGTGTGTGTGTGTGTGTGTGTGTGTGTGTGAATTAAAACCATAGAGCATGTTTTGGGGTATGATTCAGTGCTACAATATTTGCCTTGGTTGTGGTAGTCCTTGAGTTCAGTCCCCAGAACTAAACAGAACTTCTTGGATATCAATTACGTGGGCTATAATGTGTGAAGACGGGAAGACTGTGGCTCCAGCCTTCTACGTCTTAATGACTGCATAAAGGTAAATGGCCTTTCAAAGAAGACTAAACAGCAACAGCCAAATCAGTGAGGGAAGGAAAAGGCATAGAGGCTTATCACTGAAGCCCAGGCAAGTGGTGTGTCTTCAGAAGGATATGCCCTCACTCATACGCAAACTCGCTTACCTAAGGTAAGGACCAAGAAGTAGCCATCACCTCTCACAGTTCTCCTAGCAAGAACAAATTATAGATATTAAAAAGGGAAACAGAAAGAATATATTGAATAAAACTCTTTAATACGACCGTAAAGAAAAACATGGTGATGACATAATAGACTCTGGGCTTCTTTTTGGGCACACTGAGGCTATTGGTCTCTTTATTATTGCTACTTTAAAGGGGCCTTTCTTCCACAGTATGTTAATTATATTTGAAGTATGTAAAATGTCCCGGCTTTTAGACATTTTGTTATGTTAGGATAATTCTTTATTACTTTTTATTTTACATACCCAAGCTTTCCAGATAAAGACATAGCCACATAACTGACTGAGAATTATAACTTTTATGTATTTCTTTCTAATTTGTGTACTTTTTGAAAGCCATTTAATTTATTTGACAGGAGAGAAATCACACAAGTGTTCAATGAGATAAAGGTACTTAATGCATTCATTAGGGTGGATCCCTCATAACTAAGCAGCTTTAAAAATACCACCTCTATGGTGCTGGAGAGGTAGCCCAAGGATTAAGAACTGGCTGTTCTTCCTGAGGGTCCAGGTTCCATTCCCAACACCCACATGGTGACTGACAGCTGGCTGTAACTCCAGTTCCTGGAAATCCAGTGCCCTCTTCTGGCCTCCTGGGGCACTGTGCATGGTATACCAAAATAAATGCTGCAACACACACACACACACACACACACACACACACACACACACACACACACACACACACACACATTTTAAAAAAAGAAAAAAGAATAGCCAGGAGTGTTGGCATACACTTTTAATCCCAGCACTTGGGAGTCAGAAGCAGGCAGATCACTGTGAGTCCAAGGCCAGCCTGGTCTACAAAGCGAGTCCAGAACAGCCACGGCTACACAGACAAACCCTGTCTCAAAAAAAAAAAAAAAAAAAAAAAAAAAGAAAAAGAAAAAAAAAAAAAAAAAAGAAAAAAAAAAAAAAAAAAAAAAAAAAAAAAAAAAAGAAAAAAGAAAAGAAAAGAAAAGAAAAAAGAAAAAAATAAATAATTTAAAAATATATAACCTCTTACTATCATTGCAGCAATTAAAGATTAGCCTGAGGGGTTTTTGTTTGTAAGTTTTTCTTGTTAATTTTGTTTTGTTTCGTCTTGAGGGTGTCAAAGCACAGTAGACGCCTAGTACTTATTATTCTGTCTTCAGTTTCTTCTGTTTCTTCTATTCAACTCTTCAAATTTAATATTGAGCTTCTCCAGAAAAATTTCATTTTGCTTATTTTACTGCCTAGTCTAGGGTTTCTATCTTGTTATTCAGTGAATCCTCTGTCTCAGTATGACTGTTTTCTTATACTTCATGAGACACTGTTATTGTGGCTTAGTTAAGCATGGCCTGCCTTAGTTACTTAAAATAGTTTTTATTTTATTTTATATGAATGGTGTCCTTCCCACATGTATGTGCACCACATGCGTGCCTGGTGTGCCCACAAGCTAGAAGATCCCCGGAACCAGAGTTACGGATGGTTGTGAGCTGCCATATGGGCGCTAGGACTACAACCTAGAAGAGCAGTCTGGGCTCCTAAGTGCAGAGCTGTTTCTCCCACCTATATGTAAAAAAAACCAATCAAATCACCCTTTTCTGTTTTCTGATGAATCCCTCAGCCAGACTGTTCATAACAGTTTTCTTGCCTGATAGTTTTCTCATCCTTATCACCTATTTCTGTCTCTTGCCCCCTCGGTGGCCTCCTACCCCTACCCTTCTCAACCCATTCATTATTTTTATTTATGTGTGTGTGTGAAGGCATGCCACGTGAGTGCAGATGCTGACAGAAAGAAGGAAAGAGGCAGATTCTGACAGAAAGAAGGAAAGAGGCCTGAGTCCCCTGGGGCTGGCAGTTGTAAGCTGCCCTGTGTGGATGCTGGGCATTGAACACTGGGGCCCTGCAAGAGCAGTGAGTGCTTTTAGCCACTGAGCTGTCTCTCCAGCCCCTTTCCTATTTATTTATGAAGACATGGCTGGATTATTTTAGTGCAGTGGTTACCCTGCCTTGTCAGCCTGGGCCTCTGCCTTTGCATGTTAGCAAGTGCATAGCCCCTCTTTGTCCTCGGACAAGATACTCTGTTTAATAATTACAAATAACTACAATAGGTCTAGTGACTACTTAAGACCTCACTTCCTCACAAAAGAGGCATATTCCTTTTGCTTTCAACTTTATTTTATCCATGTTTACCAGATTTTTAAAGAATTTGCTTGTATTTGCTTAAAGATGTGGAACAGCTAACTTATATGAGATTGTCAGTACTCCCAGTGCCATTTCATCTGCCATCCGGCCTTCACAAGCACTGTAACCCTGCCATCAGTCATCCTCCTTCCTTGGCAGGCAGCAGGAGTGAAATTATTGGGTTGGTAGGACCGCTCAAGATTGTAAAGTCTTCTTTGATATCATAGGCAGCTCTGAGGGCCCATTAATTGCTGCCTGGTTGCTTTATTGTTTTCAACAGTGCTGTGGTTCACACTCTCATTCAGTTGAATGAGGCCTTTTTTGCAGGATGATGCTGGGGCCCGTTGTGAGGTGGCTCAGATCCCAGGTTTCCTCCAAGTTCTCTTTAGTAGTCACTGGCTTGCAGATTAGATTGCTGCTCTCAGGGTGCTAGAAGGCTCCTGCTGAGTGGCCCTCACTACAACCTCCACTGTTTGGAGAGCAAGCTGAGGCTCCACAGCCTGCGTGTGGGGTCTTTAGAAACTATTAATAAGGAGATCTTCTTTCTGCTGGGGTCACTACTGTAAAGCTGGACATGGAGTGACACTGTGCTTTGCAACAGGGCTTTCAGCAGGGGACATAGCCTTGAGGTTGCCCTTCGTGACTTCCCTGTATTATTAGAGCCTCCACTTGATGAACAGGTGGTAATCTAAGGCTCCAGGACAAGAGGGACTCCTTGGTTGAAATGGCGGAGACTTTAGCTTCTATGACCATAAACTAGAGTTGGGATGTGAAAGGCGGTTGGAAGGCCTCTCTCACTCACTTGCCCCCTCTCCTCACTGGAAAGTGAAAGGAGCTCTCTGAGACACAAGTTGTGTAGGACAGAGCCTTGCTCATGGGAACCTGCCTGGAGGAGGGTGTAGCCTGGCATTTGTGGACAGAAGGCTTTAGTGGTTACAAATACAGAGCAGCTTCCTTGAATGACTCTCT
This sequence comes from Acomys russatus, assembly GCF_903995435.1. NCBI lineage: Eukaryota > Metazoa > Chordata > Mammalia > Rodentia > Muridae > Acomys > Acomys russatus. Next base: position 11,826,944 of record NC_067156.1, read on the forward strand.
TTCTTCATTTGCTGTATGTCATCAGCACACATTTTTAGCCTCTAAGTGGCCATTTCTTAAAATAATTTTTACCACTCTGGTGGTTTGCCAGAGGTACTTCAGCTTAGAGCTCCTTGTGCCACCAATCTGTGAGATTCGTCTGTCAGGTTGCATTTTATTTTTGGTATCAAATATTGGTTTAACTTTGTCTAAGAGTACACCAAAGACATTTTAAATAAACCACCCTTTTCCCAAAAGCAACATTTTAATAATGAGCTCTTATTTTCTATATATGCAGTAATATAGTCAGTATTCAATATTATTTTTGAAAGATACTCAGAATTATTTCTGAGTAAATCTACCCCAAAACTGCGGTATATTCTCCGCATCATATTAGATTATAGTTTACATTTCAGATTTATGATTACATTTCATATCACAGAAATCTGTCATGTGGGTTATTAAAGGGCAGATGATCTGAAAACCAGCTCAGGAATGTGGCACTTCCATGCTAACTACATGTATGAAAGCTGTGCTATTTTTCTCTGAGAAGAACATTTTTCAACTGTTTGTTTATTGTGTCATCAGTGGCAGTGATTTGGGGAGGTAATTTTCCATCTTTTCTTCCTGACAGCATGATATTTCTATTAGCTTTTCAGTAGGCACAGCATAATTGTACTTTGCTAATGATATCTATTGAGCCTGTTAGTTTTGTGGTTTCTTTGCTCTCAATTAATAAACAGATATGATTCCTGAACACATCTGGAAAGAGAGTCAGAAACTGGCTCAGTAACTAATGAGAGAAAAGCATGCTGCCATTGGTGATAAACCACATCAGAAAGGTCAATGGCACTGAGAAGGTTTGTCTTATGTAGAGCAGTTTTGAATCCAGCCTTTACAGATTTGTTGTATTACTTGAGTTTTGATGCCAATGCTTTGTTTCAATCTTGGGTGTCATTAGAGGAGTGGATGAAAGGGAGGGTGTGTTGGCAAAAGACCAAGGAAATGCTTCATGTACTTAGAATTCCCACTTTCTTTAATCTTTTTTGGGGAGCAGTTCCAGAATAGCACTTCCTGTTCTCTTGTATTCTTATTTAAGTCCTTCCCCTAATGCTCTATCCATTTAGAAATTCCACTGAAAGGGGAACAATTTTTTCAAAGGAAAATATATTAAATAGGATCAAATGAGCTATTATCAATGTTATGGTTATTTAATAAAGTCCATGCTTCAATTACATTTATAAAAATAATTTATTTTTGTATATAAGCACAATTAAATTTTTAAATACAGACTTTTTGACTTCCCAATATTTAAAAATACCTATGAAACTTTTATACCACATAAAACAACGTAACTGATATTAGCTTTATTGTTTCAGATATTTGTTTTAAATATATTTATTTAAGAAAACGGGGTTCTTGGATATCATATGACTCCACCAACTGTAGAAAGACTTGTTTTCCAAACTAGAGAATATGTTACAATAGTTTTTATTTAGTTCAAAATACTGTTTTGCTGGATGTGATGATACATACATTTAATTTAAGCACTCAGGAGGAAGGCAGACATAGCTCTGTGAATTTGAGGCCACTCTAGTCTACATAGTGATTTCCCAGATAGCCAAGACTACCTAGTAAGACTCTGTCTCAAAAGAAATATTTTCTACATGCCTAATATGTATGGTGATTTTTTTTTAAATTTAAGTAATGAACAATTGAATTCTATAAGCTTTATTTCATTTTTTATTAAATATTTTTTACATATACATTTATTTTTTATTTATTTTTTCTTTTTTTATTATTAATTTATTCATATTACATCTCAGTTGTTAGCCCATCCCTTGTATCCTCCCATTCCTCCCTCCCTATAAGCTTTTAATTTACATAAATGAGCTGTTTTAATACCAAAACAAATTTTGAGCCCTAAATATTTAACACATGCCCAAGTACAGATAAATGCATAAAATGTTGGGAAAAAACTTACAATTTTGTTTTGTTTATCCATGTGTATGTGAATGTCTGGGTGTCTGCAGAAGCCATCAGATCTGCTGAAAACTTGGGGTGACATATAGCTAGAAGTCACCGGACATGGATGATGAGACTCAAACTCAGGAAGAGAATCAGGAGCTCCTAACCACTGAGCTATCCGTCTAGCTGCAGAAACGTGTTCTCATTTAACATGTACATTCTAGGAAATCAGAAACCTTATCCACCTCCTAAAATCATGGCCCCGTCCACAGCAGAGCATCCCGTCACTCCTGTCTACACACAACTGACCGGGTAGCCATGCTTCCATTTGTAGACACCATTTACTCTTATACCAAAGCAGCACTGTCCTCATTGGGAGCTTGTGGTCAGGTAGGTGCAGCTCGCCTGCTCTGTTCACTTTGACTGGTAGGCATTAGTGTTTCCATAGAAACTTTGGAATAATTTTTATAAAATTCCACACAAACACACTAGTGATAGAGAAACCATCCAGCACAGAAACCAAGGTAGGAAGAATTTAAACCTAAGTGCAGTGCACCTGTGAATCTTTCCCCATTTATTTCTATTTTCCTTCATTTCTCTAAGTGATATGCCATCATTCCCTTGGGGCAGGTCTTCAGAATCTTTTAACATGTGTCTCAATGGATTTGTTGATTCCTTGTTGTTACTCTAAATTGTTTCTTCACTTTGTTACTGGAGTCATTAACTGTTGTACATTTATTGTTTTCTAGGGATTTTTTTTTTAATTCGTCTACTCTAATAGTACACATGTTTTGGTTGGAAATCCTCTCAGGAGATCATTTTAACTGTGACAATTGTAATTTTATTCAGTTTTCTAAGTGCCTGTACTTTTCTTTCTTCCCTTCACTATATTCAATCAGTGTTAAGTAGAAGTATTGATTCCTAAAATCCCTCAAATATATAAAAAAAATGTTTATTATAGTAGCTGTTTGTTTGCGCATGTTTGTATGTACGGTTGGAGGTGCAGGTGTGCCGTTGCCCCCATGTGGACATCAGAGGGCAGCTACTGAGTTCTTTCCTTACACCACATGGATGCTGTGGGTTGGACTCATGCTGCCAGACTCAGCTGCACGTGGCCTTACCTGCTGAGCCTTACCTGGTCCCCTACTACACTTTTAAGTCTCTGGAATGAGGAGTCTTCTTACCGCCTTGACACATGATTCATAAAGCAAGCTCTGTTAACAGATACTTTATATTATGAAATTTTTATTCTATTCCTAGTCCTTTTTTCCACATTTAATCATAAATATTTTATGCATCTATTTGGATAGCTTTCTCCTTGTTCATATATGCAATTTGGTGATATTTTGTTCATGGGTTTTACATTTTTAATAGAAGAGAGATTAGGCTATAATAGTTTTTTTATGCCCTTTGTAGGTTCTGGTAATGAAAATACTTCTCTTTTCTATTATTTTCTAGGTACTAGGAATTAAGCCTAGGTCTCAGTGAATGCTAGTCAGATTTTCTACTCCTGAGCTACAAATTACTCTCTTTGTAATTTTTATTTTGAGACAGAGTTTCACTAAGTTCTGTAGGCTGGCATAGAACTCCCTGGAACTTTTTTCTTTCCTGTTTCAGCCTCACAAACAGCTGGGATTGCAGGCCTGGACCACCAAACTTAAAATGAGTTTTCATATATTATATTTGATGCTGAAGTTGCAATAACATTTATATCATTGCATTTCAAACTCTTAGAAGGAAGATCACTCAGAAAGTCAGCAAGTCCTAGAGATTTTCAGAAAACTTGCATCTTCAGGTCTGCCAATATTTTTAGAACTTGGATATTTTTCCGTTAAGTCCGTTAAAAAATCATTTTGAAGAATTAAAAGTAGCTCTAATGACAAATGTTTAACATAATATAAACAGAGAAATTTGAAAATGAACACATTGGTTAGTATTGACCCATGACTCCACTCATGGAACCATTACCACAGACAAGATGAATGAATGCGTCTGTCCCACCGTGACATAGATGTCTTACATCTGTGACAATCTATACAATTCCGAGTTCTTAGGCCATAAGCATTGGGTAGCCTGCATCTCCATCTGCTTGTGTCTTCTTTAATCTTTTCTTTCTCATTTTGTAGTTTTGTGTATACTGTGAGCCTCTCAGCTGCAGCATGAATGTCTTGTTCCAGGCATCCCTTTGCTGGGGCTTGGGCTCAGTCTTCTGTTGTGGTGGGATACTTCCTAGCAGACTTGGCTGCTACCTGCCAGATGTGGAGACTGTCCCCTTCCTACATCCCTAACAGGCAAACATGTTCTCTAAACACTGTCACATGAGCTCTGTGGGACAAATTCCCAAAGCCGAGTGGTTCAGAACCACTCATGGGTAATTATATCTTACATAGGTTTCATTTAAATTTATTCATTGAAAGCAATTTTGTACTGCTATATGTAAAATCTTTCTAAAATTTCATTTCCCTTGGATGCTGACATTTCTGAAATGAAACCTAAACGAAATCACAATGTGCAGGCCAATTGCCTACCCTGGTGGATGGATGTTATGAAAACACAAATTCATTGCAGGGATGGCAGTGAAAGAAACAGAACTCACATACTGGTCAGCATAGTGGGGTGCTTTGCAAACGGTATTGACAGTATTTACTACAGTTAGCCATGCCTTTGTATTCTTGTGTCAAAAAAAAAAAAAAAAAAAAAAGCATATGTATCAAAGGACTTATGCAACATCGCAGCAGGCATACCACTGCCATAGCCAAAACCCGAAGCTCTGGAATTCCTTGAGCACCAGACTAGATGAACACTTTCTGTAGAATGTTCTGTACTTGCATTTGCTGCAGTGGCGATGAGCGGGGTGTCTTCCAAACACGATGGGGACATACATATTGGCTACAGAATCCTATATACCACATAATTCTCCTTTACTAAAGGCTTAAAAGAAACAAAACATGTATGTGTGTCTAAATACATAAATGCCACCTCCTCGGTCTGCTCAGTGTGAGTTGTATTCATGAGATCTCAAGGCTGTGAGCATTTGGTACTGGATCACCCACTAGGTGCTAATCTCTGTGGAAGACTATTTCTCCTGCTCTCAGCCTTCCTTAGTTGGCTGAAGCTCTTTGTCTACGCGTGGGGTCCCCCGAGATCTCCCCACCCCCCAGCTAGCATTGTCTATTGGTATTGTGCTTATGAAGGTCTTGTTTCAACAGTCATATTGTTAAAATTACTTCTTAAAAAATTATGGGTTTTATTTCATTTAAATTTCCAATTTATTTTCTTGTATTTGGCCAAACAGAGCAATTTTGCCAATGTAGAATGAATGCAAATATTATGGTCTCCCTTGAGTTGATTTTTTAAAAAGCTAAATTACATAATATTTTATTAGCAGATGTTTATATTGGTTTTATTGATACAATTTTATATTCCTTTTGGGGACATAAATTAGTTTTTATTTCCAATATCCATGACAGACATTTACAGTAGCTATCTTTTTATTCTTTATATTCAAATTTGATAAAAAAAATTTAAGTATAATTTTTTTATTTGATTCAGTGCCATATGCTTGAAACCTGCTTTCAAAACATGAAGAATCTTCCAAATTTTCATTGGCCTCCCAATTATGCATATTGTTTCTGTTAATTGCATTATATTCACATTGCAAGATGAATGCCATTCCATGGATAATTCAAATTCCCAAATGATGAATTCTTTATTTGTCAGAATAGGGTTATTATTTAATTAAATAGAAGCAGTTTGCAGCTATTGTGATAATGAATTGTGGCCTGGTAACTGATTTTTAAACAGTTTGAATTTTAAAAGCTATTTCTCCCTTTTATTGTTTGAACAAAATTAGATGTTGGCTTGATTGCTTGCATGGTCAGATTATCTATCGTATGTGTCCTGTGGGTGAGGGCACATGGGTGATTAGATGGCTCCAGCCCTCCATCCGGGAGTGATGTGGATATCCAGGCCAGAACTGGGGCTGTGTTGTTCAGGGATCCCTGACCCAGGAGGTCCTTGAGGGCTCACGCTACCACAGTTGCAGCCCAAAACTTCTATCAGAAAGATTAAACTTCTACCCATTCTTGCAGTTGCTGAAAAGAATGGCAGTGGAGCTATAGCATGTGCCATCCCCATATCCTTATATTTTAAGTCTATATGAAATGAAGGTCTCTCCTCTTCTAAGATTTCCAGTTTATAAATGGTAGATGATTCTTTAGATATCATTCTTTGCTTATTAGAGTGAGATAAGGAATTAAAATGGAAGTGCAAAATATTTTGGCTGGAACGTGAGACTCATTGGTAAATCTACCGTTGCCATTTTCTTCCTAGAATTTTCATATTCCTTAGACATATTTTTCACGGTATTTAATCATAAAGAACGATTGTGTCTCTTTGTTTTACATATCATCCATTTATTATAAAAATGTTGGCTTTAGAAAAATCTACCTTTTAATTAATGACAGGAATAGAATATGAATAATGGTATGCAATGATTTCTTGCATTTAAAGGCAAAGGGCATTGTAGTTTCAGAGCTCTCAGTGATTGCTGCCCCTGGTATTTACAGCGACACACTTAGATAAGCTTTGACATTCATTAAGATTGCTCGCTTGCAGGCCTGAGAATGGAGATGAGAGATGAAAGAATGTAGGTCACTGGGGGAAAGCCAATCATTTAATCATGTTTCACGCTGCACGGTGCTCTCCTGCCCCACCTGTGTGTTACAATCTCCGCTGACAAAAGGAGGTTCCTTGTGACTGCTCCAAAACAAAAGCCCCTCTGATGTCTTCTGAGCTGGTTTACCTGAGACCTTCTGGCTACCTCAGATTGCCATAAAATCTTTATCTCTGAGTATTAAGAAATGGCTCAGACTACTTGCTGTCCTTCCTCTGAGTGCCACCAGGTCTCCCCCTCCAGGGGACATGGTCAAATGTGAGGCACCAGGGTACGTGAGAAAGAGACTTGATACCCTATGAGAATATATAGGGGGACGTAATCCCCCTCAGGAACAGTCATAGGGGAGGGGAATAATGGGAAAATGGGGGGGGGGAGGAATGGGAGGATACAAGGGATGGGATAAACATTGAGATGTAACAAGAATAAATTAATAAAAGAAAAAAAAAAGAAATGGCTCAGAGCTTTAAAAAAATTTTCTGAATTGGTAAACAATAGAATGTGTGTATGTGTGTGTGTGTGTGTGTGTGTGTATGAGTGTGTGTAAGGTACAGGTTATGTTGCTATAACAAAAAGTCCCCCCAAAAGATGTCTAAAACATGGCAGAAATTCTCCATTCCTTCTAGCCTACAAGTTCACATCGTGGCCCTGGTGGTTTTTTTTGTACTTCACCTGTTAGAACATGTACTTCTTTTGAGTCTCCTTGTGTTCATCACTGGCTGCACTGCTGCCCTCGAGAACTCCATCAGAGATGCCACAATTGGGTCTATGGAGATGGCTTCGGGCAGCAATATGTTGCCAGCTCTAAAATCATGGTGCCTGATGTTGGACCCCTACACCCATGTGAGAGCTTGGGTGTGGTAACAAAGATGTGTAATTGCTATCCTGGTGAACTCCTTGGAGTTCCCTGGCCAGCGATTGCATCTGAACTTGCATGCCCCAGAATCAGGAAGAGACCCTGTCTCAAAACTTAAGGTGGAGAAGGATGGAGGAGGGCACTTAGTGTTGATCTCTGGTCTTCTCATGTGCATGCATAGATTAATGCACTTGGACACACATATAGACTTGCATTCATATATCAAACACACACACACATGCACATACACACACACACAAGCACACAGACAAGTATATACATAATGCTACAGTGGTGTTTACTGCAATAACATTATTTTCCATGAACTTTTGGTAATTTTTCTGAACATATGGCAAAGTACTTCTCTTGATAATACAGATTATGTTCATTTCTAGCATAAAAATTCAGTATATATCAAACCCATGCAAAACTATAGCTTCTATTCTGGTTTGTGACCACAGCAGGCATTTTACTTACATGCATATCTCCTGAGTCATTTAGAAAGCATATGGTGTGTGAGGCAGTTACCCCGCGTATGTGACTGTGTACTCAATACAGGTCCTATCTCTCCTGTCTCTTTACTCACCTTAACTGTGGAAACTAAGCCCTCCCACAAATACTTCTAAGTGGTATTTCTTATTTTTCCAAAGTTCTTCCCTTCAAAATCATTGCCCTCAATGTTTTCAGTAGGAACCCACTCTCAAGCCTTGCATTAGCAATGTCTATTGCATGTGTTACTACAACACTCGGCTCAGATTACGGTCCTTGTTAGCAGGTCATGGAATCACCCCAGTTCATTCCTGCACTTGGCATTGAGCCTGAGTGTCCATAGCTCATCACCATTTCCATCAACTGGCCCTTCTTTGGACACAATGACTCTCACTGTCCTTTCCTTCAGACTCCTTACATCCTAGGACATTTGGATCTGGGAGAAACATTGGAAAGCTTGTATTTTGATTACTTCCATATGCTCAGAACAACAGGCCTGAGGACATGTGGCTGGTGCTAGCTCTAAAATGGTCCAAGGGTCTCTCCTATTACTCCAACATTTCCCTTGAAAAAGCAGACAAACTTTTTACAGTGTCAAAGTTTTTTTTTATCTCGACTATAGACCCCTGTAATTTTTTCTGAGTTACTAGCTTTTTCTGGAAGCATGGCAAGCATGTCCCTGGCCCCCTCTTCACTCTTCTCTGACTTCCTCTTTACTGGTTTCTACCTATATGGCATACAGTGGGCTCAAAAGGACCTACCTCTGTTTATTTCAATGGTTTATTAATGTAATCTTGGGTCAGCTTTATTCTTGGAAGATGGGAACCTTTTCCAGTCTCTGGTCCATTCTTTCAGAACAAGTTTAGGTAAAATTTATAACTGTCTAAGTTAAGAGCAAGCTCACTGAAGCTGATGTCCACTGAAAGTGAATGAAGGAGGGGCAGGGTTCTAGTTCCTAATGTCTCTTACTGTCCCTACTATACTTTTTCAGTAAGTGACTCATAATAATGTTGTGAGGGTCATGTGAGGTCACTGGTTACTCATGTCTTACTTCATTTCTGCCACAGATCGTGGTGTTCGTGGTCAGCTGAGCACTGTGGGTAGTTTGTACATCTTACTTGTATGAATGTGTTTTACTCGTTGTTTTGGGGTTCCTATTGCTGTGAAGAGACACCATAACCACTGCAAGTCTTACAAACGAAAACATTTAATTGGGGCTGGCTTATAGTGCAGAGGTTTAATCCATTGTTGTAATGGTGGAAACCATGGTGGCATGCAGTTGGACATGATAGTAGCTGAGAGTTACATCTGGATCAGCAAGCAGGAGGAGAAGGGTGCCACACTGGGCCTGGTTTGAGCATCTAATGCCTCGGAGCCCACCCCCAGTGGCTTCCTCCAACAAGGTCACACATCTTAATAGTGTCACTCCCTATAAACCTGTGGGGGTCATTTTTTTCAAACCACCACAGTCATCCTGTTTCTGTTTGATTCTACAGATTCTAAGCTCTTGTTTTTATTATTACTAAAAAAAAATTCTTTGAAATGTGTCTCAGGTAGCCCAGGATGTTCTGAAATTTGCTATGTAGCCCAGGATCACCTTAAGGTGTTACTTCTTGGAGTCTTACTATGTAGCCCTGGCTAGGCTGGAACCCACTGCTAGGTGTGCCAGGCTAGCTTTGAATTCACAGATCTACCTGCCTCTGCCTCCTGAGTTCTAGGAATAAAATCAAGGCATATGCTACTATACCTGGCCTACGAATAGCCTCAAAGGGAACCTTCTGCCTCCCTTCATCCTGGGGCTACTGGGAATACAGACATACACCAGCACACTGGTTTAAGAAGAGATTTATAGAACTTGATAGTTCAGAATCAGAAAAAAACATTTTTCTCTAAACTCTTTTTTCTTAGAGGAATTTTGTTTTCTTCTGCTTTTGAGGCTCCAAGTTCCCTGCAGATATTCCTAATGCCCTGACACATGGACATGCACAGTTCTATCACTACACAGCAACATGCATGTATTAAAAGAGCCTTGCCTATATGTTCTGCTCCCTAACAACTCTTTCCTTGTCACATTACCCAACTTAAATGACATTTATTTATTTCTCCATCTTATGCAGCCTTCTGTTATACTTGAAGCCACAGCAACTTGATGGAAGAGTGATTTTGCTAGAGGGGTAGGCCGAATACTATCTTGTAATTATTTGAAAACAAAAAAACTCAGTGTGACTTTGACACTGCTCATTTTGTATGACAAAAATTGTAATTTTCTATTACTACCTTTAGTTTTAAGAGTGATAATTTTTGGCTAAATATCTACAAACAACCTAAGATGTTATAAATTAATTGTCTTAGTCTGAACATGTATCTTAATTATTGAATCTTAATAAATTGCCAAAAGGAGGAATATCAGATCATAAAGAGGAAGGGTCCAGAGGCAGCTTCTGTGTGGCAAATGCCTTGGAAGGAGCCTGCATGCAATCTCACACTTTCTTCAGAGGCTATAAAGAACAAGTGAAAAAGACAAACTAACTCTTACGTCATCTTTTCTTCCCCTTAGTGGGGAAGCCCAGAGGCACACAGAGGAAAGGGAAGCAGGCTATCTGGATGAGACCTGATAGGCTGTGGTCATATGGTGGAGAAGGAGGTCCCCTTCTGTCACAGGTATAAGGGAGGGGAATAAGCTAGCTGGGTGGCCAGAGGTCGGGCCCACCCATACCATACAGAATGTGGATCCCTCTCACCTGGGAATCAGCAGCTTTGGTGTTTTGTAGCTATCCGTTTGGTCTTTAGGTCACTGTGCAGTCCTGGTTTTCCTGTTAATCAGAGGCAGTGAGCAACGGTGCCACCATCTTGGATCCCTCCCCCTCCCCAGGGAGGGGAATAAAATGGAAGAGGGAGAGACAGTGGGAACGGGAAGATACAAGCAAGGAGATAACAATCAGAGTGTAATCTGAATAAATTATAAGAAGTTAAAATTTTTAAAAAAGAGATAGAGAAAGCACACGTAGTCGGAACGGAAAAGTGGGGGAATATAGAGTAGGAACTGGGAGAGAAGGGAATTGGGTATGGATTTTATCTAAACACATTACATGCATCTATGAATATTAAGTAAAACATTTTTAAAGAAAAAATCATTAGTGCTCATATCAGAATGCCAAAAATTTGGATAAGGCTTTGGTGATAATTCTGTAAATATTCAAGGACAGTTTCCATAAGAACAACCTTCTAATTGTGTTTTTAGCAGTAGTTGCATGCACATGAAATTGTAGTTTACAAACATATGTCAGTTTAGTGCTTAATTATTAAAGTCTACTATAGGTCTTCAGTTCTCTGTGGCTTCAGCCTGCTCTAGTTGGAAATTCTTAGGTAACACTTCCTATAATGAACATCTCCTTCCTGAAGCTTATTCAAAGAAGAACCATGTTAAACATCCTGGAGATTGGAAAAGGCTGTGCTTATTTTCCTGTGAAAGCTCCAGCGTGCGCTCTCTCTCTCTCTCTCTCTCTCTCTCTCTCTCTCTCTCTCTCTCTCTCTCTCTCTCCCATTTTCCTCCCCGCCCCCCCCCCCCGTGTAGATTGTGTTTGTACAGTATGTACATGGGTGCAAGTGTGTACAAGCCCTTGTGGAGGCCAGGCACTGACTTCACACATCTTGCTCAGTTGCTCTGTGCCTTAGTTTTGAAACTGAGTCTCTCGCAGGACATAGAGCTCACCCATTGGGCTGGGTTGGCTGGTCAGAGAGTTCCATGGACCCTCTTGTCTCTGCCTTCAGGGGTGGGATTACACACATGCCATCATGCCCAGGTTTGGGGTTTTGTTTATTTGCTTTTAGTTTTCTTTTATGTTTTTGTTTCTTTTTCATGGAGTTAAAAGGTTGTTTATTTTTATTAATTATTCTTCTCTCATATATTGCATCCCTACTGCAGTTTCCCTTTCCTTATTGCCTCCCTGAAACTCCATCAACACCTCCTGCTTTCCCTTCAGAAAAGGGCAGGCCTCGCAGGCATATCAACCAAACATGGCATACCAAGTTGCAATAAGACTAGGTATTGCAATAAAAGTAGATATCCCCTCATATCTAGGCTGGACTGGGCAACCCAGTAAAAGAAAAGGATTCCAAAGGCAGACATAAGACTCAGGGACAGCCCCTGATCCCACTGCTAGGAGTCTCACAAAAACACCAAACTACACAACTGTAATGTATTTGCAGAGGGCCTAGATCAGACCCACGCAGGCTCCCTGAGCCCTTAGGAACTGTGCTCCATTGATTATGTGGATTTTCTTGTGGTGTCCTTGATCTTCTTGCTCCTTCCTATCCTCCTCCATGAGGTTCCCCAAGCTCACTTCATATTTGGCCCTCGTGCTCAAGTTTTTTACATGGATGCTGAGGCATCTGCTTGATCCCAACTTTGGAACTTGTTACTGGTGACATTTCTCATGGAAGACCCTTATCTCTCAGGAGCATCTCTGATGTGGTATATACTGTTCCAGAGTCAATCTGGAGAAATGGAGAAGTAAAGAAACAAAGGTATGACACATGACATGGTATCATAGCACTATTGGTGACATAGTACCAAATCCCATGGTGGTCCTCTTCCAAATGAGAGCAACCACTTAGATGCCTGTTTTTGCAGTGATTGGAATGTCAGTCTGTGAATTTAAAGGCGTAATTTAAAACTTAGAGAATTGTAAGTGAAGGCTTTCGTGGGACATGCCCCTTGGGCTAGTATGCAGATATAAGTGAGTATATACCATTTGATTCTTTCTGCTTCTGGGTTAACTCACTCATTATGATCATTTCTAGCTCAATCCATTTGTCCACAAATTTCGGGAATTCCTTGTTTTTAATAGCTGAGTAGTATTCCATAGTGTATATGTACCACAGTTTCTTTATCCATTCTTCTACTGATGGACACTTAGGCTGTTTCCATGTTTTGGCTATTATGAATAAGGCTGCTATATTGGGACTCTAAATGAGAGAAGCATGGGAGAATAGCAAAGTAGAAGGATCCAGAGGGTCTTAGAAACCTACAAGTAGAACATTATCATAGGCAGATTTGGGCCCAGGGGTCCCGCTCAAACTAAGGCATCAGCCAAGGACAATACAGGCGGTAAACTTTAAGCCCCTTCTCAGATCTAGCCAACGGTCAGAACATTCTCCACAGTGGAGTGGAGAGTGGGATATGACTTTCTCACGTACTCTGGTGCCTCACATTTGACCATCTTCCCTGTAGGGGGAGACCTGGTGGCACTCAGAGGAAGGACAGCAGGTTGCCAAGAAGAGACTTGATACCCTATGAGCATATACAGGAGGAGGTAATCCCCCTCAGGAACAGCCATAGCGGAGGGGAATAATGGGAAAATGGGGGAGAGGGAAGAATGGGAGGATACAAGGGATGGGATAAACACTGAGATGTAACAAGAATAAATTAATAAAAAAAATAAAAAAAAAACTTAGAGAATGTTCATCTCGGTGAAATTCTTAAACTTGAACTCTTGCTTTGTTGTTAGTTTGCAGTCCAAGTTTCTTCTTGGTTTTGAATTTTCTTTGCAAATGGAATTCCTTACTCCAGTGAACTCTATACTGTCTTTAGAGTGGTAAGTGTGTAATAGATTATTTGCGGTACAGCTTTCTGGTTGTGCTACTTTGGTCCGGCCCAATTGCAAGATATAGAGATTTGCTGGGAGGCAGAGTTCTAGAAGTGCATTGATCTCTGCTTCACAGCTGTATAATGCTAGGCCTTCACTGTTACCCTCCTGGTCCCTCTTCTGGTATGTAGGCCCTGCCACTTTCTCCTGCAGAAGGAAGAGCAAACTGTCTAGTTATCATGGAGAATTCCACTCTACGGTCACTTTTCCCTGAGCATGGACATCAGTGTCTGTCCATTGTAGCTGGGAGGTGGGACAGGTGAATGTGAAGGAACCTCCAGGTGAAGGGATTCAAACAGTGACAGGAAAAACCATGAGAACAAGCAGCATTAAGACAACAGAGCTTATGGAGGTGTTCAACCCCAGCTACTGCCTCAGCCAAATGTGAAGTAGAAAGTTTATTTACAATGTAAAAATAAAGTGACCTTTTTTATTTTGCTCAGTTGTACAGTTCCCAAATGTGAACTTTGTACGTGCCAATATCATATACCAATGTCAAAGCTAGAAATATCTGATAGGCTTTCTGGCTGTGCTCTCTAGATGCAAGCCATGTAGCTCCTTCAAATGCTGGCTGTTGACATAGCATCACATCTCTATTAAGATCCACAGACATAGTTGAGAATTATGAGATTTAAGAAATCACAGACTAGATCACCTGTGATCTTGACGCACTAAAGACTGACCCTGGAGAGTTGCTAGTCCCAGCTAAAAGGTGGATTCGAAGCCAGCCAAGGATATATGCAACCTGTGTTGTCACTATTGTTGTTGTTTTAAGAAAGGAATGACGTGAGTGTGGTTGCGCAAGTATTTAATCACACTTGGGAAGCAGAGGCAGGAAGATGTCTGTGAGTTTGAGTTTAGGCAAGCCAGGGCTAAGGCTGGACAGAGAGACAGACAGATAGACAGACAGACAGACAGACAGACAGACAGACAGAGGATAGATAGCTAGATATAGACAGGAGAAAGAAAAGGAAAGCAGGGAGGGAGGGAAGGAGGGAGGAATGGAGAGGGGGGGAGGGAAAATATCCTATGGTATTTGGTAAATTACCACAACAAATAGTGCTCAAATCAATATATTAGCTACTATTCTGTTGCTAAGACAAAGTACCTGACAGACATCACATAACGGGGGACGGTTTACATAGGCTCACAGTTTAAGGTGATCATGAAATTATGGCAGCTGGGGTACCTGGAGTGGCCCCTTCATAAGAAAAAAAAGAAAAGAAAAAAATCTCAAAGCAAGCATCTGCTAAATGAGTACTATGGATTTTACACTTATAAAATTTAATACACATGTGTTATTTGTTGGACAGTATGCTAAATATTTATGTTTATTAATGTTAATTCAAGCAAGCTAAACTTGCAGCTGTATGTGTTTGAATTATGAAACAAAGACTAAAAACTGTTAAGAAACTGGATCTTCAAGAGTATGGTCAAATAGAAAGGTGGATTTGGCAGCGCAGGTTTCTGACTGGAAACCCAGCCCTAGAGTGACACACTGAGTGAGCTAACTGTGGAGAGCACAGTGCAGTGGGATGTCTCAAGTATTTCAAAAATATGTCCTTCCTTCCTTCTTCTTCTTCTTCTTCTTCTTCTTCTTCTTCTTCTTCTTCTTCTTCTTCTTCTTCTTCTTCTTCTTCTTCTTCTTCTTCTTTTCTCTCTCTCTCTCTCTCTCTCTCTCTCTCTCTCTCTCTCTCTCTCTCTCTCTCTCTCTCCTTCTTATTGAGAATGTTAAAGAAACTGAGTTGTACATAATAAATTGTTCTAGGCTTAATCAAAGGAAGGGTACCTTCTAATTTCAAGATTGCCTGTAGCTGGTTGACTTAATATGAAGAAAGATGGTTCACGGTGGAGTGCTCTACATGGCAGCAGTGACGAGTGTTGGTGACTGAGGCAGAAGCAAGGCCTCCTTTCTTTCCTTTCTCTCCTTCTCCCTACACTAAAAGGATCCTAGTATCTGCATGTTCTTTATGGCGTCATTTGATAAAGTACAGGTGGGCAGACTTATACAAGCACCGGCTTGTGTTGCATGATGTATCAAGTAATGGCACATTTTAACACACAAAAGGGAGGTTATTAAACGCTATTTCTTAAGCTGCTGCCCTCCTAGAGATGAAAACCTGCTGTTTATCATCCCTCTCTTTGGTGATTTGGCCATAAGCCTTGACATCTTATATTCTTTCCCTGTATTCTTTAAACTGAAGCACACGTCCCCCAAAGCAGACAGACTTTCAACAAACATTGTCTGTCCCCTGATGAAGAGGTAACCATGTTTTCTTCATGCACAAAAGCAGACAGGAATTATATGAGTTTTCCACGCATAAGAGCAGCGGTTTCCAACTTGTGGGTCATGACTCCTTTGGAGTCAAATGATGTTTTTTTCACAGGGGTCACCTAAGACCATCAGAAACCACAACTATTTACATTGCAATTTATAACAGTAGTAAAATTACAGTTAAGAAGTAGCAATAAAAATAATTTTATGGTTGGGGGTCAGCACAAAATGAGGAACTGTATTAAAGTATTGCAGCATTAGAAAGGTTGAGAACCATTGCACTGGAGGTAACTTTATAGCGGCACAGATGATCTGTCACACCCTCTAATAAGTTGACTTATTGACTTGTTTGTCCATCTATCCATTTATTTACTTATTTACTTTGAGACAAGATCTCATTATGTAGCCACTGGCCCGAAAGTCACATTTCTCCTGCCTAAGCCTCCCACTAAATAGTTATTATTAGCCTGCACTGTTAGATCAGGATGGATGATGTCCACGTGGACATAAGCAAGCAGACAGGCAACTCCAGAAGCAGACTGCCCTTTCATCAGAACAGTGAAGTGCACCAGTCTCTCCTCAAGAGTGGTGGCTGTGGACATGCACTACAGGAACTTGAGGTTTATAGGATAGAAAAGAGTTTGGATGGAGGAGGCCATCAGTTAGCTCCTCTGTGGTTGCAGAGTGGTGGATGCGAGGGAGGAGAGCTTTCTGGCTTTCTGTATCCCCCGAGTTCACAGGTGTTATCAGTGATGACGTCTGCTTTTCTGGCCAGAGCTTCTCAGTCCACCTGAGGCTTTTACATCATTAGGTCTTCATTAACGTCCTAAGAGTGTCCTCAAACACAGGGCTGTTCGGTACATTTTGTATGTGTTTATTCATTTACTCCTTACTAAAACTCTGAAGCACATTCCTAGCCATCCCAAACTGACTGATGATGGAGCTGAACTGTAGAGAGGTGAACTCCATGCACTGAAAATGTCCAACCCAAAAGTACTAGAGCAACAGCAGCAGCAATGATGAACCTGCTGCCACATTTTCTCTCCTCTGTCACACATATGCATCCTTGCTATGCATGACCACAGTCCTCAGCAACCTGGCTGGTCTGACTGTGGTATTCTCAGCTCCTAGCACATCCACCTGATGAAAAAGAATAGCTAGAATACCCACATGTAAACTGACAGAAAACTCTTTAGTACCATACACCCATTTTAAGTACTATATCCTGCCTTGATACTTGACTTGAATGTTTACAACCCTCTGGCATGTTTATATTTTATAATATGTGTATATCACACACACACACACACACACACACACACACACACACACACACACACACACACACACACATATATATATATATATATATATATATATATATATATATATATATATACATATATGAATTGAAAGCCCAACCCCCATGATGATAGTACTAGGTGTGTCCTTAGAGAGCATGATCGGATGATGACCTTAACTTGACTGAAGTTAGGTAGCAAGGCGACATAATCTGTGAACCGGGAAATGGGCTTTTCTAGACCCCCAATCCACAGACACTGCAATGGTAAGAGTCTCTAGCCTCCAAAATTGAGAAGTCAATTTTAGTTGTTTATAAGCTACCTATCTGTGGAATTTTGTTATAACCATGAATACAGAATGAGGCCTGGGTCATTGCAAGCATTAAATTAACAGCAGTTGCTACTGTTATGGGTTCTAGGTTTTATTGAACAATAAAGAGAAGGGGCCGTATTAACCTGGGGATGGGCAGCAGCAGGTGCAGTAGAGAGAAGATGTTTAAAAGGCCACAAAGAAGGAAACGGAGGCAGAATAGTGCCGAAGTCTGGAGCTTCTCCTAACATCCACACCCCTCTGAGAGTTTCTCTTGTTTCGCCAACATTGAATTCTTTCCTTTTCCAGTCTAGGGCCCAGGCCCTTGTGGAAACAGAAGCTGTCTGTCCATTTCATGGTTCCTGGCATGTAGCTGATGCTGCTGAAGTGTTTGTTAAAGAAACGAGTGACTAATAGATAGTCACTTAAACACAGCTGTTCGGAGTCTTACAAATAGAAACAGTGACTCACTGTTCTCACTACGTTATAACATAACCTTATTTTATCTCCGTAAGAACATGAGCTTGAGTTTCCCCAGCGAGAACATTCATGTTCTGTTTAATGGCTGAGTACATCTGAACGCCTGCTTTCCCCCCCTTCCCCTCCCACTGGAAAAATTAAAGGAGACACTGCCTTTTAATAAACATGCATAAGCTGAGTGTTTTGGTAAAGACCCAGATCTAGAACTCTGGAGATTGAGTCAGAGGGACCAGGAGATCAAGTTCATCTTTGGCTATATATGGGAGTCAAAGCCAATCTAGGCTACAGAAGTGATCCTATTTCAAAAGCCAAAAAAGAGAGAGAGAGAGAGAGAGAGAGAGAGAGAGAGAGAGAGAGAGAGAGAGAGAGAGAGAGAGAGAGAGAGAGAGAGAGAGAGAGAAAGAGAGAGAGAGAGAGAGAGGGAGGGAGAGAGAAATCTTATATGTACACATTTGTATATTTGCTAATACTTGCTCAGACTCTATTATCTGTCTTTCCTCATGTTGAAAACACCACTTCTTATTAGTGCCTAGCAGATGGCCCCAAGTTATAGCCAACAGTAGTCTACAGATTTGTCAAGTACATGCTCCATGCATATCAAAGCTTTCTATGCTGTCAGAGCTTATGCTTGCCTTTAGATGTCTTTATTTTATTTATTTTCACTGATTCTGCCACAAGCGACCTTTCGTCTAAGACAAGCAGGCTTCTGAAGGATTATTGAAGTTAGCCCCCGCTGTGTTGCAAATTAAGGACAGTTTATTATTTAAAGGGGCTCAGAATATTAAAAGTATAGGACAGTGTCCCTGGAAAGTAATTATTGTTTCTGTTATTGCTGGGGAGAGCCACTGAAAACTCAGCCAAGCTTCCTAGTGGACATTCAGTTACTGAGCCCACTCACAACCCAATACTGAGCTTCTACTTTGCCATTTGTATTCTAGAGATATCTATGTCCTTCAGGCCACGATTTTCTTATTGTATGTGCTGAAATTAAAAACTGAAATTCTGAGAAAAACTTTTGATAGTCTTTTTAGAAAAAAAAATCATTTTCCTGGTCACTGAGACTGGAAAATTACTCTCCCATGTGTCTTCTTCTATGGAATGGCCTCCCCAACATCTGGTTAATTGTCATAACAGAGTTGAATGTGCAGACTGCAGGCCAGAATTTTATTCAGGTGTTTAAGTTATTTACAAAGTGGATTTTCAAAGAGAAATGAGTATGTGTGTCTGTGTATAATGTATACTTATAAATGCATGCATACATACATACAACACACAAAGACAGTTTATGTTATTTGTTATAAGGGTGAAGAATCATTTTATATAAGTCTAGGTCCCATTTTGCCACTTGAGAATCTTTTTTGCTTTTGGAGCCCATTTTCTATGCATCTACCCAGATCTCAATAATCAGATGTCCCATACTCTGGCCCCTTCCTCTGCTGGAAAACCTTCTAGTTCAAAATGACACCTGGCCTCCTCCGTGGCAACAGCGGGTCGAGCTCCCACTCTCCTCTGCTGAACTCGGTACCACGTGAGTTCTTCCTGGTGTTGAGCACCTATCACAAAAGCAGCAGGCAGTGGGAAGAAAAGAAATCATCTAGGCATGGAACAGGGGAGGCTTTTATTATGAAAATCAGCTTTGAAACTCTGTCATAACAATTATGACACAAAAGCTTTCCACTTTTCCATCTAAATGTTGATTTTTTTCATAATATTTTCTCTCTGAAGTTTCTCTTTTGTTCACTTTAGTTTGATTCTGTGCATTTTTTTAAAAAATTGGCTGAAAGGATGAAAATGACATAACTTTACCAAATTCTTGTGTGTCTTTATGTCTGTATAATGAAAATCTCATTAAAAAAAAAAACCTGCTTGTGCACATGAAGATTAAGAAATAGAAAATAATGAACTTGTCTGCAATGAAATTTAAATGTTTATTTATTTGTTGAGAATTTAATAAATATGTACAATGTGTTTTTATCACATCTACATCTTAATCCTTCCCTCCAACTCCTCCCAAGCCCTCGGTCCAGTATACCTCCCTCCCAACCTTCTGTTTTCTTTTTGTATAACCTGCTGAGTCTACTTACTGCTGCCTGTATGTGTCTGAGTATGGGGCTACCCGGTAGAGCATGGGAAGACTAGGAGGAATCATGTCCCTGATGAAAAGTTACTCTCTATACCTTGCACCCACCATCTGTCAATAGCTGCCTAGATGTGGGTGGGACTTCGTGACCACTTTCCTTACCCGTGCTGGAATACTGACCGGCTTGATCTTGTTCAGGCCTTATGCAAGGAAGCCCAGCTACAAGGAGCTTATAAGGGTGACAGTCCTGGCATATCCAGAAAACTGTTTCACATCAGGCCTCCCTTCAGCCTGTTTCTTACAGTCTTTCTGTCCTGTCTCCCACACTGTTCCCTGTACCTTGGGGGTGGGAGGTGAACACGTGATAAAAACGTCTAATTCAGAGATGAGTCACACTGCTCTGGCCAGTTGTGACAGTGTAGTTGCTGTCATTTTTTCAAGTTTTTTTTTTTCCATTATATATGATTACTTTGGATATTTAATTCTGACGTTCTGGCAATTTCTTTTCATTTTTTCTTAAAGCCCGGATCCTTAAAAGTTTTTAGTTATTTCTTAAATGGGTATTTCATATGAAGCATGCACAAATATATTCATTAGACTTAAGTGGCTTGCTCCTGGCTGTCCTCACACAGTGCTGTGTCCTTCCCCTGACTGTTTTCTCAGGGAGTAATTGTTCCATGAGATACTGAAAATTGCTCAGTGAGAGGATTGCAAGCTGATAAGTTTTGTAGACAGTGCATAATCTGTCCTTATAAGAAGTTCCACTGTATTAGATGATGTGTACAATTAAAAAAAAGAAAGAAAGAAAGAAACTTAATAGTAGGCACAAACTGTAATTTTTGGAAGAAAAGCATTCCTTTTAGATGCATTTACCTAAAATCATCTACTATATTGGCTGCTTTGGAAGGCACACCTTGGGTAATATTGACTTAGTCTAATTTTGAAAATATTTTTCAAATATCATTTGCAAGGCATACTTTAGCACATTCTTGTCCTATTTCTTTTAATGATCCTCTACCTCTCTTCTCTCTCAATAGCCTCTTCTAATTTTATGCATTTTCATGTAATCTGAAGAAAACAATTCCCTCTTTCAGGTGAAACTTGACCATACATAATCAGTCTCTGGGACCATCAGCATCCCACTCAGGAGTAGGGTATAAACATGAGGAGCCACCTTTTAGAGAAAACAGAATTCTCTCACTTTAACTCACACCAGTTCTTGACCAAATAGGATATAAGTGACTCAGTGACAATGTCTCACAAGACATTGTTTTCCAGTATGACCCTGTATTAGAATTAGTGTCCTGCTTAGTGTCATGTTTGGTTGCCTTTCCTCTAAAGACCGCACTGATTATTTTTTAGTGGGAACAACAGCTTGCACAGTGTTCTACATGCTATGTTAACCTAAGTAATTCTAAGTGTTTTGGTGAGTGTTAGCACACTCACAATTCACATCAATCTTCCAACACTCCTCCTCTTACATCTGAGTTAGCTCATCATTTCTCCAGTGCTCCCTCCATTTATATCTGTGTTAGCTCATCATTTCCCCAGTGCTCCCTCCCCTTACATCTGAGTTAGCTCATCATTTCTCCAGTGCTCCCTCCATTTATATCTGTGTTAGCTCATCATTTCCCCAGTGCTCCCTCCCCTTACATCTGAGTTAGCTCATCATTTCTCCAGTGCTCCCTCCATTTATATCTGTGTTAGCTCATCATTTCCCCAGTGCTCCCTCCCCTTACATCTGAGTTAGCTCATCATTTCTCCAGTGCTCCCTCCATTTATATCTGTGTTAGCTCATCATTTCCCCAGTGCTCCCTCCCCTTACATCTGAGTTAGCTCATCATTTCCCCAGTGCTCCCTCCCTTACATCTGAGTTAGCTCATCATTTCTTCAGTGCTCCTTCCTCTTACACCTGAGTTAGCTCATCCTTTCCCCAGTGCTCCCTCCCCTTACATTTGAGTTAGCTCATCATTTCTCCAGTGCTCCCTCCCTTTGTATCTGTGTTAACTCATCATGTTCCCAGTGTTCCCTCCCCTTACATCTGAGTTAGCTCATCACTTGCCCAGTGCTCCCTCCCTTTACACCCATGATTCTGCTTGCTCTGATTCTCTGCCTATCTCTGTGGTTTTGCTTCTTACTCCCAGTAACACCTCCTTCTCCTCCCCACTTTTTATTATAAGGGTTCTTCAGAACTCCACATGGAGCCCCCTTATATTTTAGTTGCTATTCCTTGGATATTCTCATATATAACTATTTACAACTAGGGTTTCTTGGCTAATAATCCCCAATCTAATTGCTCCTTACTACTGAGATTTTTTACAAAATAAGAAAAAAGAAAAAGAAAATAGTGGTAAAGACTATGTTGATCTTGGTGGTCTATGATCTCAACATTTGGAATATGAAGGAGCAAAATGTGTGTGTGTGTGTGTGTGTGTGTGTGTGTGTGTGTGTGTGTGTGTGTGTGTGTGTGTGCGCGCGCGCGTGCACATCCTCCATCCTGGAGACAAAGTTATTCACTGAACCTAGGGTTACTTAGGTTGGCGACAAGCCCTAGTTATCCTTCTGTTTCTAGGTGGGCAAGAGATTGCATGTGTGGATGACTATGCCAATTATCACATCCTATCCCAGCTCCTATCATGTCTCTCATGAGTTATAACAATCACTACTTAAGTCATGTCTCTGGGTAGTCCTTGTTTTCTACTGTGGTTCAATATGGTGCCAATAGCCAGCCACACAGCTGCTCATGAATGGAGATGTGGCTGCTTTGTGTTGAGATGAGCCATTAACACACATACAACTGAATAGTTGCATTTTCAAAAAAGAATATAAAAATTTTCACAATAAATAGTTGAAATTAGTTATATGTTGAAATAACACATTAATTGGTCAAATTAAATAAAGTGTATTTTTAAAAATAATTCCATATTTCTTATTTCTTTTCTAATGCACAGACAAAAATTAAATTCACACATGAAACTTGTTTTATTTCTGTCTTCTCTACTCTAAAATATTTCTACAAAAAATATGTCTGAACTGACCCTTTGAAATATTAGATTTTATCATCACTAGCTTTCTGGGCCCATCAGTGGACAGGACAAGCTCAATGCTACATTGAATCCAGACCCAGTAGGTCCTGTTGCTGGTCATGATATTGGACTGCTTTGCCCCTTCCTCTTCCCTCCTGAGGACTCTGCTTTTATTCCTTGCCTTGCTCTTTACCAAGGATGCCCTTTCCCACTTCCTCCAAGTGAGGCTACACTTAGTTCCATATTAACAGTCATGAAGGCTGCCCTGGTTCAGTCTAAACCAGCACCCTGCTTATCTACAGGCATTAACTTGGCTCTTTTCATCAGGTTTTGACTTCACATTGACCAGCTCTCCAATGTCTATAGAATGACATCTATGCTGCTTGTGCTTCTAGATGCAATGTTGTTTTCCCGTTTTCCACTTCCAGCATACTTCTCACATTCCTCTAAGTGTTCTTATTGTGTTGGGAAATCGCCTGGAAGAGGTTCAAAATAAGAAATAATAAAAAGAAAATAGCATTAAAGAATATATTGAGCGTGGTGGTCTATGGTGTTAGCACTTGGGAAATGAAGGACCATTAGCTTTAGGATGAAACCAGCCTGAGCTATATGAGACTCAGCACCACCTCCACCACTTGCATAACTTAAAGGATTATTTTATTAAATGTGAGTTCAAATATTCAATAGTATTGCATAATACTTGTTTAATGCTTTGAGTTCTACTTGACACCTATTATGCCTAAATGTTTTTGTCACTGTCTTGGGTCATTTTGTTTTGTTCTTTATTTTTTCAAATGGGATCTCACATTGGAGACCAGGCTGGCCTAAAACTCACAGTAATCCTCCTTCCCAAACCTCACAAGAATGTGATTATCAGCATGTATTAACACAACCAGCTTATAATAACCAACACCAAAGACAAATGATAAACTCACCAAGAAATAGTTTAAATCATCTCAGGATCTGTGCTTGAACACATTTCTCCTTCCTCTTATTTTCCTTAAGGAAATCATTTTGGTCATTTGTTTTCTTGCTACTTTAAAAGGAATCACAGCTGATCAATAGCTTAGCTAGATAGTTCATCATGAGACAAGAATTTTTTTCCACGATGAATGTTTCTATCATGGCTAATAAAAAAAAAAAAACAGAATTTATAGCCCATCAATAAATAAGTAACCTTTCAGAAATGTTTATTGTTCTAGTTCATTAATGCGTTATGTCTTTCAGACAGTATTTTTAAAGGCCATAAAATTAATAGTGTATTTTAAAAGTTTTATTGGCACACATTTCCTAAGTCTATTTTAGCCATGGTGTTTAATTGTGCTGTCTCACATAGGCTGCGAACCTAACTTTTCATGTACTTTCTATTTGAAAAGAAAATGATTCCCTTCTGGCACCCGCTTCCATGTTCTAGAATATGTTTATATCCCACTTGCATTTTTATGTGCTCTGATCTTGAGAGTCTGTCAGAGCTAACCCTGGATCTGCTGGTTCTTTATGTCTTAAAATTAGTAACCAAGCAAGCCCCTAGCCTGGAAGAATATATGAAACAGAAATTCTTTATGTTGGCTGCCAGAGATAAATTTCAGATCTCTAACCAAAATAATGGTAGCAAGAAACCATCATGGAGAACACTGGAGATGCTGCAAATCGCACAGGCTGTTGAGACATCAGTGGCATGTGTATTCCTAAACGCAGGCCACTTCTCTGTGCCATATGCACACGAACTCCTCAGTGCACAGGTGCCTTTGCTTTGTGGGGAACACACCCTTCACCTGCCAATATTACTTTAAATCCACCGGTGAACCAAACGTCCCACTTCCATTTTCACCTTTCTCAGTGGAGTAGCTTTTCTCATGCCCCACGGAGGACCTCATGCAGCCTTTGTGCACATTTCAGGCTCAGAGGCACATCACTAGACATACTTGGCAACACTTCAGGAAGATGTGCTTGGCTTCAAGGGAAGCATCTTTAAACTCCTCCTGCCAGAGTGATGCTGGGAGGTTTTAGCGCTTCCTCTGGCATGTTCACAGTGCATTTGCCTCCTTGACCCCAAAGACCTTCGCCAGTACTGAGGATCGCCACCACTTAGCTTGCTTTGATCATCTGTCCCCCTAACTCTTCTAATAGCCTTTACTAATGCCTCCATATCCATTTCCCCTTTCTTTTTCATCTTTACACATTCCTAAAGCCACCTTCACAGGCATAGCTCTCTTAGACTTTTCTGAGATGTCAACAGTTTACAGGAGTTCTTGTTTCCTAAAATAGAGCCTCATGGATTCCCTTTCTTGTGTCTCAACCTGGAAAATGTCATGAAATGTAGCAGTGAATTGAAGTGGATACTTAGACCTGGAGGCCACTGACCTAGAACTTCATATTTACTTGAAAACACTCCCTAGGTCAGTCCCAGGTAGAGATTAAAGCCCACATTCTTTGGCTTCACCCTGGCTTCTCATGGACCTCCTGCGTTGTTCCCAGGTTATTCCTGAAGGTTGTCTTCGAGATGCCTGAGCTTGAGCAGAAGCCCAGGACTTTATAAACTTGGGTGGGACTAGGGCATGGTGTCATTTTCCTGCTTTAGGATCCAGATGGAGCTTCACCAGTGCTGGCTTCATTCTAGCTCTCAGAGCCCTTGCGCTGCCTTCCATGAAGGCTACTCAGTCACAGATTCTTGCAGAGGGAATAAGTGAATGGGAGGAAGGCA
Organism: Acomys russatus; assembly: GCF_903995435.1. Lineage (NCBI taxonomy): Eukaryota > Metazoa > Chordata > Mammalia > Rodentia > Muridae > Acomys > Acomys russatus. The sequence continues at coordinate 11,852,735 of NC_067156.1, forward strand.
GGAAGGAACAGGAGTGATAACCACTGGGTTAGCTACAAGCTGCACTAGTCTGAAGCTGGACTTCATTTCTGCCTGACGTTCCTCCTATCCCCTCTGTAGCCCCAATTATGATTATCATCATACCAGTTCTTTTGCTAGTAGACCTGGTAGCAGGACCCACATCTGTTATCACACCTGAAGAGTCCGATCCTGTGGCTGTCTTGCCACTAATCACAGTTATGATCCTACTTTGCATGCACCAGGAGATGTACTGGCAAATGCCCAGGGTTGCCAGCATCCTCCTACCTGCCCCTCTCTGGAACAACAGCCTTCTCCCTCTAGACGATCCCATTTGTGTAGTAGGGCTTCTTTGCCTTGTGGTCCCACCACATGAGAGATGCATGGTGTCCAGGCAAAGCATAGCCACCATGATGTTCTTAACTCCATTGCTTTGTCTGCTAGTAGAATATTTCTAACCTGCTAATATGGTTTTGCCTCCATATTGCATTTAGAGATATTTGAAGACACCTTTAGATGTTGCATCTTAGAAAGGGCTTGCTACTGATAGGTAGCATTCTGCTGATTTTTCCTACAATGTACAGGGCATTCATGACCCCCAAGTAACAGCAATACCAAAATGAGCAACATGCCCCAGTAGAAGTGATTCGCCCAGGGTAGAGGTGGGCTTCTAACATCAATAAAATGTAGAGCTTAGAGGACAGGCTGCACACAAGAGGCAAGTGAGTACTGGGACAGGCTTATTCTATGCTTAGCTCTACGATGCTCATCTCCTAGCCATTGGAAGCTTATCTCCAAGTATCATCTAATGGTCCGATGGTTTGACTGAATTCTAAAAATAATATTCTAGAATTATCCAGCCAAAAGACAGACGGCGGGGTGTGTTTCCCAAAAGGTGGGGACCTGGTCATGCTGACCATACAGCTATTACCATGACTACTAAGTCGCTTACTGTAAAAGTCATTGTAACCAAATGCCTGTCAGGAAGCACCCTAAGGAAGGCTTTATCTTGGCTCACAGCTTGAGCGTCCAGTTCATCATGGTAGGGACATCCATCGCAATGAGCAGCATGAGGGGGCTGATTACAAAGCACCTCCATCAAGATGGAGATGACTGTTGCCTCTCAGCTTCTTTTCTTCTTCGCATTTCAGC